>NC_036859.1:11829807-11990121 GCF_002910315.2 Salvelinus sp. IW2-2015 | reverse complement strand
ATGGGTGCACCTCAGCCACGCTCAAGGTCCTAAACGACATCATAACGCCATCGATAAGAGACATTACTGCGCAGCCGTATTCATCGACCTGGCCAAGGCTTTCGACTCTGTCAATCACCACATTCTTATTGGCAGACTCGACAGCCTTGGTTTCTCAAATGATTGCCTCGCCTGGTTTACCAACTACTTCTCTGATAGAGTTCATGTGTCAAATCGTAGGGCCTGTTGTCCGGACCTCTGGCAGTCTCTATGGGGGTGCCACAGGGTTCAATCCTCGGGCCGACTCTCTTCTCTGTATCACTCAATGATGTTGCTTTGCGACCAGCTCTGAAACCAGATTGCATTATAAGAGTATTCATTACGAATAATAGGAATTTAGGGAGCTATAGAGCTAATAAACTCCTCTGGCATAATTGTGAGGGTATCTGTATGGATCWGGTATTCCCAAACTGGGGTACTCGTACGCAATGCCGTCGGGGGTATGCCAAATAAAATTATTCACATAAAAAAATATATATATAATTTTTTTAACTCTTCACATTTTCAAACAGTACATTTATATTTTCCAACGGGGCTACACATTTGGGTGAGTTTTTTTTCCTTGCCTGAGTAGCCTCGTTTCACTGCCAAAATTAAAATTAAACCATCTGGTGTTTAGAGAAATAACAACACAATGTCAAATACAGGTAGCCTAGTCAAATAATTAACATCCAATCACATTAACAGTTACTCTCCCACGGAAAACCTTCACTCTTGTGCAGACATTTTGAAACGAAACATGACAATTTGAAAAATAAGCCACGGGAGAATTAAGATGACTTGAGTAGTAAGACATGTATAAAAGCAACAGATACCATTAATACGAAGTGGCTAGAAGGGTCTTATATGGTGAGCTACCGAGTGGCTAGGACAGGCAAGCCCCATACTATTGGGGAGGACTTAATTCTTCCTGCTGCCGTGGATATGGCTGGATTTCTGGATAGGGCTGCGTTGAGGTTCTTGCCTTGGCAAATTGCGCTGTTAAGACACTGATGCCCTTTGCAACCACGTACCTATGTGAGAGTGGATTCTCAGTCGTCACTAGCATGAAAACTAAATACAGGCACAGACTGTGTGTGGAATTCTTTTTAAGACTGAGACTCTCTCTAATACAACCCAACATTGCAGAGTTATGTGCAMCCTTTCAAGTACACCGTTCTCAACCTGTGGCGAATTATTCACAATTGTTGATGAACAAATAAAGTTATGTAAGATGGCTAAATAAAGAGCAAAAGTATTATTATTAGTGSCCTGGTGCTATAAGAGCTCTGTCACGTCCCACTAGCAGGTTTGTGACAAAAACTCACTCATTCATATGTTTAATAAATGTATCGTATAGTGTGTGTGTGGTAGGCTGACAATGATGGCAAAAAACAACATTTGAGAGTGCACTGACCCTGGTGCTAGAGGGGGTATGCAGCTGGAGGTTGAATGTGTGAAGGGGTACGGYACTATAAAAAGTTTGGGAACCACTTGTATAGATAAATAAAAATAATGGTGAGGATCCTAAACTTCATTACATTTTTATGCTTGAAAGACTTCTGTCCCTACAATCGGATGTCATTCATTATAACAGACATTCATGAGCCATTTCAGACCATAATACTTTGCGATAGTAACGACCATATATTGCATCGGAAAGAAGATTCAGAAGGACCCCCACATAGCGCAGAAAGGTCAGTAAGTCTCCCCTAAAATGATAATTTCACCTTTTCGATCACTGGTGCACTGATACAAAATCCTGTGGCACACAGTAAAATACCTCAAAGAATAATTGTAGAATGTGGTTTTATTTTAAAATGGCATATTTGATGTGAAAGATACAATTACCTTGATCTACAGCTTCTTAATGGTATTTTTTCCATATGTGGCCAAGCAATTGCCTGTAGAATAAGTTAACTGTTTGTCATACAGAGTAACGATTATGTCATTCTGTTTAACTGTTATACCACGTCATTCGTTACTCCGCATGACAGTTTTTCTATTCTTAAGCTTTTAGGGAATGTAGTGTATATTTGTATGTTTCATTAGTACCATATGTATCTTTATGTGTTAAGGTATATTTTGTCTATGTATTACATAGTGAAAAACAAAAGTAATGACAACATGGTAATTATTATTATTTATTTTTTTGTGAAGGAGCCACCAGCTCTTACAGTTAGGTAAATACCACATGGCAGTAATATGAAAGACCAGCAATGAAGAAGACATTCACAAACTTTGTGGAAAAAACAAAAGACAGGAACAAGGCAGGATCTGAACAGAAGCCRGAATCAAAAACTCGACATGCTCGCCAAGCACCATTTCATCTGGCTTCATCAAGTTGAGAAGTGCCTAAATCTTAAGGAAATCATCAGTGACAATGAAGTAGTTCTTCACATGAACTTCTCAGAAAACTATGCATGTAAAATGCAAACAGAGGTTCAGGCTTTCATTTTGGTGGAGCAGAAAGCAGGCCACCATACAGTTGAAGTTGGAAGTTTACATACACTTAGGTTGGAGTCATTAAAACTTGTTTTTCAACCACTTCAAATTTCTTGTTAACAAACTATAGTTTTGGCAAGTCGGTTAGGACATCTACTTTGTGCATGACACAAGTAATTTTTCCAACAATTGTTTCCAGACAGATTATTTCACTGTATCACAATTCCAGTGGGTCAGAAGTTTACATACACTAAGTTGACTGTAACTTTAACAGCTTGGAAAATTCCAGATAATGATGTCATGGCTTTAGAAGCTTCTGATAGGCTAATTGACATCATTTGAGTCAATTGGAAGTGTACCTGTGGATGTATTTCAAGGCCTACCTTCAAACTCAGTGCCTCTTTGCTTGACATCATGGGAAAATCAAAAGAAATCAGCCAAGACCTCAGAATTTTTTCTTTAGACCTCCACAAGTCTGGTTCATCCTTGGGAGCAATTTCCAAACGCCTGAAGGTACCACGTTCATCTGTACAAACAATAGTACGCAAGAATAAACACCATGGGACCACGCAGCTGTCATACCGCTCAGGAAGAAGATGCGTTCTGTCTCCTAGAGATGAACGTACTATGGTGTGAAAAGTGAAAATCAATCCCAGAACAGCAGCAAAGGACCTTGTGAAGATGCTGGAGGAAACAGGTACAAAAGCATCTATATCCACAGTAAAACGAGTCCRATATCGACATAACCTGAAAGGCCGCTCAGCAAGGAAGAAGCCACTGCTCCAAAACCGCCATAAAAAAAGCTAAACTACGGTTTGCAACTGCACATGGGGACAAATATCGTATTTTTGGAGAAATGTCCTCTGGTCTGATGAAACAAAAATAGAACTGTTTGGCCATAATGACCATCGTTATGTTTGGAGGACGCTTGCAAGCCGAAGAACACATGATGTATGATGACCAACCATTCATTGGCCAAGTCCTTGATCCAGTGGGGAATGAAATTGAGGTGAGCTGCAGGAGAAAAACGTTGGGAAGAACGCAGACATGTGGCCAGAAGCGATGTGATCTTTTACTAGTTATCTGACGTGAAAGCAGTCACCTCAGAGCCAGAGCCATCCACCAATCGCAGTTCAAAACTACACAGCCCTGACTGGGAACAATTCAAAGAGGTGATAACTCAAAGGCTCCACCTAAAACYGGGAGAGTTCACCACAGACTGGGTATTTTGTATCTTGACTTAAAGTGATGGTTAGAAGGCCATGTAAGAGAAGTCAAATGTGAAGAGAAAATAAAGTTATTTAAAAAATTGTTACGCATTTAAGTTTTAAACCAACATTCCAAATGATAAACATGGTGTCATTATTTCATATCATCCTCAGTCTTGTCAGTAGGATAAGATGCCAACCAGGATTTTGTTCATTCYATTTTCAATCCAAGTTCATCACATTTTGCTGAGAATGTTATTCAATCAAAATGCTATACTTTTCAATGATTCAAAATGAATTGATCTTGACTTCATGGGGCGGAAGGTAGCCTGACGGGTAGGAGCGTTAGGCCAGTAAACGAAAGTTTGCTGGATCGAATCCCCGAGCTGACAAGGTAAAAATCTGTTGTTCTGTCCCTGAGCAAGGCAGCTAACCCACTGTTCCCAGGGCGCCGATGTGGATGTCGATTAAGGCAGCCCCCCGCACCTCTCTGATTCAGAGGGGTTGGGTTAAATGTGGAAGACACATTTCAGTTGAATGCATTCAGTTGTACAACTGACTAGGTATCCTCTTTCCCTTCATMTCATATTAATTAGGAGTTCTCATATGCCTTTTCTCAATTTACCTTACATATAAAATTAAGACTAACTGCCAGTGCCTCTCATTTTATAAGTACATGTTTGTTGCTGGGACAGTCTAAGGATCATCCCATGTGGAATCTCACAGTATGTCATTCGATATAACGATGCCACAGTCAGACGGTGTAAAGCAGGTTCTCTACGTCATTTACATAATTTTGTTTAATCAAGCAGAGGAAACAATAACAATCTTTAACCCTTTACAGAAAATACTTTGTCGAAATTGTTCCCCTTTTTTCACTTTTGAGTATGACATTTTGGGTGCTAAAATGTTCAGAGAAAGGTCAAAATGTATGATATTAATTATGATGTGATTTTGATTTTCGAAGCAGTACATGTTTGTTGAGATACAATTACTATCTATAAACAGCTGAACGCTAAGACAATCCATTATTGTTACACCGAATGACATTCATGGAGAAATAATGATTCAAAATTKAAATGCATGGATTATATTTTCAGTGACTAAATCTTGTGTATGTACACTACCAGTCAAAAGTTTGGACACACCAACAATGTTGTTTATTTTTACTATTTTCTATAGTGAAGACATCAAAACTATGAAATAACACATATGGAATCATGTAGTAAACAAAAAAGTGTTAAATCCCAAAATATTTTTGATTTTTCAAAGTAGGAACCCTTTGCCTTGATGACAGCTTTGCTAACTCTAGGCACTCTCAACCAGCTTCATGGGGTAGTTACCTGGAATGCATTTCAATTAATAGGTGTGCCTTGTTAAAAGTTAATATATGGTACTTCTTTCCTTCGCAATGCGTTTGAGCCAATCAGTTGTGTTGTGACAAGGTAGGGGTGGGTATACAGAAGATAYCCCTATTTGGTAAAAGACCAAGTCCATATTATGGCAAGGACAGCTCAAATAAGCAAAGAGAAATGACAGTCCATTACTTTAGACATTAAGGTCAGTCAATACGGAACATTAAGAACTTTGAAAGTTTCTTCAAGTGCAGTCGCAAAAACCATCAAGCGCTGTGATGAAACTGGCTCTCATGAGGACCGCCACAGGAAAGAAAGACCCAGAGTTACCTCTGCTGCAGAGGATAAGTACATTAGAGTTAACTGCACCTAAGAATGTAGCCCAAATAAATGGTTCAGCGTTCAAGAAACAGACACATCTCAACATCAACTGTTCAGAGGACACTGCGTGAATCAGGACTTCATATTCGAATTGCTGCAAATAAAACTCTACTAAAAGACACCATTAAGAAGAAGAGACTTGCTTGGGCCAGGAAACACAAGCAATGGACACTAGACCGGTGGAAATCTGTTATTTTGGTCTGATGAGTCCAAATTCGAGACTTTTGGTTCCAACCGCCGTGTCTTTGTGAGACACAGAGTAGGTGAATGGATGATCTCTGCATGAGTGGTTCCCACCGTGAAGCATGGAGGAGGAGGTGTGATGGTGTGGGAGTGCTTTGCTGGTGACACCGTCTGATTTATTWAGAATTCAAAGCACACTTAACCAGCATGGCTACCACAGCATTCTGCATCAGATGACCTGGCCTCCACAATAACCTGACCTTAACCAAAATTAGATGGTTTGGGATGAGTTGGACCGCAGAGTGAAGGAAAAGCAGCGAATAAGTGCTCAGCATATGTGGGAACTCCTTCAAGACTGTTGGAAAAGCATTCTAGGTGAAGCTGGTTGAGAGAATGCCAGGAGTGTGCAAAGCTGTCATCAAGGCAAAGGGTGGCTACTTTGAAGAATCTCAAATATTTTGGGATTTGTTTAACACTTTTTTGGTTACTACATGATTGAATGTGTTATTTAATCTACAATGTAGAAAATAGTAAAAATAAAGAAAAACCTTGAATGAGTAGGTGTGTCCAAACTTTTCACTGGTACTGTATACAGTGGGGGYAAAAAGTATTTAGTCAGCCACCAATTGTGCAAGTTCTCCCACTTAAAAAGATGAGAGAGGCCTGTAATTTTCATCATAGGTACACTTCAACTATGACAGACAAAATGAGAAAAAAATCCAGAAAATCCCATTGGAGGATTTTTAAGTAATTTATTTGCAAAATATGGTGGAAATTAAGTATTTGGTCACCTACAAACAAGCAAGATTTCTGGCTCTCACAGACCTGTAACTTCTTCTTTAAGAGGCTCCTCTGTCCTCCACTCGTTACCTGTATTAAATGGCACCTGTTTGAACTGTTATCAGTATAAAAGACACCTGTCCACAACCTCAAACAGTCACACTCCACTATGGCCAGACCAAAAAGCTGTCAAAGGACACCAGAAACAAAATTGTAGACCTGCACCAGGCTGGGAAGACTGAATCTGCAATAGGTAAGCAGCTTGGTTTGAAGAAGTCAACTGTGGGAGCAATTATTAGGAAATGGAAGACATACAAGACCACTGATAATCTCCCTCGATCTGGGGCTCCACGCAAGATCTCACCCCGTGGGGTCAAAATGATCACAAGAGCGGTGAGCAAAAATCCCAGAACCACACGGGGGACCTAGTGAATTACCTGCAGAGAGCTGGGACCAAAGTAACAAAGCCTACCATCAGCAAGGGCATTGAAGATGAAACGTGGCTGGGTCTTTCAGCATGACAATGATCCCAAACACACCGCCCGGGCAACGAAGGAGTGGCTTCGTAAGAAGCATTTCAAGGGCCTGAAGTGGCCTAGCCAGTCTCCAGATCTCAACCCCATAGAAAATCTTTGGAGGGAGTTGAAAGTCCGTGTTTCCCAGCAACAGCCCCAAAACATCACTGCTCTAAAGGAGATCGCATGGAGGAATGGGCCAAAATACCAGGACAGTGTGTGAAAACCTTGTGAAGACTTACAGAAAACGTTTGACCTCTGTCATTGCCAACAAAGGGGTATATAACAAAGTATTGAGCTAAACTTTTGTTATTGACCAAATACTTATTTTCCACCATAATTTGCAAATAAATTCATTAAAAATCCTACAATGTGATTTTCTTTTCTCATTTTGTCTGTCATAGTTGAAGTGTACCTATGATGAAKATTACAGMCCTCATCTTTTTAAGTGGGAGAACTTGCACAATTGGTGGCTGACTAAATACTTTTTTGCCCCACTGTATATAAAAGAACTTAACTAGCATGTTTGATATAATTGCACTGTTGGAGCTASGAACACAAGCATTTCTCTACACRCGCAATAACACCTGCTAAATATGTGTATGCAACCAATAACATTTCATTTGCTCCATACTATTATGGCTAGCCCTGTAAAACAACACATTTTACTGCACCTATCCAGTGTGTGTGACATTATTATTTCATACCAAACTCAGACTATACTTACATTCTTCAATTTGATGTTTCCCCAATCATCATCCTAAAAATATATACACAAATGATTAAGTATAATTGGAAATAATTRATGTATTGATTACCTGTGGTCCAAATTCATTGATTGTAAACTAAAACGTGACAGCAACTTTACCTTGAGTGTGCCTCCCTTGACCATAACCTTCTGTCTCTCTGGTTGTACCCCTGACAAGGCAAAGAGCTGAGCCTTGAAGACCATGGGAGGTTCTTCTGTGTTCAGCTCTATTGCATCAAACTTCTCCTTTCCCCATTTCACATTCACTTAGGAAATAAAAGAGAAACAAAAACACAGGTATATGTGAATACCAAGCCGGCATCTGGGAGTGGAGGGCATCTGATATATCATGTCTTGTCAAGTCATGAATGATACAGCACTATCATATGTTATAGTGATAACCTTTGTGATGCAGAGAATGGCTTGAAATAGGAGTCGAATGTTTTGGTTATGTTAGTCTTGATCACCTCATATGCTAACGTTAGCTAGCTAGATTTTAGGGATAATGAAGGCTGGCAAGCTTCCTTGATGTGATGTGCACAGGTAACTACCTTTTTCAGTTACACTGTTTTAACATTAAGTACATCCATAATGTTAACGTTAGCCGAACATAAGCAAGTGAACKACTGCGGCTAACGTTACTGTGCTGATAAAGCGTTAGCATACTAGCTAACCTGTAGCTAGCTAAGTCATCTTACTAAGTYCCATAACTATCTTGCTAACTAGTTACCTTGCTAGCAAAAGAATCACACAAAACTCCATACATTTAGTGGTAACCAATTGGCTAACGTTTGACTAAGTACTTATTTAGCTACAGCTGGTCCCAAAAAAAACGTGCTAACGTTGCAGCAGTTTTCATAGCTGGATAGACTCTGTGACAGTTCAAAGCTGGCTGGTTTAGTAGTTAGCAGGCTAACGCAGTTAGCTAAATATTGACGTGAATTCAGGAAGTTAGTGATGCTGATGGAATTTGTTAGCATAACACAACATATGTACGTTAGTAGCTAGATACCGTAGGCTAAATTAGTTAATTATTTTGGTAGTTATGTCCACAAAACCAACACTGATCTGGTTTAGCTAGTAAATAGTTGGTTAGTTTCTCATATTGTATTTTCTTAAAATCGGAGAGAACACTCCCGAATCGTTTATTTTTGTCGGGCAGCTCGCTAYTTGGTGACAACGATTTACTTTACGGCCTATGATGCTAACTTGCTAGTGTGTTCGCTAGCMTTCCAATAGTGATCACTAAAACACGTGTATAAATAGTTCCGGAAAAAGTATTATCAAGGGAAGTGGTCACCTTATAGYGTTAACATACCTGAAAACACGGGCATATTTCAGGCAGTTTTGTTTGTTAATGTCCAATTCCAGTCGCCGGGACGCGAATTCGCTGTCTGGTGCAGGTGGCTACGATAGGTTTCTGACTAGCTACMCCGTCACCGAACTTCATTTAAGCAGCTCGCACAATGACGCTGCAACTGCATGCCAGTGTGCACGCTGAAACATTATCGATGCGCTCTGCCTGCAGCTATCCAGCCTGGTTCAAATACTATTTTTGTAATCTCATCAAATTCCCACATCAGACACAGCCGATTTAATTGTATTTTATTTTTTTATTTTTTTAAATACTCACCTAAAATAATTTCACCGCTTCCGTCTCCAAGGTTGACTRTCCTGATGACACTCATGAATCATGATCGGTAGAAAACTGACCAAATCCCTAGCCTAAATCTACACAATTGTTAAATTCCAAACCTGGGAAACTCGTTTCCACCTCCTCCCCCTGCGCGGACGACTTGGACATCCACCCCACATTCACTCAGCCTACTGAGTCCACTGGTCTCAATCACACAGAACTACCCTACATTTTGACCTCTTTCTCCAGATAAAATCCAGCGACAAGTGAGGTCCAGCCACAAGACAACCTGCCCACTCGACCCAATCCCCTCTTACCTTCTCCATCTCTGGAGACTCCCATTCCTCACTTCCCTCATCCCTGACTGCACCCCCTCTGACTTCAAGAAAGCCACAGTCGCTCCCCTCAAGAAACGAACATCTGACCCCTCCAATGTCAAAAACTACAGACCGGTATCCCTTTTCTTTCCAAACCACTTGAGCATGCTCTCTGACCAATACTCTCATTATCTCTCAGAATGAACCTCTTGACCCTAACCAGTCAAGCTTCAAGACAGGTCAATCAACTGAGACTGCTCTTCACACTTTCACAGATATCTATCCACTGCCTTCGACACTGAACCATCAGATCCTCCTCTCCAACCTCTCGGGGCTGGGCGTCTCAGGCGCTGCACACTCCCGGATTGCATCCTACCTGGCAGGTCGCTCCTACTTGGTGGTGTGGAAGGGATCGCTGTCTGCACCACATGCTCTCACCACTGGTGTCCCCCAGGGCTCAATTTAAAAATAAAAATATAGGACAAAACACACATCACGACAAGAGACACCACAACATGGTAGCTGCACAAAACATGGCACAAACATTATTGGGCACAGACAACAGCAAAGGTAAGAAGGTAGAGACAACTATGCTCAAACCCTACATCCCAACCAGAGAACTCCATTCCGCCACCTCTGGTCTCTTGGCCATCCCACCCCTACGGGAGGTCAGCTCCCAGGAACCAGCTTCACCCTGATGCTAGGACAGTAGAGTTCCTGCCCATCTTCCCGAAAACCCTACCTCTTCAAAGAGTATCTTAAAACTAGACACCGGCCGTACCCCCCTCTTTTCCAACTAGCATTGACTTTGCTGTTAACTTCTTTATTGAGGAAAATGTACTTACTAAGACTGATATTTGGTTGTCTCACCTAGCCAWCTTAAGATGAAAGCACTAAGTCGCTCTGGATAAGAGCATCAGCTAAATGACCAAAATGTAAAAGCAGCACATCAGTGGTTCAAAATCTTCTTTACCTTGTTCTTTGTCATTTTCTTCCTGCCAATCAACAGTGATGCTCATCCGTCACACGCCTCTTCTGTTCCCAGTACTGTGATTATTGAATTACTAGCTACAATCACAGCCCTGTGATTGGTAAATCACTTCGTTAACCACAAGTCTATATGRAGTTGCTCAGAATAAATGACTGTATATCAAAATCACTCATAGCCTAAATACATAACAAAAGAGAAGTCTGTAGATTATAGATAAAGATATGTTTATTGACACATATCCATCAGTGCGGCCTCCAATGCAATTAAACATGCGATTCATCCAAGACAAAATAGAGTAAGTAGGTCATAGTTCCAGTGCTTCCCCCTCAACCTCTTTTTACTGAACAAAAAAAACATTTTGAATTAGCGGTATTCATGATCATTGTTTTTTTTTTTATCTTCAAATTATGTACACAGCTGGATTTGCGTGAATGGGACGTTACCATATGAATATAATTATAACTACATTTTTAACAAGCCTTCGTCAAGGTACACCATCCAGAAACTGTTGTGAGCTAGATACTGGACTCTGGGAACTTTGTGTTGACACATTACACTATAGCAATGAGTCTATAAAGAGGCATTCAAAATAAACTCCAACCAGACAGGAAACGTTATGATAAAACCACAATGTAGCAGATKAAAATAAAAAAAATGGAAGAGTTTGGATTTGTCTTGTTTTTGGAGATAAACACAAAACAGATATGGCAGTAAAATCATTATCCAAACATTAAGGCACTAGGTGGGCCAAATGCTACACCTGGTTAAGTCTTCTACAAATAATTTACAATTCAAACAGTGCAGTTTTACATTTGTTAACTTAATGTTTTCCTTTTGAACCATTTATCTATGAGTCAATGTAAGGCAATACATACAAAAAAATACAATATTACAGAAATGTACCCAATGAATACACAAAGAAAAAGAAAATACTTTTTAGGTCTCCTATCCGCCATTACAATGGAATTTGCTTATGGCTTGGAGCAATTACAACAATTAATAAAAATAATGCATAGATTTAAATGATCTTGCACGCTCCTCACTCAATACTGAAAAACATCTAATACTCAGTTCCCAATACATACTCTGTCTCAACTGAACCCTGATATAGCTGGAGTGCCAAGTAATAAGGGATCGAAGCAAAGGCCACCAGAGTCCATCAGTCAAAGGCATTGAAGTCAATTTAGATGGAAACAGAGTTTCTCTTTTCTCAGACGGGGGGGGGGGGGGGGAACACATTTACGTTTCCCCGAGATGTACCCATTCTCCACAGAGTTAAGCCAATCCCTGTACTGCAGTACCTCAATGTTGACCATGTTTACATGCAAGAGTCCCAGCAAAACCTCCAGTCATTTATTCAACCATAAACCCTTCCTATTCCTGACATGGAAGATGTACTACCCACAGCATGTCACGAGCCCCTCGCTCTTTCTTTCCATCTCCCATTCAGGTCCCAAGTCCCACGTTTTGGAACGACGAGCCACGCCATCTTCTGGAAGAAACAAAGAGTTGCAAGTATGTGGTGGCTGGATGAGGGAGTCTTAGTTGAGGTTCCAGGGTGAGGGTGAGGGTAGGAGAAGAGGGGGTGAGGGAGGAATAGCAGGCCTTTTCAATGTCCCTGATGCCTTATGTCAGATAACTATCCCAAATTTCCAGCGCTGGTCAGATTGCTTTAATTGACTTTGATATCAAATAGGGACCCTCCTGTTTTTGTGAGGTGGGAAAAAGAAAAAACACAAAGTCCCAACAGAATCCAATGGTTCAGATGGTTAGCTGGAAGAAAGAGAAAACATGTGTCCAGTGAAAGAGTGTAAGACATTTGACACTTGGTTAGTACCCCCGATAGATGTTAATACATTATATAGAAAAACAGGTTTAAAAACACATAGTAACTGCATCTCCATTATGCATTTCATGGTCTCTGGCGTCATACTTGGTAGAGGGAAAGGCTTCAGGAAAGGTTGCATAGAGGCCTAAGAGTTAGTCAATGAAACAAAAAAAACACTTTAGTGTCAAATTAGATAGAAAGAGTTCCAAGTCAAACGAGAAAGAACCACAAAGGACAGTTCCACTGATGTTAGATACACCATCAACACAGTCAGTTAATAATAAATAATCAAGCCAAAACAGTAAGGAGATAGTGTAAAGAGTTAAGAATTCTTCTGTAAATTTGGTGAGGAGGAGTTGTTGTCAATGTCAACAAGTGCTGGATGTTGTGTCTGCTGCTTGGAGGCTGGAGGCTGTGGTAGCAGAATGAGACTGCAACCTGCTAGTTACACAGGGCAGGAGAAAACAAAATAGCAAGTCACGTGGCTGACCGGACGACAACAGTCACAGACAGTCCACCAGCAGCAGCAGGGATGAACAGAGGACTTCTGGACTAAAGCACAACCTCCCTTAACATCGTCTCTTAGCCTCAATGTTCTGTATTGGAAAAAACAAGCCTCAAGCTATAGAAAACGAGTGTGGCTGCTAAGGCAGTACAAGGAGGTTGGAAAGGGRTGCCCTGTGGGACCATCAGAGGTTGTGTCCAAAATGACACCCCATTAACTATATAGTGCACTACTTTTGACCAAAAGTAGTGCACTATATGGAGAATAAGATTCTCTGGACAACTGTAGTGCACAACTTTATAAAAGGAAGCCTTTTCAGGCCCAGAGAGTATGTAAGGTTACCTTGGCTTCCCTGTGATGCTTTTGGGGTTCTTGCGGAAGGACTGGTTGGGTGCGGGGCGCGTGGACATGGTGCGGGGCGACGCCCTCAGGAAGGAGGAGGGCGGTGTTTTGGGGATCTTCTTGCCCAGGTGGCCGATCCATTTCTTCTGCTCGTCTTGGGTCAGGGCTAGCAYGAGCATGTGCCGGGCAGAGGTCACGTCGTAGTTCACTGTTAGAGGTGGGTTAGAGGAGACAAAAGCAGAACACTGAGAACACAAACTCAGGAAGTCCGCACTTACCCCTTAACGAAAGCCAAATCAAGTTATATTATATTCAATTCAACCCGTTTTTCTTTGTCTCCTTTATTTTAGTGCCGAAAACCAGGCTCAAGCAGTTGTAATTTATAGTATATTTTTCCCCCCTTTCACCACTGATTTAGGTTTCGTCAGTCGAACCTAAACTCCGCGACCGTACCTTTGCAGGGTGCAATGACGTCCTCCTTCTTGTCGAGGTGGTCCTGGTGGCACTTGACGTGGCAGCGGCGGCACTCCAGGGCAGGTGGGGGCTTGAAGACATTCCACAGGGGCTTGGCACAGGCCTCACAGTTTGTGGGGAAGTGGTAAAGCGTGGGGATGAACTCATGACCTTTGTGGGGCAGACAGTTGGTCTTGTCGCCCTGCGAGACCGTCTCCATGTCCGCCTCCTTCCTGCACTCCCCCTCATTGGCATACAGGATCTAAAGYGGGGAGACGAGAGAGTAAGAGTCTCTTCAAAACATTTTTATAAAAGGGATAGTTTGAAGCAGGGCTTTTAGGGTTGTATACTACTGAATCAGAAAATCTAATTGAAAGTCTCTCTGGGGTAAAAAAGGAGTCTACTGGAGTGCACTCAAGACAGGTGTCAAAATCTACAATGGGATTGTAATCATCTGTTTGAGCAGGCAGGTCACCCAGTATTCGAAGTCTATCCATGTCTGAGGATGTCAGGAGATGTGGAAACTGCCCACTAGGGGTCAACAGTGAGTGATACCTTTAAGTAGGTTTTGGTTTTGCTTGGATGTTGTGGACAGGGATGGTGGATGGGTGTAAGCATCTGCCTATAGTTCCAAAGGTT
Organism: Salvelinus sp. IW2-2015; assembly: GCF_002910315.2. Lineage (NCBI taxonomy): Eukaryota > Metazoa > Chordata > Actinopteri > Salmoniformes > Salmonidae > Salvelinus > Salvelinus sp. IW2-2015. Next base: position 11,975,777 of record NC_036859.1, on the reverse strand, counting down.
GCATGTTCGAATCCAGCGATAGGAAGTTTTTTTTGTATTTGTGTTTTAAGCCTATCCCAAACCATAACCATTCTGAGTTCATGCCTAAACTTAACCTTGGAACGATACAGAGAAGTAACCAAACACTTCGAAATTTGACGTTTGAGAAACATGGATGAACGTCTAATTCTGACAGACTGAGAACTTGTTTGAGAATGGGCAAGTAAGGTGATTGTAGACCTAAAAATACTGAGCTGGTTAACTTGATTGGTTTAGGTCAGAAGGCATCGTCTTCCGACCGATGGGGTCATTCTAACGCGAACGCGTTGCCACGAACCAGCAGTGCAGACGGCCTCCGTGCTTTCTAACGTAAGACAATGGGTCAGAAGGTCGATTGGTCAGGTCAGAAGTTTCCTTCCTACCTGGAATATCCTGGGGATCTCCTCGGTCTCTGCTCGGTACACATCACCCTGGGTGACTGGACGCACGTGGAACAGTTTGCTGCACAGAACAACAAGCAACGTGTGATTATTGGGGGATCAGAATACACCGTCTCAGACACTGTTACACAAGCTCTTACAACCCAAGCAATAATCTTCACATAAAACAAACTCATCTAAGATGGTGATATTCTGTCAGTGTTAAAACAGATGGCGAGTGTAAAGAAAGTTCAATGGAAAAAAAACGAAATCCACAGAACAAGYGTACTTACTCGATATCTAGTACCATGGAGGGGTTGGACTGTTCTTTGTCCTGTTCATCGTTGTAGAACAGAATCTTCTTGCTGCTCACCACCACATACTYAGGAAAAATAGYATCGAMAAATAATGTTAAGAAGAATCATGTTGGCCCAAAGGAGTAGGCACTAGGCAGCACCATCAGTACGACCCGTGGTGTGCCATTTAACATGAATCAGTAATGTCAGGAAATCGATTAAAAAGCGTCCAGGTGACATACCTGCTTCTTCCAGCCATATCGTTTGATATTAGGTTTATTAGGAATGGACAGCCACCCTTCCAGTCTGGATTCTACACAGACACAAGATAGACACAAATGAAAACCAAGCCTGTGGGTAACACTGTCCCCAAAACACCATGCAGTGATTCAATTCAAACTCAGCTGGGGGAAGAACAAAAAAAGTAATGTGACAAGGCCGGGCCATAATAACTTATTTCATTTCAAGTTCAACTCACTGATAATTTCTCTGCCCGGACTTCAAAATAACTGTAGTATACAATAGTATGTGACCGACAGAGTTACAATATCCCATGCATTTACTTCAAGCTCATTAGTTTTAGATCCCATGCATAAGGGAACATTAATTAAAAGGGATATATAGGAGAGTATAAATGTCTTTACTAAAGCAAGTCATATCCACGTTATTTTTCCAGCCAGTTAGATATCATGGACTAGCTTAAACTCCATGGTGGTCTAGATAGATGTGTGTTGTACAATTATTTTCTACTTGTCAACGGCTGACAAGCATGGCCATTCTAGCCATAGAATTATAAGTCACTTATCAATTATAATTCTATGGATCTGTCCATTCAACGTGGGYCTTCTGATGCCTCAGTCTACCGTCACATAGCAGGGAACTGTATATCGTTGGGAATATCCTTCCATTATGTTAAAGTTTTACCGACTCGACACAAGGAGCATGCTTTGGCACAACACAAGCTACAAAAGAACAGTGAATTGATTAAAAGCTCAACTACAAGTGTGTGAGAGTTCCTTGACTCTGAAAAGGAGTCGCTTCTGTTCTGAGGTGAACATGCCAAAACAAAACTTAAAAAAAAAAAAAAGGAGTGTTTGTTTGAAGCACAAGGGACAGGGGCTCAAAAGGAAGGGAGTGGATCATGGTTTCCAGACACGTTTTGAAAGGTGCTCAGAGTGATGGGTTAAACCACACAGTGCTGTTGTAGTCTAGTGTTACAGTAGTCACTTTAGGAGTCACTCAGATTTTATGATCGCTTGCCCTGCCGCAAAATAAATGTACAGCTGACAACATCGAAACTGATTACCTACAGAAGACTCATTTATAGGTTACAGTTAGAATTTGTACTGAAATAATGTTAAATGAAGTTCTATACTGTAAATGGTTAAGTTGCCCCTACAAATGGCTTATGTGAATTATGATTCACGGTTAGTACATGAACATGCCCCCAGCATGGCACAACTTGGTTCAAAAAAAGCKAACTTGCTTAAAACACCCTAAAAGGGGCTATAACTGCTCCTTCTGTCACTCGGAATGGCCTTTCAAAAGTGTTGGTGAGAGCATACAAGAAGGACGGATACCTTTCTCACCCAAAAACAAAAACACAAGGGAGGCAAAAGACATACAGTAGTACAGCCTAGGCCAGGCACAATTGGGGTCCACAACTCCGAGTTACTCACAGAAGGAAAAGAATAGAAGATACAAAGATAGGGAGGAGAGCAAGGAGAACCAACTGGAGATGGGGGAATAAGAGATGAGAGAGGACTTTAACCACAGGCACATCAGGCATTCAATGTACAGCAAACATTGTTGATAGGTCTCCAAAGAAAAACAGTCATTTAAAATGGACTGAGTTAGGAAATATGAAAATCAGCATTCTCCTATGCAGTGCATTCGGAAAGTACTCAGACCCCTTGACTTTTACCACTTGGTTACGTTACAGCCTTATTCTAAATTGGAWTAAATATTTGTTTCTCAAACTACACACAATACCCCAAAACGAAAATAGMTTTTTAGATTWTTTTGCACATWTAAAAATTAAAAACAGAAATACCTTATTTACATAACTATTCAGACACTTTGCTAAGAGACTCGAAATTAAGGTCAGGTGCATCCTGTTTCCATTCACCCGTGAGATGTTTCTACAACTTGATTGTCCACCTGTGTTAAATTCAATTGATTGGACATGAATTGGAAAGGCACACAGCTGTCTATATAAGGTCCCACAGWTGACAGTGCATGTCAGAGAAYAAAAAAACAAGCCATGATGTTGAAGGAATTGACCACAGAGCTCCGAGACAGTATTGTGTCGAGGCACAGATCTGGGGAAGGGTACCAAAAAATGTCTGCAGCACTGAAGGTCCCCAAGAACAGTGGTCTCCATCATTCTTAAATGGAAGAAGTTTGTAAATCACCAAGAGCTGGCCGCTCGGCCAAACTGAGCAATCGAGAGAGAAGGGCCWTGGTCAGGGAGGTGACCAAGAACSCAATGGTCACTCTGACAGAGCRGCAGAGTTCCTCTGTGGAGATGGGAGAACCTTGCAGAAGGTCAACCATCTCTGCAGCACTCCACCAATTAGGCCTTTATGGTAGTGACCAGTAAAAGGCACATGACAACCCACTTGGGAGTTTGCCAAAAGGACTCTCTGACCATGAGAAACAAGATGATCTTGTCTGATGAAACCAAGATTGAACTCCTRGGGGATGTTTTTCAGGGGCAAGGACTGGGAGACTAGTCAAGAGCTAGGGACAGATGAACGGAGCAAAGTACAGATAGATCCTTGATGAAAACCTGCTCCAGAGTGCTCAGGACCTCAGACTGGGGTTAAGGTTCACCTTCCAACAGGACAACAACCCTAAGCACACAGCCAAGACAARGCAGGAGTGGCTTCGGGACAAGTCTCTGAATGTCCTTGAGTGGCCCAACCAGAGGCCGGACTTAAACCCGGTCAAACATCTCATGAGACCTGAAAATAGCTGTGTCGCGACGCTCCCCATCTAACATGACAGAGCTTGAGAGCATCTGCAGAGAAGAATGGAAGAAACTCCCCAAATACAGGTGTGRCAAGCTTGTAGCGTCATATCCAAGAACACTCGAGGCTGTAATCYCTGCCAAAGGTGCTTCAACAAAGTACTGAGTAGAGGGTCTGAATACTTATGTACAGTTGAAGTCGGAAGTTTACATACACCTTAGCCAAATACATTTAAACTCAGTTTTTCCACAATTCCTGACATTTAATCTTAGTAAAAATTCCCCGTTTTAGGTCAGTTAGGATCACCACTATTTTAAGAATGTGACATGTCAGAAAAATAGAGGGAATGATTTATTTCAGCTTTAATTTCCTTCATCACATTCCCAGTGGGTCAGAAGTTACACTCAATTAGTATTTGGTAGCATTGCCTTTAAATTGTTTAACTTGGGTCAAACGTTTTGGGTAGCCTTCCACAATAATTTGGGTGAATTTTGGCCCATTCCCCTAACAGAGCTGGTGTAACAGAGTGAGGTTTGTAGGCCTCCTTGCTCGCACACGCTTTTTCAGTTCTACCCACACATTTTCTATTGGATTGAGCTTTGTGATGGCCACTCCAATACCTTGACTTTGTTGTCCTTAAGCCATTTGTCACAACTTTGAAGTATGCTTGGGGTCATTTTTATTTGGAAGACCCATTTGCGACCAAGCTTTGACTTCCTGACTGATGTCTTGAGATGTTGCTCAATATATCCACATATTTTCTCTTCCTCATGATGCCATCTATTTTGTGAAGTGCACCAGTCCCTCGTGCAGCAAAGCACCCCCACAACATGATGCTGCCACCCCGTGCTTTACAGTTGGGATGGTGTTCTTCGGCTTGCAAGCCTCCCCCTTGTTCCTCCAAACATAATGATGGTCATTATGACCAAACAGTTCTAATTTTGTTTCATCAGACCAGAAGACATTTCTCCTAAAAGTACGATCTTTGTCCCTATGTGCAATTGCAAACCGTAGTCTTTTTTACGGCGGTTTTGGAGCAGTGGCTTCTTCCTTGCTGAGCGCCTTTCAGGTTATGTCGATATAGGACTCGTTTTACTGTGGATATAGATACCTTTGTACCATCTTCACAAGGTCCTTTGCTGTTGTTCTGGGATTGATTTGCACCTTTCACACCCAAGTATGTTGCGTGGTCCATGGTGTTTATACTTGCGTACTATTGTTTGTACAGATGAACGTGGTACCTTCAGGCGTTTGGAAATTGCTCCCAAGCATGAACCACACTTGTGGAGGTCTACAATTGTTTTCTGAGGTCTTGGCTGATTTCTTTTGATTGTCCCATGATGTCAAGCAAAGAGGCACTGAGTTTGAAGGTAGGCCTTGAAATACATCCACAGGTACACCTCTAATTGACTCAAATTATGTCAATTAGCCTATCAGAAGCTTCTAAAGCCATGACATAATTTTCTAGAATTTTCCAAGCTGTTTAAAGGCACAGTCAACRTTGTGTATTGTATGTCAACTTCTGACCCACTGGAATTGTGATTACAGTGAATTATAAGTGAAATAATCTGAAAAATTATGCACAAAGTAGATGTCCTAACCGACTTGCCAAAACTATAGTTTGTTAAKAAGAAATTTGTGGTGGTTGAAAAACTAGTTTTAATGACTCCAACCTAAGTATATGTAAACTTCCAACTTCAACTGTATATGTGATACTTACAATGTGGGGTCTGAATACTTTCCGAATGCACTCTAGGTACTTCACTGCTTCAGAACAATACTGTCATAGCTCAACCAGTCATGGAATGGTTTAATAACTTGGAATGGCTAGGATTGATAAGATTTAAATCATGCCAGGGTTCGTGTTGGATCATTAAAGCTAGCCTGATGGACCAAACATCTAGTTCAGTGATCCAAAATCCTGCTCATTGAGAGCTGTAGTACTGTAGATTTTTGTCCCAGATTAGCATCATCCCACATTCGCTGAATCATGTGTGCTGTGGCTCATCACGAACAGGGTTTGAGGATGTTTGGCCTAGCCTGTCCTTTGACACAGCTGCCCTCGGTTAGCCGACCCGCGCGGTGAACTTACCGGCGATGTTGCTGTCCGTCTCGTCCATCTGCAGGCTGGTGACGCTGGAGTTGTCCATGCGCAGCTGCAGGTCGTTGAGCTTCTCCCTCAGCTGCTCGATGTCACTCTCCTTGCTGTCCAGCTGCATCTGKAGCTCATTGCGGTACGTGCACTCCTCGGACAGTTGCTGTTGTAGAAGAGGAGGCAAACAATGAATATGCAGTCACTTTAGGGAAGATCAGAAGRACCGTCAAGGAGAAATGTAGCACTGCCTTTCACTATTGACTTTTAGCTCTGTTCTAAATTAGGAATGTATTTTACTAAATCTTCCTAACTGTCCAATTACCTCACTCTTTTACCTAAAAGGGTGCTTTTTTGTCCTATTTTAAAGCATACTATTAATTAAAAGGTTCCCATGATCATCGTCAGATMATTTTCAGACCAATTTGACCCGACTGTTAAATTGACTGATAATGTGTTACTGACCGCCTGCATCTCACTGAGCTCCTTCTGGTTCTTAATGGCCATGTGGTTGAACTTGTCCTTCTCCTGTTTGAGRTCAAGCTGCAGCTTGCGGTTCTCCTTCTCCTTCTTCCTCAGGTCGGTCGTGTTGCCCTTCTTCTTGGTGTCCAGCTTCATATCCTTCCTGTTCATGATCTCTGCCAGCTTGTTCACCGCCTGGAGAGACACGGTTGAGGGTTGGGATCAAATAGGGTAACCAGTACAGGTAAGGTTGAGGTTTAACAAATTGGGGCAACTGGTTGAGGTGTTTGGATGTAAATAAGGAGCTCATAACTATTGATGTAGCGTTCTGTAATGTAAATTGCCGTGTAAGGTTGAAGTGTCTTCACCTGAGTCTTGAGCGTGCGCTCTGTGCTGAGAACCTTCTCGTAGTTGGCCTTGATTGTGTTTGTAATCTCCTCTTTCTGGGAGGCATACTCTGCAGGAGAGAAGGGTACAGCCTGAGTAAACTAGACAGTCCTACAGGGATCTAACTGACCCATCGCGGACATATAAGGGCCTATGTTGACCTTACCCATAGACTTAGAATATAGTAATTAGACCAAATTATGAAAATTGAGTCTTGGCGCTACCTTCCTCCTGAATGCSAAGCTTATTGTTCAGCTCGGCCTTCTCCTTGCTGAGGTTCTCCACATCTTTGGTCAGGGTTTTGTTGGAATCCTCAAGCTGGGGAGAGATGCATTCAGAGGTTTAAATGTAGGTGTTCTACAGCTGCCTGAGACACACAAAAACAATAATTAAATATCCCAATATTGAAAGTATACCAAGCTGTTGTTTCCTCTGGGTAGATACATTTTCCCTGACATTKATTTACAATCCAGGAGAGCGGTGTGTATTGAGGCACGCTGTAACTGACCCGTGCGATGGTGGCATCCTTCTCGGTGCCCTCCTGCTTGTGTCTGGCCGTGGCCTTCTTGTTCTCCTGGCTCAGCTCAAAGTATTGCTCCTCCTGGAGCGCCCTGGCCAGCTGCTCCGACTCCGCCTTGGTCACTGTCAGATCCAGCTGGGCCAACAGGGAGTCCCTGGTGGGAGGGAGGATGGACACACATGGTTTAAAAAATGGAATAATAAATCACTCTGCGTGGAGATTTGAAAGTAGAGTGGTCGAAAAAAGATGCACCCCATATTTGAAGTACAACGTATGACTACAATACACATTCTTGCTACATTGACAAATGCCAGATTTTTTACGGTTTCCATTTTCTGATTTGTTACCTTTCGCTGTGCAGCTCCTGCACCTTCTTGTGAGCTTCCTGGACCTGCCGGTTCCTCTCCTCAATATCCTCTTTCAGTTCCTTCACCTGAGTTTTATAAAGCGTCTGGGGGGGTAGAGAGAGGAGATATGGCAATTAAGTTAGCCACTGAGCCAGTTTATCGGAGAGTGGYGTAGATGGGTCCTACTCACTGAAAAATACTGTTCGGCCTCAAGCTGGTCCTGAAGTTCCCTCATCTGTCCCTCGTTGCCCCTGTACTGCCTGGAAGACAGACACACAAACCACATGATTAACATATTGGAGTTTCAAAACAACCAAATCAGRGTTGAAAGGGAAATTCAGATAAAATCATCAAAAAGCGATCAAACTTTTCAGCCACAAAAGGTGTGTATAGATTATGAACCTAATGACACTGTACTATCCAGTATGTGCCAGGGCTGTAATTAGCTGGGGAATACCACCACCACTCCTTGCAGAGCTCCGTAGGCAGAAACCTACAGAGCGCGCTGCAGCCGGATTAACAGTCCAGTCAGTCTGGTCTGGTGGGAGGAGCTGGACTGCAGGCTAATCCTTAATCCTGTGGTGTAAACATTGTCAGAGGGCAGCTTTGCCACAGTTACCCCCTAAGCTGGAATAAGAGCCTTTTTACTGGAATAACAACCAATTMTAGGGCCATTTAACGTCTTGACTCCCAAAGCAGTATTAGCTAGCTGCAGGAAGGAAAAACGTCAAGCTAAAGACTATCACAGAATATTAGACTTTCAGAATAGAGTTGAGCTAATGAAGACCGATAAGTGTGGCTGACAGGTAATGCACTCATTTTGAAGGGAGTGAACATGCATTGAGACGATGCTCAATGTGGGCCTGTTGAGAATCCAGCTAGAAGTTACCCACAGATCTAGGATCAGATCACCCAACCCCCATCCCAACTATAATAAACATTAGGGGGATGAAAAGATCTCTGACCCTTGTATAAGGGACTAGTGGTAAACTCGACATACTCTATTATTTGGGGTAAGTCAAACTGTGGTGGGCTGTGACYACATGTGACTAGTTTGGAGGGTATTCTCACTTAGTGAGCTGTGCGAGCTGGAACTCGAGCGACCGTTTGCTCTCTAGTGCCGTGTTGATCTCCTGCTTCAGCTGCTTCTCCGAGCTCTTAAGCCGGTCGGCCTCCTGCGAGCGGCACTTCAGCTCGTTCTGGGCCAGCAGCCTTTTACTGGACTCCTGCTCCAGCTGCATCCGTAGACCTTTCACCTGAGAGGAAAGGGGGAGGGAACCCCATGTGTTAGGACACAAAAGAAACAGTATGTCCTAACTACACAGGTTATACCAGGAGATTTCGTCTTGGGTTAAAAAACACAAAATAAAACCGCCAACGTTCACAGTGGGCCTGAATCCTAACTACTGTGAAATTTGCCATTAGTAACAATTCATGACTGACGTCTGATAAGTCTGACGGTTGAACGAGAGATGCAAAGTTGAAGGTTTTAAGCACGTGACCGTGGGCATCCACCCCAGACAGTACGAGTTAACATCCGGTGGTGCTCACCTCGTCCTCCAGCCTCTCCTTCTGCTTCATCAGCTGCTCCATCTTCTGCACGGACTGCTTGAGGTCAAACTCCAGCATGGAGCACTGCTTCTCCACCTCCACCACCCTGCTCTCCGCTCGCATCCTCGCCCCGCTCTCCTCCGACACCTTCTGCTGCACCGCTGGAGGGAAGAAAGGAAGGAAGATGTGTCACTCAGTTGCAACTATCCATCCGTTATTCTATGGAGGATCTCACCGACAGATTGAATAGGACATTTGTGCTCAGTCATTTCAAATAAACTACATCGAAAAGGTCAGGACTGAAACAACTGCTAGAAGACAAGTAAATGTTGCTTCAAACAGTGCTAGTCTCAGTCATTTCTGGTTTTGGAAGGTGGGATGTGGTCCAGCTTTTAATACGTAGGGGGGTAAAGTCTCGACATGCCACATGGAGGGGAGCGGAGTACATTCCCTGAATTCCGCCCCTATCCATCCAGTGCCCCCTGGGTATGAGTGGTGTAGGTGGGGGGGGGAGAGAAAAAGAGAGACAGACAGAAAAAGGAGACAAATGGTAGTGGTGGGGAGGGTGTGCTCCAACACAGGCTCAGAAATACCATGCATGGCAGCTGACTTGGCCTCTTCAATGGACTCGTATTTGTCAGTGAGCTGGGCCCGTGTCACTCTGTGTTCTGTGTGTTCCTGGTCCAAACGRTGCTGCAGAGTCTTCAGCTTGTAGTTCAGGTCAATCTCCAGGTTGTTCTTCTCCTGTTGGGAGACAACACTGAATTACATAACGAATCCCTAGAATGGACATTTGCATACTAGCAGCGTGTCCATCTTGATCAGGAAAACATTCATTCTGCTGATCTTTATGGGAGAGACACTGGGAATAAGGGGACTAAAATACCAGTTAGATGTACATTCGGTTATCCCACCGTAAGATGTTTTTATTCGTCTAAATGTTTGATTTACTTTAAAATGGAAAAGAAAATAGCTAATAAGGAGCACAGCRGTTTTATTTTTTATACTTCGATTTGGACCCCTACTGACAGTAGGTGGACTTCACAAGTAACTGGATATCAACGGCAGGTTTTGTGTTCGCATTAGAAAGCATAGTATGGGTTTGTATGTGACGTGTGGAGAGACTTGGAGGYCACAAACCTTCTCCAGGTTGTTTCTCCMCTCCTGGGCCTGCTTGCGTTCCGCCTCCACTTTGGACAGGCTGAGTTCCAAGTTCTTATTGTCCTCCTGAAAACCAGTCATCCGCACTACAGACGCACAGAGAGTCACCATCAAAACAGTGGTTCGTGCGACGTGCTAAACGCACCATATCTGTACTAATTCTCTACAAAAGTCTGGACTGTAAGGACACTGGACAATAAAGTATTATTTTTCTAGTCAATGTGGACTTCTGTACCACTTCAAATTCAGTCTGAATTAAGAGCAATATTTCAACACAATCCCTCAGATATATTCACCCCCAAGCCTCTCCTACTGTACWAAGAGTTCTGTAGGCATTTGGGCAGTGCCTGGGCATGTCTAATGTGATGAATGAGAATGGTTAGAACTGGAGCTTATAATCCCCAGCTGTCTCTTAAATAGCGAGTGAGTTCACTTCAGATCATTTGAAGTTAGTTGAACAGCTAAGTAAGAGTGACTGAGGTATTACTGTAAAGCAAACTTAAAATGGGTGTAGGCAATCACATTCATCCATTCTAGTTCTAACACATGCAAGTCAGACACCTCGTATTTACTCAAACACAGAGTCATGTCATAGTCACATTTACTCATAGAACAATGAGTGCAGTCTTTGGGCCCCGAGTGTCCAAAATCGCCACCCTTTTCCTTGTCTGGTGCATTCCCCTACATAGATTTAAGAGCCTTTGATTGGTGTAAGAGACCGTGCTTAGCTGAGTGCTTAGCTATGTATTTGTTGTTGTATGTATAGACCMTAGGAAGAGTAGCTTTCGGCTAATGGGGATCAGAATAAAGATTAGTGTGCACACTTTAGGGAGAAGTGTGGAGAATTGGGATGTAGCCAAARGGTACCTTGCAGCTCGTGGATCTCCTCTGATCCCTGGCTGTAGCACCTCCTTTCAGAGTCCAGGGTGCTCTGCAGCTGCAYCAGCTCCTTCTCTAGCTGGGCCCTCCCCCCGTCAGACGAACGGCTCTTCTCCTGCAGCTCGCGGTTCAGCCCCTCCAGCTGGCTCATGGACTTGGCCATCTCTGTGTGGCTCTTCCTCAGCCGCGCTGCCGTGTCCGACTCTGCCCGCAGCAGGTCATTGGCCTCCTCCAGCTGTCAGTCAAGGAAACYGACATTAGGAAAGCTCAGAGTCAATATTACTTCCTGACACAGACGATCCGCTCAGTTGCTGCAGAACGTTTGATTGAGACAGTTGGGTTTCTTAACCAACATGTGGGAGGACGTCTAATGTTGTGAATGGAATGATATTCATTCATACGCTTCTAGTAATACCTAATAGGCCAAGACTACTTCTGCTCTCTGAAAGGTCTATACCAGTCCAGTCTGAGGCCTTGTTTCCTCAGTGTCTTTCACTTTGCTCTATGAAAATAAAAAGTGACTTCAATTTGCTGATAAACATCAATGCATGTAACGCAACAAAGCCATAGGGCAGGGGTGTCAAACTCATTCCACAGAGGGCCTAGTGTCTGCAGGTTTTTGGTTTTTCCTTTCAATAAAGCCCTAGACAACCAGGTGTGGGGAGTTCCTAACTAATTAGTGATGTTAATTCATCAATCAAGTACAAGGGAGGAGCGAAAACCCGCAGACACTCGGCCCCCCGTGGAATGAGTTTGACACCTGTGCCATAGGGTGATGACACCGGGTCAGATATTGTTCATCCTTGTCATGGTTAAGGTTCCGATTTAGAGTGGAATAATCTGATCCTTGATCTGTGGTTAAAACCTGGCCTGCCCTCTCCTTGACCCGTCTCACACATCCCTCAAAACTAACATCCCTCACACATCCCCTTCACTCTCTGTACCGTTGACCCAGATTCTGACCTTTGACAGACATTCTGACTCTTTGATTGGATGAGCCGACTACTACATTGACACAGACCTCAAACAACCCCCTCACAACTACAATGACCCCTGTGCTGTGTAGATGGTAATCAAAGAGAGCAGTGTGTGTGTGTGTGTGTGATACTGTACCTGATTTTGCAACTGTAGGATCTTGTCATTCGAGGCCTGAGAGTTTTGGCAGATTTTCCTCATGTCCTCAAGCTGCTCCTTCAGAGTGGACACTGAGATGAGAGAGAGTAAGAGGAGTCAATCAAAGATTAAGTAAATCCTCACACACAAACGTCCCTTTCAAAACATGACGCTACACTAAACTGACTATCAAGAAAGTTTTTTTGTGCATGGGACCTGCTCACACGTTGCATTTAAAGTGCTTCGTTTATGGTATCGGATCTGGTTGTGCTTGAACTCACATCGAGCCACTGGTCCCAGTTAATGGGAGGATCTCAGATGGTGTGTGTCTGGGTTAAGKCCGCTAGTCAGAGGTTAGCAGACAACCAGCGGGTCAAGCAGCTCTAGTCTTGCTCGGCCAGGGTGAGTAGTAATCCAGTTGGGACAAACATCTGTTCMGGCCAGATCAAGGCTACGCCCTAAATGGCGCCCTATTCCCTACGGGCCCCGGTCAAACGTAGTCCACTTTATATGGAACAGGGTGCCATTTTGGGARYCTCKCTAACATCAGGGAGGAGAGGGATGCTACAAAAATATTTATGCATTGTCACATACACCGGACGGGTGCAGTGAAATGTGTCGTTTTACAGGGTCAGCCATAGTAGTACGGCGCCCCTGGAGAAAATGAGGGTTAWGTGCCTTGCTCAAGAGCACCTWAACAGATTTTTAACCTTGCCGGCGCYGGTATTCGAACCAGCGACCTTTCYGTTACCGGCCCAACGCGCTAACCACTACAGCCCTGGGGAGAGATCTCATCATGGATTATACTGTAGCATTAACCCTGTACAAACCCTGTCAATATAATGGCCAAACCACTTGTATACATTCTGCTTTAAGAACATGTAAAGTACTGTAATACTGRACATGCCTATGATCATATTTGTTCATAATCAGTGTTAAAAACACATGTTATAGACACGATTATAAACAGAGGTTTGGACTAAAACGGGGAGATTGAAAAGAGATTAAATGATCGGGTGAATGAGAGAGGACAAAAACCATCCTTACCCTCGTTCTCCAAGTTGCGTCTCTTCTCGGCCTCCTGGTCGGCCTTTCTTTGGTACTCGGTGGCTCGGTGCTGGGTCATCATCTTGTCTTTCTCCAGCAGGGACATGCTGGCCTCTACACCCTTCCTCACGTTGCCCTGGGAGGGGAGGGAGGACAGGAGTAAGTCCTCAAAGTACAGAGCATTTAGGCCCTATATTGTGTTGTTTTTTTAAACCCATTTTGCAGACTACTGTAGATCGTTATTATCCATTCGCCTTCATATGTTGCAGAATCCGAGATATTCACTCACCTCCTCGTCCAGCTCTTTCATGATCTTGTCAAGCTTTGTGTTCGAGGTCCTAAAGACAGACACAGAGTTGCACRTTAAATTGCTTTGCTTGGTCTTCTAAAACAGGAACTACTTGAGATCAAGAGCATTGTTCTTTAAAAAGACATACGGGTTGTTTTCTTCCTCAAAACCAGCATTGTGTATTTGTTTAGCTTGAGATGGAACTTATTGGAACTGATTGACAGGTTGTATACCTGCACTTCTGCTCCATTTCGTCCTTCAGCTGCATCTCACTGTGGAGTTGTTCTTCTAGCTGGTAGATCCTCTTCTGCAGGTTCTCCAGCTGAACAATAAACAACGTATAATACGTTAAACAGATACTCTGGGGGGGGAAGCGTCTTCTAAATGACTAAAATGTCAATAAACTAGGATAATGACGCAAATGCACATGGCAGAAGTAGACCGCTTTAATCCGGTAGTTTGGAGTAATGGCAACAGTGAGAAAGAAGTCCTATTTCCGCCATGTCTAGAACTGATTCTGATAGTGTTTTGTATAGTGTTTTGAGTGTTTTGTATTGATCTGTGTCAGGTCCTGTGGAAATTGCTAGGTGCGCGCCTGTAATAGCCATTTTAAGGTCGGGGAAATAGCAGCAGTAGCTCAATGCACCATTWTAACATTCACATTTTATTGAATTAACACTTTTCAATGTGATTGTATATCCTTGTAGGTAACAATGTCTCAAGGATAATTTAGACAAAGCTTTTTCCATTGTTAAAATAGGCCTACACTTATTTATATTTTTTTTATTCATGAACTCACCCAAGTAATCTAATACTAACATCCGTTCGGACATTCAATTAATCGTGTCCATCCCAATAACAAACTTGCCGTCTTTTTTTTTGTCTACGCAGAAAGTAGTAACGCAASTCCAGTGTCTCGTTTTAATATCCAAGTGAGTACTCACATGGCTCTTGTCTTCCTTAGTGGAGCTGCTGCGTTTGTCAACACTCTTGGTGCRGGAGCTCCGGGAAAACCTGGAGAATAGACCACAACAGGACGATCAGATCTCGTCAGAGGAAACAATAGGACCACACTTCCCTGACCTGAGCCACGGATGACCTGACCACACCGTGAAAACACATCCCTATGGGTCAAACATGTGGTGGTTGTTATCTAGGTCAGGTTACCTCGTCTGCAGTTTGAGACGTGTACATGTCTAACAAGCCCTGGGTGATTTATACAGGTTGCATTGTATTTCTGTGGCGGTATAAAAAATGGCTAATGGCTCTAGCACAGGGGTGTCAAACTAATTTGGTCCCGCTGGCCGCATTCGTTCTCCACCGAGGTCCGGAGGGCCGCACTTAAAATTGGTTATATTTCCMCGCTCTCMAAGTTGGCAATAAATAGTCCCATATCCATGGCTTTTAGAATTTCCAACGCTTCCTGARAGTCTACCATTCGTTTCGATGACTGTTAGCAAGCTGGACAGAGTGAAGAGACTATAAAAGTAGGTCCATTATAATTCCCCAAAGCTTGTTTTACTCAAACCGCCCGCGCGCCGGAATGAATGTGTTCGCGGACCGGAACCGGCCCACTGGCCGTATGTTTGACACCCCTGTTCTAATAGGTGCAGCCTAGAATGTGATGACTGTAGTTGACATTAGACAAACTGATGATTGCTACAGTAGGTGCAGCCTGACTATTTCGACTGTGGTTAGGGCCTTGATGTTTTTCCTGACCAACTGAGCTGACCAGYAAAAGCCTAGGTGAAGCCTGGCTAAGCGGACAGTGCAAATACATACTCTGGACTCCATTTTGGACTAAAAATTGATGGAAATTCTCCAGGAAAAGGGCCTTATGAGCATTACTGATGACTGCTGTAGTAGTCGAAGCCTGACTATGCAGAGTAAGACTTACTGATGACTGCTATAGTAGGTGAAGCCCACAAAGGGCAGCTGGTTGCCCACGAAGGCCTTTGGTATGGGGAAGGTCTCCTCGTCTCCCCGGTCCGCCTCGATCTCGTCAAAGTTYCTGGTGTCGATGTCGCTGCTCAGCTCAGGCACCACCGGGGCCGCCGCTGGAAACACGGATGGACAGAAGGTGGAGGAGAGAAGAGAGAAACATGACTCACTGCAGATGGAGAAGTATTCTACTAGTTTTCTATGACTTGGTGCAGAGCCACACTGAGTTGAGAGCATGTTGTAGAGGAAATGTCAGTCCTAAACTGAGGCATGTACTGTACTTCTAAAACTGGCTTTTGGTYCAAGAAGCAGCCTTTACATCTCTCATCTCAGCTTATGACAATCTTATACTGTCAAATACGTCAGTCTATCTCCCCCATTATATTATATAAACAGTCTCTTGTCAATCTAGCCTACATTTGGACGCAGGCTAGATTGCTTTGAGATCAAATGCATCAACTATTAAAACACCAGCATTCAGTCTGACAGTCAACACAGTACAACGTATTAGCTAGGACAGCTGGTGCCATGGCAGGGCAGGCCAGAGCAGGGCACAGTGTGGCCAAGCCAAAGCGCTGACCGCAGCACTTCAGATTACTTCATGAAGAGCCAGGGGTCGCTTTCACGCAGAATTTCATGCAGAAACTTAATCTGTGTTGCATGCTGAAAACTCAGGTACTGACCATGACGTTCAATTTCAAGTTCCAACTTTTTATATTTAAATAGACCCGCTGCAAATATCTGAAAAGTCTCATCCGTCCTCCCAACCTCTCGCTGACAACCACTCTCTCTGCGGGGAGGGTGTACGCGGCGGGTGTCTCTGTCAATGTAATTTGCAACGTGTTCCCAGCACACGCTCAGCTCGGGGTGCTTTCTGTGGTCCTCCCCATGTCGAGTGTTCCCGCTGAAAGGGGATGCAGCTCCCAGAACCCACAGACACTAATGACAATTTCAATGGGGGCACCGTAGTCACYAAATTTTTACTTTGATAAGGCACGCACTATTTTTGACCAGGCTGCCGAAAGGAGAAAATAGGGAGAAACGGAGGGAGGGAAATGAAGAAGTAAGATAGGCTGCGTGTGCACATTGACAACGTTTGCCATGTTGACGTTTTCACACTAGTTTGTTTGCTCGAGTTGGAACCAGTGTTTGATTAGCCCATTTTCGTGAGTGTGTCAACACGTTTTATCTAATTAGTCCTTTTGGAAGTATTTCTTGGTAGTATTCCTTCTCATCATTTTTGTCATTGTTGTTGAGCTCCCCTCCTTTCCTTTGTTTGCTGAAGCGCGAAGGCCCACCTGAACTCTGGGCTACAAGTATATTGTGGCTATAATATCATTCAGATTCTTGATTATAATGACATGATAGGGTAAAGAAAAGTACGTTTTCACATCCTCTTGAACTGACCTGTATTTTCCTGCATTCTAGAACACCGAGAGGACCCATGTATTTGTCTGTTTGTTTAATTAGAACGCAGGTGAAATCTATTAAAACGCAGRTTTTTAGTTGGTCTGCGTTTTGAAAATGCAGACTTTTGAWAGCTCAAGCGACCCTGAGAGATGCTTCAGCCACTCGATTTACATTTAGCCTCCCGCCTCTAATCTCTCTGTTGTAGCCGGAGACCACGTGAATACTAACGCCAGGCTCCTGTTCAGTGGGGTACACCGCAGCAAAAACGATTTGAAACAGAAAACCAAAATGAGCCTTTCTTATTGGACAAGTTTAGGTAGTACCTCCCAGTTTCAAAATGTTTTTCTACCTACTGGACACGACCGAGGAAAGCTTTCCTCCCCATTCTCACCCGCAAATCAACCATCTAGMTTCACACAATGAAATCGTGGAATTCAGTGGTTGTGATATTGAATGAAATGAATGGTTCTTATCCTGAAATTTCCTGTGACTGTCTTTAGTAGGTCAATAGTAAAACATGTATTATAGCATGTCTGGCTATCTGTAACATTTGTCAACAGAACAATACAGAATGAAGGGGAGGGGCGTTACAAAGGAAGCATGAAACCTGAACAGAACTCACTATCRCGGATGTTCTCCCATGTCCACTGGTCGTTCTTGAAGAAAGGATGTCTCTTGATCTCATCCACCCCGTTGCGACCCAGTCTTACCTCCCTGGTGACAAATTAAACACAGGATCATAGAACGTACAGTTTAGCGACTCTGCAATCCACCGATAATGTCCATTATTAATCAAAGTCTATGGCTTTGCATCTAACAGTCTCTGAGCACAACCCAGTGAAAGCATTTAGACATGATTGACAGCWCTTCAAAAGATCACTGCTCGATGTTTAAGTAATTACTCAAAGACTTAAGTCTAATCCAATCAATGAGTTCATAACACTATTCCCTTTCTAGCTATTTGTTCACARGGAAAATCATTGGTGAAACAAGACAGAGGGATAGTGCGAGATTGGGTAAATAGATAAAGGGCTTAATTGACASAGTCAGATGAACTTCTGGATACAATTGTGTTGTCTGTGTGCAGCTTGATGTGTTAGCGCAATGCTAGCTGGTCCCATAGACTTCGTCATTGCGCTAACTAGTTAGCGATTGCGTGCAAATCTACCGTTAACTTCCTTCAACGAGTTAAGCTGACTGGGCAAGTAGATAAATCTCGCACTATCCCTTTCAGACTATAACATCTCTTTCTAAGTCGGGCCCCTCTGAACCACCATCATCATCCTCACCTGTCAGTCAGGAAGGCACAGATAAGGTTTTTGGCATCCTTGGAGATGTCGCTGTCATCAGGGAAGGTCAGGGCGTTCTTGTGGTTCATGATTTTACTGTACGTCCCCACCAACGAGTCAGCATAGAACGGTGTGTCACCTATAGGCACACAAAACCACAGGCATTGGGGTTAGCTAGTGCAGTGCATTCGGAAAGTATTCAGACCCCTTTTCTTTTTTGTTAAACTCATTCTAAAAATTATCAAATTGTTTTCCCTCATCAATCTACACACAATACCCCATAATGACAAAGCAGAAACAGGTTTTGAAAATGTTGCACATTTATTACAAATAAAAAACTGAAATACCTTATTTACCTAAGTACTCAGACCCTTTGCTATGAGACTCGAAATTGAGCTCAGGTGCATCCTGTTTCCATTCATCATGCTTGAGTTGTTTCTACAACTTGATTGTCCACCTGTGATAAACTCAATTGATTGGACATGATTTGCAAAGGCACACACTTGTCTATATAAGATCCCACAGTTGACAGTGCATGTCAGAGCAAAAACCAAGCCATGAGGTCGAAGGAATTGACCGTAGTGCTCCGAGAGAGGATTATGTCGAGGCACAGATCTGGGGAAGGGTACCAACAAATATCTGCAGTACTGAAGGTCCGCAAGAACACAGTGGCCTCCATCATTCTTACATGGAAGAAGTTTGGAACCACCAAGAGCAGGCCGCTCGGCCAAACTGAGCAATCGTGGGAGAAGGGCCTTGGTCAGGGAGGTGACCAACAACCCGATGGTCACGCTGACAGAGCTCCAGAATTACTCTGTGYAGATAGGAGAACCTTCCAGAAGGACAACCATCTCTGCAGCARTCCACCAATCAGGGCTTTATGGTAGAGGGCTAGACASAGGCTACTCGTCAGTAAAAAGGCACATGACAGCCTGCTTGGAGTTTCCCAAAAGGCACCTAAAGTACTCTCGGACCATGAGAAACAAGATTCTCTYGATGCTAAGTGTCACATCTGGTGGAAACCTGGCACTATCCCTATGGTGACAGCATCYTGCTGTGGGGAAGTTTTTCAGCGGCAGAGACTGGGAGACTAGCCAGGATCGAGGGAAAGATGAACGGAGCAAAGTACAGAGAGATCCTTGATGAAAACCTGCTCCAGAGAGGTCAGAACCTTTGACTGGGGCCAAAGTTCACCTTCCAACAGGACAACGACCCTAAGCACAAGGTCAGGAGTGGCTTCGGAACATATCTCTTGTCCCAAACCCGATCTAACATATAAGGAGACCTGAAAATAGCTGTGCAGTAACACTCCCCATTCAACCTGACAGAGTTTGAGTGGATCGGCAGAGTAGAATGGAGGAAAATTCCCAAATAGAGGTGTGCCAAGCTTGTAGCGTCATACCCAAGAAGACTCAATGCTGTAATCGCTGCCAAAGGTGCTTCAACAAAGTACTGAGTAAAATAACGAAATACTTAGGTAAATGCATTATTTCAGTTGTTTATTATTAATATATTTGGAAAAAATTCTAAAAACCTGTATTTACTTTGTCATTATTGGGTATTGTGTGTAGATTGAGGGGGGGAAAAAACTATTTAATCAATTTTAGAATGAGACATTAACGTAACAAAATGTGGAAAATGTCAAGAGGTCTGAATASTTCACGAATGCACTGTATATACAAACAGATTTTCAATGGTTCACAATGGTGGTTTGCTAACCCTAACTTTACGTCTACCTTTCACCTTAACCAATTTTGATCCATATGCCGAACCATAATCTTTGGATCTGCCGGTTAAATATCCTATCCACTCCTTTTAGGTTACTGGAATGTCTACAATAAGTTCCGACAAAACCATCACAAATAAACATACTGAAAAAGCAKACGCGATAAACAAAAACACTGGAAGTCCGGGGTCATTCCAGAGATCACATCCACCCAGGTTCAGTGTGTGTGAAATGTTCTTTTCTTGACCTAGATAGTTTGTGTGTATGCATTGATATGTAGGCTACGTGTGCRTTTTTGAAAAATATATGTAGTTCTGTCCTTGAGCTGTTCTTGTCTATTGATGTTCTGCATTGTCATGTTTTGCGTGGACCTCAGGAAAATTAGCGCTGCTTTTGCAACAGCTAATGTGGATCCTAATAAAATATCAAACATGTGATTTGCAACCAGTGGCTAATGTGAAAACACATGATAGTATTATTTTCAACTTCATCATTGTATAGTATGGATTCATGGTTTCTTTAGTGTAGGATTATACAACATGACAAAACAAGGGAAAGATGTTAAGTACTAACAAGGGGATTTTTTATGTCCTGTCTGCGAGATAATGGGAATACTCTGCTCCAGAACTACAATAGGTTCATATGATCAGTTTGTTTCCCATCGTAACAGTGTGAGAATAAGACACGTATTGCGACTCACCAACAAGCATTTCATACAGGAAGACTCCCACGGACCACCAGTCACACTCCCGGCCGTAATATCCATCTCCTCCCTGGGATTTTAGTACCTCTGGCGAAATGTAGTCTGGTGTTCCCACTGCTGTGTCGCATCGTACCATACCATCCTGAAACACAGCCTCATATTAAACTGCTGTACTACTGTATTTATAAAACACAGCTGTGTCGCATCGTACAATGCTTTATACGATCTGCATAAAATGCATAAGCTGTCACAGTTCAAGAAAGCAAATAAATTGTAAGCCTACGTGCTGATATATAAGAGGAAAAATGGAAAGTAAATATGTTAAACTGCTAAACCGTTCTAAAGATTGATGAACRGTCACTAGGGACAGGCACAGTTAATCGATTAATTGAATATCTAAACAGATGTTAGAATTCGATTACTTCAGTGAGTAAATTTTGGGGGYAAACTATGAAAAAGCTTTGTCTAAATTAAAATGATCCTTGCGATATTTTATACCGTGAAATTCTTAATTAAATAAAACTTTAYATATAGTTTTTCTAACCATACGTTGAGCTAAGGCTAAGCAACTGGCCCACCAGCCTGCCCTGACATCGATATGCTATTTCCCCCCACTTCGAATAGCAATAACAGGCACAAACCTAACGGAGTTTCCACAAAACCTTAACACTCAACAGAAACCTTACAGTTTCAAAATCATTTCTATCATGGATGGCAAAAATCTGACTTCTCTTCACCCTGTTGCGTAAGCTGTTTACCTCTGCCATATGCATTTGCTTCATTTTGATTGATCAAGAGAGTCAAGACCAACTTCTTTTGGTAGGGGGGGATATTCAAAAAAAAATGATGATATTATTTGAATAGTAAAATCATCTCAAACTGCCCATCCCTAACCATCACTAAGCTAAATTCTGTAGTTAACCCTCGGATACCGGGTCGGATCACGCTCGGTGTACACAGACCTCGGATCTGTCTGAAAATAAGTTAAYTACCGATCAGATCCTTAATTATATCTGAAGATAACCTGATGAAAATAAATATCCTCTTTAAATCACTTTTGCTACGCATGGCAGTCAGTTCAGTCAAAGCATTCTCTCCTCCGCCTGTRTGCCTCTCTCTCTCGGGCTGGCTTGAGCTCGTTATAGCAAACGTGCAACTAGTGTTGTCACAATACCAGAATGTTGACTTCYATACCAGGTTTAGTATCACGAAACTCGATACCATCACGATACTCGATACCAAAACAATACCACGGCAAAAAAAGAAGACYAATTAGCTCGTCTCAGATGGCCCTTGATCCAGACCTTTTGAGTTCCATATCAATGATTTGAACATTTAGATTWTTTGATGTATGCATTAATGAATCAATTATACAGTCAAACAATCATTTAGACTGTTGTTTATCAATCTAACTACATAATGGTAATCATTCATTTGAATGGTAAATCTCTAGGCTATTGATAAACTGGGTAATGTCCGATAAAATTCTCCATCATCTCTGACATATTTTGGGTTGGATCTGGTCTACCTCGGATCTGGTATCATCGTAAAAAAAAAAAAAAAAGGGTCCTGTTTGTGTCGGATCGAAATTTTGCAGATCCAATCCGGTTTGGATCTCAATTTCAGGATCCGAGAAGACCAACAGTCTACTCTACAGGGTGTTGAAGTGTCAACTAACTCCTCATTTTCAGTTGTGGTGAATTGGAAGGCTAGTGCGATAGCTACCTTGTTCATTTTCATACAGGTCCCAAAGTCTGCCAACTTCAAGTGGCCCGCTTTATCTAGCAACATGTTATCAGGCTTCACGTCCCTGAAAAGACAAAAAAGACAGTAATATAACAAACCAGCAGCACTCGAACCTAAGACATGATATTATACAACCAAAGCMTTCTCAAACCAACAACGGTACATTAAACTGCCATTTTTAAGACCCAGTCAAGAGAAAGAGCGGCTTTCTCCAATTCAGAGAGGCGAGAACTGCCACGACAGAACTGGAGACATTCAAGAGCAACCTTTACAGTGGAGGTGAAGAGAAAGAGAAGTCCAGTAAGTATACCTGTGTATGAAGCCCATGGCGTGGATCCCGTCTAGAGCCAGCACCACCTCAGCGGTGTAGAAGCGGGCCCACTTCTCGGGGACATCATAGTTGCTCATCAAGTTGACCAGGTCTCCGCCGGGCATATACTCCATCACCATGTAGAGGTTACGGTCATCCTGGAACGCATAAAACAGCTGCGGGGGGGGGGGGGGGGGTGACTAAGGGTTAGTGACCAAACATAAGTAGGAGGAATGGACAGGAAAAGAGCCAAAACTAGAAATTGCATGAATATTCTGTTACATGAAACTCAATCACCGGGCTTCCTTGCAGATTGTTCCTAGTGGGCAAAGTGAGGACGAGACTAGGGAGTCACTATAAAAATAAACTGTGTTATTCAATTATCTATACCTGCACAACCCAGGCGCTGTTGGCAAAGGCCATGATGTCCCTCTCCTCCCAGAAGAAAGCAGAGTCCGACCTTTTGATCATTTCAAACTTGCTAAGCAGCTTCATGGCGTACACCTTCCTCGTGGCTTTGTGTCTTACCTGGGAGAGACGGGAGAACAGTCTTCTTAGGATGTATACTGGGCTTTCATACAGATGAAAACAAAGACTTAAGCCATATAATTATTTCATACGTCTGTACCAGATTTATAAAGGGCAAGCAGACAGACAAATGACAGTTGATGTAATTCACTGAGGACAAATTAGCATAACCATAATGGTGATCCTCACCAACTGCACTTCTCCAAAAGCACCCCTCCCGATAACCTTGACCACCTCATAGTCCTCTGCTTTCATCCGCAGGTCCCGGATCTTACTGATGGTGTCCTTATCTGAGGAGGAGAGATGACATTAAGAGGAAACCAGTTAGAYCAGGGCAAGGGTTTATCATTAGTAACCTGGGTTGATTAGTAAGTATGACTAAAGAGGCTTTTGTCCACCGACTCAGGATGAGAATTCAGAATAGGAAAAAATGGCTCAACAGCAGATGAAAATCTGTCAGTACTCTCACTGGATATCTGAAGTACACGAATTGACCAAAAGTATGTGGACACGTGCATGTCGAACAGCTCATTCCAAAATCATGGGCATTAATATGGAGTTGGTCCCCCTTTGCTACTATAACAGCCTCCACTCTTCTGGGAAGGCCTTGTACTAAATGTTGGAACACTGCTGCGGGGACTTGCTTCCATTCAGCCACAAGAGCATTAGTGAGGTTGGGCGATTAGGCCTGGCTCATAGTCGGTGTTCCAACTCATCCCAAAGGTGTTCGATGGGTTTGAGGTCAAGGCTCTGTGCAGGCCAGTAAAGTTCTTCCACACCGATCTCGACAAACCTGTATGGACCTCGCTTTGTGCACGGGGGCATTGTCATGCTGAAACAGGAAAGGGCCTTCACCAAACTGTTGCCACAAAGTCYGAAGCACAGAATCYTCTAGAATGCCACTGTATTCTGTWGCGTTAAGATTTCCCTTGACTGGAACAAATGGGCCTAGCCCGAACCATGAAAAAGAGCCCCAGACATTATTCCTCCTCCACCAYACRTTACAGTTGGCACTATGCATCGGGGCATGTAGAGTTCACCTAGCACCCGCAAAACCTAGATTATTCCAACTGATTGCCAGATGGTGAAGTGTGATTCATCCATCCAGAGAACGCATTTCCACTGCTCCAGWGTCCAGTATCACAGTATCCATATCACAGTTCAACTGATCTAAAAAATAAAGCCAAGGACTATTAAAATCAGAACATTTTGATGCAGTCATTTCCAGCAGTTACAGTTTCAAGAKAGTAAAGAACATGATCCCTACTTGCGAAATGGTATTAAAAAAACAACGGGATTAAAATARGTTTTTAGAAGCATTTTAAAGCCGAGAAGTGCATAAGGTGAACCAGCACCACTGGTCGCCCCAGGCCCATTTGTTATTGTTTTGGTTATGAAAACAGAGCAGAGGCGCATCCAGCATCGTGGTAAATACTTTTGTAGTAAATACTCTTCTGTTCTATCGCACAATGATGTGCAATGATGTCCGAGGGGAAAAAACTGTTTGTTGTTTGAAGTGATATAATATCCTAAACGGGTGTGGTAGTTTCACCACTACGYATTCCAGCTTTAAATCACGTGTTTGTGCTGTTTGTGCAGAGCTGTCGGCTAATTTAACTGAGTCTATGCGTATAGGCTACTAGCATGATAAAGAATATGATTGGACTACATGTCATGGGCTAGCAGTTTGCAAGAAGGAGAGCACTAGCAGTACAAGGAGTACAGAACCCCTGAGGAGAAGCATCCCATTGGCAACAAGCTCCCCTCACAACACAGCTAGTCCATTAATGTTCATCGAGGCCTCTCCAACACTTGGATGTTGAACTTATTTTTCTAATTCATGATATTTTATGTTTTTGAATAAAAAAAGTTCACAATATGCTTTATGAGTAGTTCATGACACCAGGGTGGGAACACAATGTTTTATAATGTTCACTCCAACAACAATATTGCAGCATTTTAACKAATTTCTGCATTTCCTGGACTTTCGTTTTAATTTCCAAACACAGAGCTGTATGATATGGGGAAAAAATAAATTGAGTCGATGTGCAAGGAGTTGAGCAATCAATTCTTTTGGAGTCGACACTCCACCACTACATCCAGGCTGTATCACAACCGGCCGTGATTGGGAGTCCCATAGGGCMGCGCACAATTGGACCAGCGTTGTCCAAGTTAGGGTTTGGCCGGGGTAGGCCYTCATTGTAAATAAGAATTTGTTCTTAACTGACTTGCCTAGTTAAATAAAGGTTACATTTTTWWWAATTAAAAAGACATCATCGTCGTTAACAGTTGGAACAACGGCAGAGAAAGGCAAGCGACAGCAGCAAAGTCCTGTATGGCAATACTTTAAGAAGTTAAACGAGAAAGAAATGTTAACTTTGCCAGGTGGAATTGAGGTACAGTAAATGGTAGCCCAGGTGCAACGCCATAACCATCCGAAAGGGACGCATCGTGCGACCAAACTGTTGCTCTAGCAGCAAAGCTGGAGTGTGAATCCACGTGGAATTATATTAATTTCTTATTTTAAGGGAAAACAGATTTTTTTTAAATGGCCGTTTAAACATTAAGAAACATTTTCCATTTTTCACATCCCTACTAGCTAGCCAGCTAACTAGCAGTTAGCATTAGCGGCTAACACAATTCCCTTCAGCCAGCATTTGCTAAGAAAATAAACTAGCAGACAGAAACTAATAGTGTAATTATAGAATGCTTGTAAAAAATAAATAAAAATAAAAAAACAGCATCGGTGTCACTAGGGATGGGCACGTTTTTTTTATTTTATATACACACACTGTCACACCGGTCCCTGCTCTTAAGTCACCCCTCCCCGCGGATGGGTTTTATGCCGAGGTCATTACATATTTTTTATGGCTGTTGGGCGGGTTGAATAAAGATAAACAATACCTTTKAAAATCCATAAATGTATAATTATTGCGCAATTTATATAGTCTACATTGAGGTTTTTCTTTCATTATTTTAGGCTATCTGGTATTAGTGCATAAACCTAAACTTTAGGACTTAACTGTACGCGCACCAAATTGCCTACACAGCCATTTGCCAAATAATGCTTTTGGGAACCGGCAGAAAAAAGTTCATATTTATCCACGGAGGCAAAAAGGACATTGTCGAAATTCAATTCAATAAGACAAKAGCTGGGGAAGGAGTCAAAAATAAAGAGATGGGAGGGCCAGAAAATGTTTTGAAAAGATATGAAGTGGTAAAAGAGGATGATTGCGAGGCACTAAAAATTTGACAGTCACAAGAAGGGACTTCAAATAGGTCTATGGCATGTCAAGGAAACCGTAGCCTACCGTTTAGATGGGTTAAATGGAAATTGAAATCTGGGCATTGARTAACCTGAATAACTTACTGTTTGTCCTCTGATAATACTAGTGCCGTGCGAATCGACATCCTTSTGTTTTGAGAGAAATGTCTAAGTTTTACAGGTGTTTCTCGATYTTTGAGCAAGAAAACTATAACGATTCGATAAATTGAATAAAATGCTGCGCTTAGCCTATATATGAAGGGCCTACATGTATCAACTTTTGTTGCAAGACCGTGTTGCAACTTCACAATGAATGCTTTTGTTTATACGTTTTGTGGGAATGACTTGAACATCGCCATATACATCACAAAAAAAGGTTGTGCCTATTTAATGCAACACTTGCTGTTAATAGATCGCAAAGCAGCATACAACTGYGCTAAATGTTTGAACAAATTCCCCTTCTCATCCATAGCCAAAAAAAAAAAAAAAGTGTCTTCACTGACATTTTCAACCTCTCCCTGTCTGAGTGTAATACCAACATGTTTCAAGCAGACCACCATAGTCCCTGTGCCCAAGAACACTAAGGTAACCGGCCTAAATGACTACAGACAAGTAGTCTGTAGCCATGAAGTGCTTTGAAAGGCTGGTCATGGCTCACATCAACACCATTATCCCAGAAACCTTAGACCCACTCCAATTTGCATACCGCACCAACAGATCCAGAGATGATGCAATCTCTATTGCACTTCACATTGCCCTTTCCCAACTGGACTAAAGGAACACCTGTGAGAATGACGTTCATTGACTACAGCTCAGCGTTCAACACCATATTGCCCTCAAAGCTCATCACTAAGCTAAGGACCATGGGACTAAACACATCCCTCWGCAACTGGATCCTGGACTTCCTTACGGGCCTCCCCCAGGTGGTAAGGGTAGGTAACAACACAWCCGCCACGCTGTTCCTCAACACGGGGGTCCCTCAGGGGTGCGTGCTCAGTCCCCTTCTGTTCACCCACGGCTGCACGGCCAGGCACGACTCCAACACCATCATTAAGTTTGCCGACGACACAACAGTGGTAGGCCTGATCACCGACAACGACGAGCCTATGGGAGGTCAGAGATCTGGCCGTGTGGTGCAAGGAAAGCAACCTCTCCCTCAACGTGACCAAGACAAAGGAGATGATTGTGGACTACAGSAAAAGGAGGACCGAGCACACCCCCATTCTCATCGATGGGGCTGTGGTGGAGCAGGTTGAGAGRTTCAAGTTCCTCGGTGTCCACATCACCAACAAACTAACATGGTCCAAGCACAGCAAGACAGTCGTGAAGAGGGCGCAACAAAACCTATTCCCCCTCAAGAGACTGAAAAGATTTGGCATGGGTCCTCAGATCCTCAAAAGATTCTACAGCTGCAACATCGAGAGCTTCCTGACTGGTTGCATCACTGCCTGGTATGGCAACTGCTCGGCCTACGCAAGGCACTACAGAGGGTAGTGCGTACAGGCCAGTACATCACTGGGACCAAGCTTCCTGCCATCCAGGACCTCTATACCAGGCGGTGTCTGAGGAAGGCCCTAAAAATGGTCAAAGACTCCAGCCACCCTAGTCATAGACTGTTCTCTCTGCTACCACATGGAAAGCGGTACCGGAGCGCCAAGTCTAGGAKCAAAAGMCTCCTTAACAGCTTCTACCCCCAAGCCATAAGACTCTTGAACATCTAATCAAAAGACTACCCAGAGTACTTGTATTGACCCCCCCTTTCCCTCTTTTACACTGCTGCTACMCTGTTGTTATTATCTATGTATAGTCACTTTTATAACTCTACCTACATGTACATATTACCTCGACTAACCGGTGCCCCCTGAATATAGCCTCGCTATTGTTATTTTACTGCTGCTCTTTAATTGTGACTTGTATTTCTTAATCTTTTTTTTTGTATTATATTTCTTGTTTATCTTTTTGTTTATTATTTTTTAACTGCATTGTTGGTTAAGGGCTTGRAAGTAAGCATTTCACTGTAAAGTCTAAACCTGTTGTATWTGGCYAATAAAATGTGAAGCTGTTTAGCTCACATCTGAAGGCTGGGGGGCATTTAGGATGTCTACTGCYGATAGCTAAAATATCCTAATGATATTGATCACACGTCCTCAATTCAAATATTATAGCGACACTATACCAAAGATGTTATCAGTGTAGCCTGAKATTGCCTGAACTGGTTGAAAAATCTTCACACTTCAAAAAACGTCATAACTGTCAATTTATATTTTAAAAAGTAAGAATTACAGGAGGCAGTTTGGAAAAAAACTCGTTAACTAGATGAACGGACATTCTGGGGTAATAAATACATAACCAACGTTCTCTGGTAATATTAGTACCGTGCGAATAGGGCTATAGCCTTAACTCCTGCTGAATTAAGCAGTTCTTGCAGTAAATGTATACACCAAATGTAGGCAAAATTTGGACTTGGGAACAGGAGTGGAGAAATTATTATTTTCTTTCTGCATCTTGAGAGAATGCAATGCTCCGTTAGATACAATCTGTAGAGGTGCTGTCTTCATCATAAAAGATGATAGTATTTCAACCACATTCTGTTGAGCAAGGGTTTATTTAGTCTTCTAGGGCAACATATGACAAGAGAAGCTATATGTATCTAATTATAGACAAGTTGACTAACAAATAGCCTACCATAMRCTACCAAAATGTCTGAAATTATAAGCAGAAACATATCMAAATTACAAAACAAAATAATGCATCCCCTGTCCCCAAAAAATAAAATAATTAAAAAGATAAAATATTGGGTGCGGGCCTCAGATTGACACTTCATCACAAATAGTCAGGCGTTTTCAGATGCGTTAWTAGTAATTGCAGGCAGGAGCTGGTGAACAAACAGCTGACCTACGCACCACTACCGGCAGTTCCTCTTGAGTTGTGTGATCAAGTCTCCATTGAAGTAAAAACAAATGATTATAATAATTGAAAACATGTACTTCGACTATCCAGATATCATTATGTTATTCAAATACTGAAATAATTTCAAATTGCCATCACTAGTTGTCACCAACACCTCGTTGCATCTATCTGACCATGAAGAAGTGAATGGKAAAAAAAGTGCTCATGACTCCCTGGTTGAGCAACTGCTCTCTCCTTGAGTGACAGGGCTTGGTGTGGGAGTGGTATGCAGCAGGAGGGGGAAAAGATGACCAATAGCAACTGGAGTAAACTATAAAAACYGACACTACAGGCGCTGGACTTCAGTATGATATTTCATTTTTTTGAAACATTAAAAATACCATTATAGAAAGTAAATTAAAAACCCAAACCAGTCTGTGCAAGAATACTGGTATATAGTAAAAATCACCCAGCCTGAGTTGAACGTGAAAAAAGTACCAACTAGACTAATTCAACAATAGTTTGTTTCTAATACAATGAACAGTTAGTGTCTCTATGATAACAATTCTTCACAAACACAAATGACAAAAGTCCATGTGTAAAAATGCCATAGCCTCCATAAGTTCTACAGTCATAGAGGGTGTAGTGGTGAAAGGAACGCGTCATGATAGACACCATGTGGGTCACCAGCCACTCATGAAAGCCCCTTTGTTGGGGACCCTGAGTGGGCTAAGCTGCAGACACAATTATACCCMGGCCTGGACAGAGGCGAGGCAGTGACCTAAAAACAGCCTCCAATCTCTCCTGCCGCCACTGCTAAATCGTTGCTGCGACTCAAAATAAAAAGTGTAAACTTAAACGACTAAAGCCAGATAAAACATATYGAAAAGATAATGGAGCGCTATATTATTTTATCATATCATCAGAACTAAAATCACCAAAATAAAAACGACAGTAATGGGCCTCCTGAGTGGCGCAGCAGTCTAAGGCAATGCATCGCAGGCGTCACTACAGACCCGGGTTCAATATGTGTAGATTTGCAGGAAATTTTCTTAAAAACAGCTAAATTGTGTCTCTGCAGCCAAGAGGAAAGCCTCTAAAAATGTTGATTGGAGATTGCGCCATTGGCCACGCTCACCACCACCCCCACCTACGCTAACTTAGTCACCACTGCTGAAAACAAATCCTAGGGGAAACACTGCAAAGCACTACATGATGGAAGTCACAGATTCAAAGGAAGGATGACAAATGGGGAAAAGAGCCTCGTATGGGCTAGTTACTTACATCTATTCAAAAAGTTGTCGATGCTTTTGTTTTTCCTCAAGGCTGGAAAGTCAAGGTCGTACACCAACGCATCCAAGCCATCCTAGAGAAGAGAGAAGAGAAGCATTAATAAAATGTATAGTCTTCAAGGCCTAAGGCCACAACTAGGGCAACTAATCTACAATACTCTAACCAGCGCTTAGCTGGTCTACAGTAGAAGAAAGCTATGGTGTGTTACCTGAAGGCTATAGGCTATAAACCAGCTATATACCCAAACCTTCACAATAAGCAACRCTGCAAGCAGTAGCCCCAACCTGGCTTAGCCAACAGAGGCCAAGGTTTTCAGCAAATCAAAAGATCATATTTCTGTGCCATTTGTAGCCTAAATGGTTGCWATTTAGTTTTAACTGATTAATAGCTGATCTAATAACAGATTGAAAAGGGTTTTGTTTCACAACTTTATCCATGTTTAGGGAGTTTCAGACCATAGAAAAAAAACATCAAGGCAGGGCTCTACAGTGGTGACCATTTTACTCGCAAATGCGGCTAAATATTTTGCTGTACGACCTGGAATTTTCATTTAGGAGCACAAACGCACCTAGAAAAAGAAAGGATTCTAGCTTCATTATATAAAATATTTTTKATTGAGCTCTAAAATGTCTTTATGTGCGCCTACATTTTCCCAATGTAAGTGCACACATCCTCCTTGTAAAAAAAAAGGTCAGCGTAGAGCCCTGCAAGTCACATTAAGCTATAGAGTTAGTGCACTACACACAATCACAGCAATGGTGTGACATCAAACGCCTGACTACATTTGGTCTCCAACTAAAAAGATGGACAAAGCCTGTTCAGTAGATGTGTATAAGAGACAGGCAATGGTGACATCAAACGCCTGACTACATTTGGTCTCCAACTAAAAAGATGGACAAAGCCTGTTCAGTCTGACTGAACAACTCATTCCACTACAGCAAGATCTCAAATCTATGTTCATAAGAAACTAATTATAAAAATGGGCAGGTTAGCCACAAGCATTGGACATCACACTCACAATCATTGAGATTTCACTAAACACCAGCCACTCCTTAGAAAAGCAACTGAGGAAACTGAAGAATGAGAAAGCACTACATCGGATGACATAAAACAGTGGGTTGTAATAATTGCCTGAATTTCACAGGTCAGGGAGCTCTCTTCAATGCAAACCTTTCTGGTTGACCGAGTTTCTACCTTAAMTCAACTTGGCAAGGCTTAGACAATTAGCACCTTGACTCGAATGGAAGTAGYTAATGGGAAAAAGATTACGTCAATGTCAACACTGCAGTGAAACAGTCCTCTCTACATCTCATGACATGAGGTCATCCATATGATGTTATTCCAACACTATGATTGATTCCCTAAATAAACATATTAATRCCCATTCATCACCCAGGTGTGAACAAAAGGGACCTCCTCAGAGCCTAGGTCGGTCGGGCCATGCTGGAGCAGAAGAAGTGCCGCCGGGCCAGCCAACTGGCGGGATTTAACCTAATCTTCCTTAATCCAGGATGTCTCACACAAAGAGGGCAGGGCCACATCAAAGAGAGCAGTTTTAGCCAGGCCTGTAGCAGGACCGAATCGCTGCTGCAAAGCGTTATATTTTACAGAGAAGGCTGCAGCAGAAGCAAACTTCTTTGTCGGTGACTCTTTCGTGTGCTCAATTGACTGGGGAACAGCTGCCTCATGGAGAAAATCGTAAAGGCAAAAACATTTTTAGATTTAGGCCATGTTAATATTATTTCACACCTTGATATCTAGGTCTATAAAAAGTTATCTGAGCTGCATGCAATTGAACAGCAGCAGGACATGTATGGTTCTTTCCTTGGCTCCCACACAAGTGAGAAGGAAGTATTTGAGTCAAGTGTGATGGACTGATTGCGTAGGGCATAGATGTAATGTATTCTGTTGTGTGACATGTGAGCACAGAGTTATGACTTGAACAACCAATCTGTGTGAAATAAAAACAACAGATGACACTACAGACAGATCGGCCCGACCCTCCTCATTGGGAAACAAAAAGAAAAGCCACATGGTGAGTCAGCTGCAGCTCAGACAAGAAGAGAGGAATGCTCTTAAGTAACTATGGCTCCAGATGGCGGACAGGAATGGGCAAAAATATCAATGTATCATAACTACAAAACAGTTGTATTTTGAAATGCATTTCAATTAAAATATATATTTTTTTTTATACAGAAATGCATTTGCAAGTAGCCGTCCCGAACAACAATAACATTCTCAGAAACAGTTACAGAACKTTTTATTTGCTATGAATGTGATGTTTATCTACCTCAGTTGAATGCACTGACGGTAAATACCCCTAAATATATGAACGCAAAATGTAAAAACTGTTGGTCCCATGTTTCATGACCTAGAAAAAAAAAAAATGCTCCATACTCACAAAAATTGTCTCTCTCTCAAATGCTGAAGACTATTTGTCTGTAAAAATGCCATTTTGTGTTGGGGGGGAGATCATAACCTCCCAGGCACAACCATGGCTTCATCCATGCCCAGTCATGTAAAATCCATAGATTAGGGCCTAATGAATTTATTTCAATTGACTGATTTCCTTATATGAACTGCAACTGCGTTTATATATATTTTTTAGTATAGGTAGTCACTTTGGATAAAGGCGTACGCATGCTTCCCAGCCGAAACAGTTTGGAAGAGTTCATGCATACACTACCGTTCAAAAGTTTGGGGTCACTTAGAAATGTCCTTGTTTTTGAAAGAAAAGCATTTCTTGTCCATTAAAATAACATAAATTGATCAGAATACAGTGTAGACATTGTTCATGTTATAAATTACTATTGTAGCTGGAAATGGCCGATTTTTTATGGAATATCTACATAGGCGTACAGAGGCCCATTATCAGCAACCACCACTCCCGTGTTCCAATGGCACGTTGTGTTAGCTAATCCAAGTTTATCATTTTAAAAGGCTAATTGATCATTAGAAAACCCTTTTGCAATTATTAGCACAGCTGAAAACTGTTGTTCTGATTAAAGAAGCAATAAAACTGGCCTTCTTTAGACTAGTTGAGTTATCTGGAGCATCAGCATTTGTGGGTTCGATTACAGGCTCAAAATGCCAGGCACAAATAACTCGTCAGTCTATTCTTGTTCTGAGAAATGACGGCTATTCCATGCGAGAAATTGCTCATCATTGCTGTGTACTACTCCCTTCACAGAACAGAACCAGAATAGAAAAGAGGAGTGGGATGCCCCGGTGCACAACTGAGCAAGAGGACAAGTACATTAGTGTCTAGTTTGAGAAACAGACGCCTCACAAGTCCGTTTGTTTTGGACTTCGGTGATATTTATTTTTTTATTTAAATATTTTTTATTATATATATATATATATATTATTTTTTATTATTATTATTATTATTTTATTTTTTTATCGGCTGTTCAGGAACACAAGATTTTATCTAAAGACAAGTCAAAGTTCGGAGCCAAAGTCTACGCCCCTTCGTCGGAGATTGGTCAACAGTACGGAATCTTCAATAAAGTATTTGAATAACAATGCAAATTCTTTAATTGAGAAATACTGCACCAAACATCTCAGATGTAAAATTGCTCGACTAAGATCTCCTCAGCAGATTTCTTGAGTTATTTTAGATTCATTCTGACAATTTTGAGGAAGTGAGTACTGGATACAATGTCTCAAAATGGACAAAGTATTATTGCCACTTTTTTCAAGTGACAGTCTTAAGGGAGTATGCGAGCACACTTGTTCGGTTAGAAGAATTAAGCTAGGCGCCAGCCGAACTGAAGCATGCCGACGCCTTAAGAGTGTCTGCTAAATCACAAAAATGTAAATGTCATGTGAAAAAGCTAAAAATGATCTGCAACACACACTAGGTATTCATTATTGGCTTTGTTTTGGGGCAGAGATCATTAGAATAATAATCAGCATGCTTTGCGATTGTTAATTTTTTTACATACATTTGTATTTAGTTCATTTAGCAGATGCTCTATCACACCATAGTGCCAGACTTCTGATACCAACATAGGGTGAAGGGGGCCACCAAATGGTGTGTTGATTAAAGTTAATTTGTGGAATTTCTTTCCTTTTCCATGCGTTTGAGCCAATCAGTTGTGTTGTGACAAGGTAGGTTTAATATACAGAAGATCGAGCTATTTGGAAAAAGATCAAGTCCATATTATGGCTAAWACAGCTCAAATAAGCAAAGCGAAACGACAGTCGATCATTACTTAAGACYTGAAGGTCAGTCAATCTGGAACATTGAGAACTTTGGAAGTTTCTTCAAGTGCAGTCGCAAAAACCATCAAGCGCTATGATGAAACTGGCTCTCARGAGGACCGCCACAGGAAAGGAAGACCCAGAGTTCTCTAGCTGCACCTGACGCCCTATATGACTGCTGACTGATGGCACACTCCATCACCAAAGACTGGGAGCTGGAGTCAAAATGCCTGGAAACGACACTTTAGGCAATACAGACGAGGGGCTAAGCTTGACCATGGAAGAGCGTCAAGTGGGTGAGAATAAGATATCCTGCATCACAACTGCAGGGGTCACAACACAAAATGTGTTTTTCAAACAATATATAAAATATATAACCCATAAGAAATATCTTGCTGCGTTTTGTAAACGAATATCTGAAACGCTCCTTATGGTCATTTCTGATCGGCATCAGACTAATTTTGTACTTCAGTTCTCCACTCGCATGAGAATTCACGAACGGGCATTCTATCAGTCTATACTTTTCTTCGGTACTTGTCAGTGTAGCCTACTTTTCTCCAGAAAAATGCAAGATTAAGGCCAAGCAAAACATTAAGAAATGTAGCTGGTTCCATTCTRTCTATGATAAACATTAGAAATATGATGGCCATGCATTGTTTATGCAAAAAAAGACATTGCTTTTTCATTGTAAGCTAATTTACTTGTGTGGCTGCTCGCCAAAAAACGTTGCACTTCTGTTTTCTGATGAAAATTAAGCTATTTTCTGCCAAATGTGTTGCACTAATGTGTTTTCATTTTAGAAAAACTATATTTGCAAACCTAGGGCTGTGGCAGTCATGAAATTATGTCAGCCGGTGATTGTCAAGAAAATAATTGCCGGTCTCAAGGTAACTGACCATTAATTAACATACACATTTAGCATCTCCTGGCTTCCACGCATAGCCTACAAGCGACTGAGATGCAGACCTCTGGAACATCTCAATTTTAACAAGTCTAATAAATCCATGTAATATAGCCTACACCATCACAATAAATCCATTATGTATTTTAGACAGGTCTAAAGAAACATGAGGAAAATGTAGTCTATTTCAGAAGAACAGAATAGCATACTCTAATTTACTTGTGTGGCTGTCCTTATGTTAGGCCCTCATCTGGCTATGCCATATGGCTGTGGGCTACACTAGCTCATTTAGCAGACAAGATTTGCTTAGAATTACGTGCCATTATTTTATAGTATGAAGAATGCAATTGAACATAGCTGAATAAAATAGAAAGGATCTTTTCTCCAAACGATTTSAGGGAGTGTGCACATGCGGCTATTCTGTGGTTGAGCAGTTAAGAAATAGGTACCCTATATGCTTAATTTAGGATTATGTAACTTTAGTTGTGATAAAAAATGTTGGGATATATGTTTTGAATTTTAAAACATTCTAAGGCTGCAAGATGTGACTAATGATGATTTGAAAAAAAGTTGCATGAAAAGTCGAGGTCTGCTTTGTTTTTTGCGCAGACTGCACACACTTCATCAGTCTCTCATTTGACAAGCCTCTAATTTCCCGGCTGCATCCCTGTGTGGCCATAATCCCCCTAAAAAAAACATGCCTTTTGCGGCCAGTGGCTGAATATAATTCCCTTCTCCCAACTGCATGCCAAAGAACCTCTGACGCACATGGCTCTCAGTCACATGATTGGGTCTTTTCTCTTCTACAAGTGAAGACAGACACATATGGGATGCAACTGCGCGCGTCCTTATCAAATTCTGAGGAGAATATTGGAAGAACTGTCCACATTTACTTTTCGGCAGACAACAAAATGAGTAGGCCTAACGAACAGCAAAAGCACTACCTTATGTCAATCTACAATAACCATAGTACAAAAGTTGACCTACTCTAGTCTGTGCGAGAAATAAATATTCCAAATATACTCTTGGACAGTTGTGGGATGCGATAGATCCCAAATTAATTCAACTAATAGCATTTWWAAAAAACTGTTTTAAGCAATGAGCCTGATGCAACAGATCAGAATTTTATGCTAAAAATGTTGATAAAGTACAAGGCTATTTCTAAACATTGCAATGCGCACAAGACAGTAGGCTATAAGCGCAAAAATCTTCCATTAGCAGGAAAACAGCATTGACAAAAGTGACCACAATTGCGAATATGCATGTTATACATATTATAAAAGGTGTATTTCTATGGTGAATATGATCTTCCCCAAACTTGAAACTCACACGCTGCGTATGTATGCCAGTCAGGCTCTTACACCCGTTGTAAAGCGGCTTAATGTGCTTCATTACATGAAGTGTTGCCCAAAACAAAGCATGCACCGTTTGCCTTAAGCAGGACATTATAATATATCATTCACAAGTGATTGGCTAATATTGTCACTCATCACACTATACTTGATTTAATCTTGTCTTTACATATAGTAAATAATGTGACATTTTTTATTTTATTTAGAAGAATGGACCATTATTATGCACGTCTCGAAAAAGGGGCAGCGGGGAAGAAAATACATGTCATCTATGGATTTAAATAGCGAATGGAGGACGTTTTTCCCACGGTTCATTTTCATGACAGCCAGGTGGGCTATACTCCTGTTTTAAAAAGAAGCAATGTGCTTAATATTAGCGAGGTTGAGAAATAAATATAGTAGGCCTAGACAATAGAAAACTCTTTAAGAGGCCAACATTATTTTCTCACGCAATTGCACAGCCTATAGAATTGTTGTGCAACATGAGCTCTCATTTAGTGTTTGATTGGATTTTCGATTACATTTGTATTGATGTAAGAGTGATTAGAGGGACAATAAGAGTGCAGAGTATTATTCAGTTAGCAAGTTTGGTAGGCTACTAATGACCATCAGCAGCAGAGCTAGGAGGAGCCTAATTACCATGACAAAACGGTCACATGGAATTTGACTGCCATCACGACTTTTGACCGCATGTGTGGCGGTAATGTCACCATAACAGCGCCTTCAGAAAGTATTCAGACCCCTTGACTTACTGCACATTTTGTTAAATTACAGCCTTATTCTAAAATGTATTTTAAAAACTCTGCAATCTATACACAATACCCCATAATGACAAAGCGAAAACAGGTTTAGATTTCTTTTTTGCAAATGTATATATATATATATTTATTTATTTTTAAACCGGGAATACATTATTTACATAAAAGTATTTATGACCCTTTGCTATGAGACTCGAAATTGAGCTCAAGTGCATCCTGTTTTAATTGATCATCCTTGAGATGTTTCTACAACTTGATTGGAGTCCACCTGTGGTAAATTCAATTGATTGGACATGATTTGGAAAGGCACACACCTGTCTATATAAAGGTCCCACAGTTGACAYTGCATGTCAGAGCAAAAACCAAGCCATGAGGTCAAAGGAATTGCCCGTAGAGCTCCGAGACAGGATTGTGTCGAGGCACAGATCTGGGGAAGCGTACCAAAAACATTTCTGCAGCATTGAAGGTCCCCAAGAACACCCTTGACTTTCAATTTAAAAACACAGATTTGTTGTCGGACTCGCTCAACACTCCCCTGATTATGGTATGAGTATATAATGAATAATAGGCTTATAAAAGTAGCCTAAAAATAATATTATAAAACATAACATGTCTAATATAGGCCTAATATAGGCCTAATAATGATACACTGAACAAAAATATTAAAACGCAACATGCAACTATTTCAGTTCATTAGGCCCTAATCTATGGATTTCACATGACTGGGAATACAGGTATGCATCTGTTGGTCACAAAAAACAAGTAGGGGCGTGGATCAGAAAACCAGTCACTATCTGATGTAACCCCCATTTGCCTCATGCAGTGTGACATCTCCTTCACATTGAGTTGATCAGACTGTTAAATTGTGCCCTGTGAAATGTTGTCCCACTTCTCTTTAATGGCTGTGCGAAGTTTCTGGATATTGGCAGGTAATCTGTATCGATGTGTACGACAGCGTGTTCAAGGGGTGACATGTCTGGTGAGCATGCAGGCCATAGAAGAACTGGGACATGTTCAGCTTCCAGGAATTGTGTACAGATCCTTGAGACATGGGGCCGTGCATTATCATGAAACATGAGGTGATGRCGGCGGATGAATGGCACGACAATAGGACTCAGAATCTCGTCATGGTATCTCTGTGCATTCAAATTGCCATCAATAAAATGTGACCGACTGGCTCGATTCAGTCTTATGTAGCAAAATGTGAWWTTTTWTTTTTTACATTGGATAAAAGTAGAGACTCAGAGCTAGAAKTGGTATATCATACACTACYGTTGAGGAACAATGGGAAAGTWATTCTGCTTTGAAGGTTGATAAACTTGTAACKTCACTTTTGAGAAAATGAATCTTGAATGTTTTGGTACCTACTAGAGAGCTTTGTCTACACCCATTCAGCATCATACAAACCCTTTTAAGCTTCAGCCCCACCCATCTCTTTAAGGATTCACTGTGGGGCTATGTACTAAASAACCAAGGATTTCAAGACTAAAGGGTGGTTTATACTACGGGTGTGTTCGTAATCTGGAGTGCCAGTATGCTCTTGGGGTTTGTAAACTCAGAGGTTGTCAGATTGTCCGTTCGTAACGCTCTGAATTTACTGTCTCGGAGTGTTCCGCGCGCACACTGGACGCAGTCAAGCACCCAGACTAACTGGCTAACATTGGCTAGCTCCTTCCAGACACAAATTAGGGAACAGCTCACTCTGACCATTTTACACACCCTAGCAGAGCTGGTTAAGCTGACACCAGCCACATTCTGAGCGAATTTACCAGCTACATCTGAAATGTACATGTGTTTATATTTTTGTMCAGTATAATATTAACTCAGAACAAAGACATATTAGCCTAAGTGTATATGCATTGTCTTCAGATACAGCAACCCAAGACATAAGCCCAAGTATGCATTGWGGAGGAAGGAGATGGAACCCAGGTCATCCATGCACCAAACAGTGATGCGTGAAACGTCTTTTCATGGGCAAAAGTCACAGCTGCTGGTCTGAGAAAAKCGGTAGCTGTGTAAACCACAGTGACTTTACTAGACCTACCGAATAATGAAGGCTCTGGTTTCAAATCCTGTGCAGAAAGCTATCCACCAGGCAACCAGTGTTGAGCAGGGCACGGGCAGGGATTGACCTGAGTTTATCCATCTCTCCTGTCTCTGTCTGGCTACATGGAGAAGACAGGAACACAGGGCCAAAAAGCCTCTGCCACCAATGCACTGATTGACACCTTTCACACCATCATGCCAACCCGGACCYTACGGTTTGCTTTTCTTTACACTTTTTAAATGCCATTACGTCGACTGGAATCATACAGTGCGCTTTCAGAGTTTGTGTGTCAGACTGTCCTTTCTATCTCAATTCCAGCCATTATGATGGATGCGTAACCAGACCAGCATAGTACAGCTTGGCTCAGCTCATCTCAGTAGTSTGAGAAGGGTATTACAGAGCACCAGAGGTGTGCAGTCTATCTGCTTTCCAGGCACAGGAGGTGAATCGTGCAGCGACCATCAATAAATGCATAACAAACYGAAGTAATGACTAATGCAATATGGCCAGCTGTTAATATTTGAGATTCCCAGCATACGAAGGATCTAGGCCAAATAACTGCTCTGTATAGCACTGTTGCTTGACAGATTCAGACCAAGGTAAAAACAGATCAATTGTATACTGGGCTAAGCCTAACTCTTCAGACTAAGCCTATGTAAAAAGTAAGCCTAGGTCTATAGCCAGAGTCATGTATATGGCTCTAGTC
This sequence comes from Salvelinus sp. IW2-2015, assembly GCF_002910315.2. Lineage (NCBI taxonomy): Eukaryota > Metazoa > Chordata > Actinopteri > Salmoniformes > Salmonidae > Salvelinus > Salvelinus sp. IW2-2015. Next base: position 11,935,193 of record NC_036859.1, on the reverse strand, counting down.
CATAGGCTACAGTTTGCTTCACTCCACACACTGAAGAAAATAAAACCACTACCATTCACATATGGCAGTTTGYGGAAAATGGCTAGAAAAGCAGACAGAGGAGAGCAATGCATTGCATCCTGCCAACTCTGTATTTCTCCTGCATTCTGCTGATGCTGCAGGGAAGGGTGACATCCATCCCTAAGATTGTTAAATAATAACACAAAAAGCYCACTACTATTGATGAAAAGGACATTCATAAGTGCATGACTATACCAAATAAAATATGTGGTTGACAAAACATGGCAATTATTTATATTATGCTGAAAGGGAGTAAAAATCTACATTTAGTCAGACCACCTATTTTTTTCGGCAGACATTTCAGTTGGAGTTAGTTTCCATGGGCGACTCAACCACATCTTCCTTCTCTACATGCCAACGCTGGGCACTGTGGACAGGCCAGGCACAGAGGTCTAATTGTAGCCTTACCTCTCATTTCCCTTTGCCACCTAAAAGATGTCACACACACACACACACACACACATTAGCAATACAGATGCAAAATGCATTCGGTGTCTATCAAAAAGGACAACTAAAACCAAAACGTGCCAATGGCGGGCTCTCTGTCAGCAACTTATACTAACTTTGCTTGCTAAAGCCGATCAAATTCATTAAAATATATTAAATGCCTTTTTTGCATACTTCTTCTGCAATGCATTGTCAATGTGGGAAAATCCAAATATTGGGAATGAATAGGGAAATTCCCTGTATGCAGGGATGTACAGTTGAAGTCAGAAGTTTACATACACCTTAGCCAAATACATATAAACTCAGGTTTATACAATTCCTGACATTTAAATCAGAGTAAAATCTTAGGTCAGTTAGGATCACCACTTCATTTTAAGATTGTGAAATGTCGTAATAATAGTAGAGAATGTTTTATTTCATCACATTCCCAGTGGGTCAGAAGTTTACACACACACTCAATTAGTATTTGGAAGCATTGTCTTTAAATTGTTTAACTTGGGTCAAACGTTTTGGGTAGCCTTCCACAAGCTTCCCACAATAAGTTGGGTGAATTTTGGCCCATTCCTCCTAACAGAGCTGGTGTAACCGAAGTGAAGTTTTGTAGGCCTCCTTGCTCGCACAGACCGTTTTTCAGTTCTACCCACAATTTTCTATAGGATTGAGTCTTTGTATGGCCATCCAAACCTTGACTTTGTTGTCCTTAAGCCATTTTGCCACAACTTTGGAAGTATGCTTGGTGTCATTGTTCATTTGGAAGACCCTTTTCGACCAAGCTTTGACTTCCTGCTGATTTCTTGAGATGTTGCTTCAATATATCCACATATTTTCTCCTTCTCATGATGCCATCTATTTTGTGAAGTGCACCAGTCCCTCTGCAGCAAGAGCACCCCACAACATGATGCTGCACCCCCGTGCTTTACGGTTGGATGGTGTTCTTCGGCCTTGCAGCCTCCCCCTTGTTCCTCCAAACATAATGATGGTCATTATGCCAAACAGTTATTTTTGTTTCATCAGACCAGAAGACATTTCTCCTAAAAGTACGATCTTTGTCCCTATGTGCAATTGCAAACCGTAGTCTTTTTTACGGCGGTTTGGAGCAGTGGCTTCTTCCTTGCTGAGCCGGCCTTTCAGGTTATGTCGATATAGGCTCGTTTTACTGTGGATATAGATACTTGTACCATTTCACAAGGTCTTTGCTGTTGTTCTGGGATTGATTTGCACCTTTCACACCAAAGTATGTTGCGTGGTCCCATGGTGTTTATACTTGCGTACATTGTTTGTACAGATAACGTGGTACCTTCAGGCGTTTGGAAATTGCTCCAAGCATGAACCACTTGTGGAGGTCTACAATTGTTTTCTGAGGTCTTGGCTGATTTCTTTTGATTTTCCCATGGTCAAGCAACAAGAGCATGACTGAGTTTGAAGGTAGGCCTTGAAATACATCCAAGGTACACCTCCAATTGACTCAAATGATGTCAATTAGCCTATCAGAAGCTTCTAAAGCCATAACATCATTTTCTGGAATTTTCCCAAGCTGTTAAAGACAGTCAACTAGTATGTAAACTTCTGACCCACTGGAATTGTGATACAAGTGAAATAATCTGTCTGAACAATTGTTGGAAAAATTATTTGTGTCATGCACAAAGTAGATGTCCTAACCGACTTGCCAAAACTATAGTTTTTACAAAAAATTTGTGGAGTGGTTGAAAAACGAGTTTTAATGACTCCAACCTAAGTATGTAAACTTCCTACTTCAAATGTAGGCCAGAACATTGGGCAACTGCTTGCCAACCAACAAGAGCCATACTAGAGGTGAGTTTGTCCTCAATGCCTTAACAGAAAGAGTCTTCACATACAGTACTGACAGGAAATCACACTTACCTAGAAAGACCGCATATCTAAKAAGCATTGTGTATAAATGGCAATGACAGTGAACCCAGGCATGGCGAACCGGGGCATTCCATTTCCTTATGAGGCCCCAGTGAGTCGTACTGGCTGTCAAAGGCTTTCACATCAAAATATAATTGAGTTATTCCAACAGAGAGAGGAGCACTGCTCACAAGTTCCTTAGTACTGATTCTAAGATTCTCAAGGCAAAGCAAACTCAACCGTGGCTGCCTGCCTTGCCTTGGCAGGATCCTGACCTCAACCCAGAGCTAACCTGGCCCAACTAAACAATGTATTAAGCATTGTCCTGAGGCTGGTAGAGCTGCAGCTCACTTCAGCTAGCTGGCTCTACTGAAGCACACAGACAGTACAGCCAGGGCAGGCAGATGGGATTCCTTGGTTTGTGGGATACAAATAAAACGAACAGTAAAGAGGAAAATATTAAAGGAACAAAAAAAAACAGGAGGCAYTGATGTTAAATGAAATAAATCAAGGGAGGAGGAGAGGACTGTGGGTTGGGTTGCCTATCTAGTAAAGGGCCTGGATCTGCATCCTTTTAGTCTGCATTCTAGCTAGGGCTGTCCCTGACAAAACAAAATCTTGGTCGACCAGGAAGCACCTGTTCTTTCGATCAATCAATGTCAATTCTTAAACGTGTATTTTTCCATATATAGACACACCCTGTGTTGTATTAAAATCAACTAAACTCAGCAAAAAAAGAAACGTCCTCTCACTGTCAACTGCGTTTATTTTCAGCAAACTAAACATGTGTAATATTTGTATATTTGTATGAACAAAAGATTCAACAACTGAGGCATAAACTGAACAAGTTCCACAGACATGTGACTAACAGAAATGGAATAATGTGTCCCTGAACAAAGTCTAAATCAAAAGTAACAGTCAGTATCTGGTGTGGCCACCAGCTGCATTAAGTACTGCAGTGCATCTCCACCTCATGGACTGCACCAGATTTGCCAGTTCTTACTGTGAGATGTTACCCCACTCTTCCACCAAGGCACCTGCAAGTTCTCGGACATTTCTGGGGGGGGAATGGCCTTAGCCCTCACCTTCCGATCCAACAGGTCCCAGACGTGCTCAATTGGATTGAGATCCGGGCTCTTCGCTGGCCATGGCAGAACACTGACATTCCTGTCTTGCARGAAATCACGCACAGAACGAGCAGTATGGCTGGTGGCATTGTCAAGCTGGAGGGTCATGTCAAGATGAGTCTGCAGGAAGGGTACCACATGAGGGAGGAGGATGTCTTCCCTGTAACGCACAGTGTTGAGATTGCCTGCAATGACAACAAGCTCAGTCCGATGATGCTGTCATACACCACCCCAGACCATGACGGACCCTCCACCTCGAACCCGATCCAGAGTACAGGCCTCGGTGTAGTGATCATTCCTTGAACGATAAACGCAAATCCGACCATCACCTCTGGTGAGACAGAACCACGACTCGTCAGTGAAGAGCACTTTTTGCCAGTCCTGTCTGGTCCAGCAACGGTGGGTTTGTGCCCATAGGGGAAGTAGTTGCCGGTGATGTCTGGTGAGGACCTGCCTTACAACAGGCCTACAAGCCCTCAGTCCAGCCTCTCTCAGCCTATTGCGGACAGTCTGAGCACTGATGGAGGGATTGTGCGTTTCTGGTGTAACTCGGGCAGTTGTTGTTGCCATCCTGTACCTGTCCCACAGGTGTGATGTTCGGATGTACCGATCCTGTGCAGGTGTTGTTACATGTGGTCTGCCACTGCGAGGACGATCAGCTTTCTGTCTTGTCTCCCTGTAGCGCTGTCTTAGACGTCTCACAGTATGGACATTTTATTGCCCTGGCCACATCTGCAGTCCTCATGCCTCTTTAGTGTCCTAAGTTTTCATAACTGTGACCTTAAATTGCCTACCGTCTGTAAGCTGTTAGTGTCTTAACGACCGTTCCACTGGTGCATGTTCATTAATTGTTTATGGTTCCTTGAACAAGCATGGGAAACAGTGTTAAAACCCTGTACAATGAAGATCTATGAAGTTATTAGAATTTTTACAAATTATCTTTGAAAGACAGGGTCCTGAAAAAGGGACGTTTCTTTTTTTGCTGAGTTTAGATGCACTGAGCTTGTCTGATGCTTTTAAGGTCACGCACAGTAATCCTATTTCCAATGTAAAAATAGCCTTTGAATCACCAAAACATCACCCATAATAWTGTTTAACTAGTAAAATGTTCAAAATTMAAGACATTTTTACTTCTCACATCTCGAACAGGAAGTCTTAAWGAACAGGCTGAGTGGGCGGGGAGCTTATATTCATGAGCTCACCTTAACTGGCAGCTCTTTTAAAAACACCCATGTGGTCATTGCCAGGTAACAAGGTAAACAATGGACCACATGTCATTCCAAGCCTAAATAGTATGCCTTACTRCCTTTTCTCTACAAAATGCTCTAATGGTCAACAGAGCTGATCATGGACTGCTGGATATCAGACAAACAGCAGCAATACACAATTGCATTTCTATTGTTTCGTAACTAAATTGCAGAATACAGTTTACTGATACACTTCTTCACAAGAATTAGTAAAGGGTTGGCAACCTTTTTCCATGTGGACTAACTCTCCACAAATTACCTTAACATTTCTACCGATCTGTGTGTCAGTTATGCTTTTCATTCGCAACTTTTCTTGGAATAGTTTAATTTAAATAATGCCTTCCTATCTAAATCCTATTTAAATCCAAATGAAAATGATACAAATGTAATAGTTTAAACTAATCTAATGCAAGAGCGCCTAACTCTGCAAAATACACATCGTCTTACACCGTGAGAAATTAGCAACTAAAAGAACTTAGCGCAGAAAGCAGAGAATATACATATATACACACACACACACCAATGCAAGTAACTTAATTACCAACTAGGTACAAATATCCTACATAAAACCAACAAATATAMTGCCGGTAAAGAATATCCTGCCAGAAACAAATATCCTATTAATCACATCGGTTATGCATTGCAGTTTCTTAATGTTCTTGTATATCGCATTCATCTCTCTATCGGCCTGTCTGCAACAAACACATCTACACTGAACAAAAATATTTAAAAAAACACAACATGCAACAATTTCAAGGATTTTTAGATCGACTTCATATTCTGTCTCCCCCCTTCTCAAAAGGCCTATATGGACAATGTCGTTCTCACTGATCTGTGTGTCTGTTTGTCAGTGTCAGCAGATTAGGCTACCCTGTAATTAGTCGTATAAAAATATATTCTGCTAATGTCTCCAGTCATAAAGTGTAGTAGAATTGCATGAAATGTGTTTATAAAAAAGGCCCCATTRTTTCCCATGCAAAGAAAGAAACGTATCTGATATAGCCTAGGCCTACACACACTCAGCCATGCATTGAACAGTGAGTTATATTATTAGCCTAAATGACTATCCAATRTACTCATCACATTATGAATACAACGCTACTAGGCAAATGCAGACTTATGATGCATAGAATTTTATTATAATAAAATGTGCATTTTTTAAATGGTGAAAATGTACTTCCCCAAACTTGAAACTCACACGCCGCCCTTGTATGCCAGGTTGTAAAGCGGATTACTGCGCTTCCTTTTAAGAATTGAGCAATAAATATAGCAGCAGGAGAAAGCTGGGATCCTCTTTTAAATAGTGGGTAGTCAAAACTCATTTCATGTGCGAKGATTGCACAATGACTGGGCTTATAAGAACACCCGTCACTAGGCTCTGTACGCTATCTGCTCTCTAAAGCTGTTCCAAGGGTCCTAGGTATTTGCATTGATGTCAGAGTGATTAGAGGGACAATAGAGTGCCGAGTACCAGGCTATTAGCGACTGGCCGTTATCATGTTTGGTAGGCTTCTAATGACCATCAGCAGCATCAGAGCAGTTTTGGAGAAGCCTAGTTACCATGACTAAAAGGTCACATGGAATTTAACTGCGGTCATGACTTGTGACCGCCAGCGTGGTGGTAATATGGTCAACTTAACAGACCTACCACAGTATTTCTTCCATGTTTCTGCACATAATGTGCACACTAATAAAGCAGCTCGCAGTTTGAATGTATGCATGTTTTTTTTGTTCACACCGAGAAACGCATGGCAGGATCAACTAGGGCAGTGTTCCCCAACTGGCGGCCCACTGGTGATTTTATTAGGTCATTCAAGTTGAGCAAAAATAAAATATCAATTTTGACATTATCGGGTATTGTGTGTAGATTGATAAGGAAAAACATATATTTAATCAATATTAGAATCAGGCTGTAATGTAACAAAATGTGGAAAAAGGGAAGGGACCTGAATACTTTCCCAATGCACATGATAGCATATTCCATGAGAATTAATCACTTTCTTGCCAATTAAGAAATATGGGTTTTTCATGCTAGCAATTGTGCCTGCATGTCACACTGTAGCAACATAACTTGAACTACAAAAAGATTGCTTGAAATCATCTTTCACAGCTCATGTTTCAATGCGTTTTTGTTAAAAAATAACCTAGCATTGTACATTGTGTAAATATGACATCTCTCAAGTGGGCTTAAAGGGTTTAGTAGCACAAAAAGCACTCTACGCAAAATGTCAATGGCAATAAATAAATAAAATATTGRTCAATACTAACTTTGCATCATATTTTATGAGTAGACTGCTATTCTGTTTTTTTCACCATTAAGCCCGGTATGCTCCTATTAAGCCCGGTTTGCATTGAAACACATGGGATAGTGTTGCTCTCCCTAATATTCATTGAACGTGAGCATACATTTTTTCCCAGATTTAAGCCATTTAGAACACACAAAAACTACAGTTATGCATATTATGCATGTAGCCTAGGGCTGTTGCTTTGACCTTATTACCGCCATTCATTAGTCATGACTGCAGGAAAATTCCACGTTAACGTTGAGTKACAGTAATCTCCATTTATGCACTCTGAACATGCATTGGTGGTACCCAACTCACTAATGATCAACAGGTCACTGATGGCCTGGTACTCAGGGCTCCATTGTCCATCTAAKATCAATGCAAATACAATCTAAAACCACAAACACTAATCATGAAAACGCTATCTTTCTTTTTAAAAAAGCACACCTCACTGATTGATCAATTTGAATTAAGTAGTTCAACAGGTTGAAACMGAGTGGAAAACATGGTCATTGTGGATGTTGTTTTAAAAGCCTAAATGGACAATGCTTTCTACGCTGAAGATAAGAAAAAAAAATAGGCATATTAGAGTTTACACACAGGCATAATGAGCCCAAGCCCCCCCAAAAAACTGAATTAAAATTATGATTGTGCCGTTATACAATACATAGCCTACTGCATATTACACACAACACAATTTTTTTATTAAAGAAGTCTTTGGTACATTTGGTGTAGCCTTTCCTCCCAATTAAACATTTTTAGTAATGGCCTTTGAGTGTGGAGTGTATTATTATGCATACTGGATGGACTGGTTACCTTATGCTACGCTCCAAACTTTCTATCCATGAGTCTGGGAGAGAATGTATAGACCTAGGCAATGGGGTGGTATGTAGCCTAGTGGTTAGAGCGTTGAGCCAGTAACCGAAAGGTTGCTAGATCGAATCCCCGATCTGACAAGGTAAAAACCTGTCGTTGTGGCCCTGAAGGCAGTTAACCCACTGTTCCGAGACCATCATTGTAAATAAGAARGTCCTTAACTGACTTGCCTAGTTAAATAAAGGTATAKAATTATATTGGTTTCTTGATTGTGCAGGGCGGCTAACAGAGTTTGCCTACAATTATAGTGKATTTCTATAGGATTTTGAATAGCCTCGTAATAGGGCATTTTCATATTTTCAAAATTAAGCTGACATTACCTTAAGCTACAGAATCTCACCACCGTGCATTTCCATCTCCTCCCCTATCCCCTCCCCTTTATTCCTTTCTAGAGCGCGCAGAGATAGAGGCTGTTAACAGTTGAATGAAACATGTTTTGTTGTGAAAACATGTTACTATCGATGTTCCCGAACAGGTTTCCCAAATTAAGCACTGGGTAGCTGCAGGAACCGGGTTGGAGAGCCCATGGCATAAAGAGTTTAGGCGGAAAATCACCTGGCTGCATGCTCCTCAGAACAGTGGTTGCTGCATGGAGTGAAACAACCAGAGTAGCCTACCCAGCAAAAATGAACCGTTGGGAAAGCYTCCTCCAATTGCTATTCCTGCACATTTGATAAATGGACCAAACTAAATCTAAACTAATGTAACATTAAGACAAGATCAAATTGAAAATAGTCTGATGGATAAAAATATGAAACCTTTTTTTCAGCCCGAGACTTTTCCCCCCATATCATCATGCAGCCCATATATGTTTTGATTTCTAWGACATTCTAAGGTCTGTATCTTTTACAGCTAAAGTTGCCAAATAACTCAATCTAGCGTATAGGACCCGTTTCAAATGACCACTCCTACGCTCAACATAGTGCGTATATGAAATGGCTGGCTCCGAAATGGGAAAAAGATATTCATTTTATTCAGCTAATTTAAATTATATTCTTCTTACTCTAAAATRGAATATAAATAATGATACTGTACTTATAAGCATATCCTGTCTGCTAAATGAACACACCTATAGCCTATGGCATGGCACATAGCCAGATAACATACAGTAGACCAACTCATTCTGTTCTTCTGAAATACATTTCATTCATATCCTAATGTTTTAGACTTTCCTAATATAAATAATGGACTTACTGTGACGGTCTATATTAAATTAATTTATATATATATATATATTTTTAAATTGTAGATGTTCCAAAGGCGCTCGTATGCAGTTTTTGTTCTTGGAAATGCTAAACGTGTTTATGTTAACTTCAATTACCGTGAGACCGGCAGTCTTTTACATGACAATAACCGTCTGGAAAAATGTKATGACCACCACAGCCCTAATCTAGCCATGGTGCCTTGACCGAGATTAGAAACAATTAGGAACCTCTGTACTCTCGCCAAGATTTTTGGAATGGACAGGTTGATGCAGAGAGAGAATAAGATCAGGCTTGAGGGATATAAGGAACAGAAGACCTACAAGTGGTGGACTAAAATGCAAACAAATGAGTACAGAGAATATGGACTATTGGGTGACTACTCATGCACTTTTGGGTGGGCACAGTCATATTGTTGTCCTTCATTCATCCAGGTGATTATATTTTTTGGACCACCACCTGTACCTTTGTAGAGGGAGATTTGAAACCATCTTCAGATAGGCCTTAGAAAGACAATTAACAAGAACAGCAGTACAGCAAATGTGAAATCAGCTTTCAGAAAATTCATTGAAAATTGTGTGTGTTCTTTTTCTTCTTATCCACAGAGGGCCAATATGGGTGCAGGTTTGTGTTGCATGGCTTCTTATCCACAGAGGGCCAYTATGGGTGCAGGTTTGTGTTCTCACCAAGCAACACACCTGATTCAACTAATCACATCTTGAATGAAGTCTATGATTAGTTGAATCCGGTTTGTACTGGTTGGCAAAAACAAAAGCCTAAATRCACATTGATCTCTGTGTGYTCRGATTGAACACCCCCKCTGTTATGAGTGCTACCTTCATGATTAATAATAGTAATGATCAGTTTATTTTAGTAACTTTAAGGAAAATMAATATGCTCCAATTTTACATAAATGTCAGTTTTGAACATTTAGAAATGAATTAGAATTGACTATTTAAGAGGTGGGCTTATTTTGAACACCCATGGGCCTAGTACGGACTTCTCAAATACACTATATATACACACACAAGTACGTGGACACCTTTTCAAATTCGTGCAGTTGGTGATTTCTGCCACACCCATTGCTGACAGGTGTATAACAATTGAGCACACAGCCATGCAATCTCCACTGACAAACATTGGCAGTAGAATGGCCTTACTGAAGAGCTCAGTGACTTAACGCGGCACCGTCATAGGATGTCACCTTTCCAACAAGTCAGTTCGTCAAATTCCTGCCCTGCTAGAGCTGCCCAGGCCAACTGTTTTTGTGAAGTGTAAACGTCTTGAAGCAAAGACGGCTCAGCCGTGAAGTGGTCGGCCACACGAGCGCAGAACAGGACCGCCGAGTGCTGAAGCGCGTAAAAAAATTATCCGTCCTCGGTTGCAAAACTCAGGACCGAGCTCCAAACTGCTTCTGAAAGCAATGTCACCAAAAMAACTGTTCGTCAGGAGCTTCACGAAATGGGTTTCCATGGCTGAACAGCCGCACACAAGCCTAAGATCCCCATGCGCAATGCCAAGCATCGGCTGGAGTGGGGTAAAGCTCGCTGCTATTGGACTCTCGAGCAGTGGAAACGCGTTCTCTGGAGTGATGAACCACGCTTCACCATGTGGCAGTCTGACGGAAAAATCAGAGTTTGGCAGATGCCAGGGGATTGCTACCTGCCCAAATGCATAGTGCCAACTGTACAGTTTGGTGGAGGAGGAATAATGGTCTGGCACTATTTTTCATGGTTCAGGCTAGGCTCCTTAGTTCCAGTGAAGGGAAATCTTAACACTACAGCATACAATGACATTCTAGACAATTCTGTGCTTCCAACTTCGTGGCAACAGTTTGGGGYAGGCCCTTTCCTGTTTCAGCATGACAATGCCCCATGCACAAAGCAAGGTCCATACAGAAATGGTTTGTCGAGATCAGTGTGGAAGAACTTGACTGGCCTGCACAGAGCCCTGACCTCAACCCCGTCAAACAACTTTTGGGATGAATTGGAACGCCAACTGCAAGCCAGGCCTAATCGCCCAACATAAGTGCCGACCTCGACTAACGCTCGTGGCTAAACGGAAGCAAGTACCCACAGCAATGTTCCAACTTCTAGTGGAAAGCCTTCCCAGAAGAGGGGAGGCTGTTATAGCAGCAAAGGAAGGACCAACTCCATATTAATGCCCATGATTTTGGAATGAGATGTTCAACGAGCAGGTGTCCACATACTTTTGGTCAAATAGTGTTTTTAAATCAGTCTTACATATTTAAAAAGTAAAGTCATTCAATTTCACGACATTAACCTTTAATTTTATCTCCAAAAATTTGGATAGTATATGATAGGAATGTCCAAACTTAGATTTTGCTGGGCTTAATAYGTACACTTACCCTATTCCCACGCATAGAGAGATATACACTGAGTATACAGACTGCACCTGTGTAAGGTGCAGTCTTTCGGATGGGATGTTAAACGGGTGTCCTGACTCTCTGGTCACTAAAGATCCCATGGCACTTATTGTAAGAGTAGGGGTGTTAACCCCTGTGTCCTGGCTAAATTCCCAATCTGGCCCTCATACCATCACGGTCACCTAATCCTCCCCAGATTACAATTGGCTCATTTATCCCCCCTGTAACTATTCCCCAGGTCATTGCTGTAAAAGAGAACGCGTTGTCAGTCAACTTACCTGGTAAAATAAAGGTAAAATAAATACAAAATTGTGTGTGAGCCGGTGAGGAAGGTGTTCATAATGTGTGGTATACTCTGTGTATGTGAAAGTCTACAAATGAAAGCAAGGTTTTAAAGGATTGTTTTAGTCAAATATATGTTTGGGCTTCTTGCGGCCAATTTGCATGTTCCGGCCCGCTGACCATCCGCTCCAGGAAAAAAATATTATAATAAAACTCAGTCCATGGCTGAATCTAGTTGTTCTCTGAACTAGGGAATCATAGTGTAATGTCAGCACCCACGTCCTGGGGTTGAGGATGGACGGAATGAAAGATTTGGTACAAGGAAAATCTAGGAATGTGAGCACATTAGAAATCAGCTCAGCATTAGCTCAAGGAAGAGGCAAAACATAGACTGGGCTATGGCAGGAACAAAGGCCCATACCAGGCAAGTTCCAGCAGATCAATCCAGCCATACCATTATGCCAGCCGGTGAATTAGTTCTACCAAACATGTGATCAAACTCAAGGAAACTACCAACTAGCAATTAGGATTTAAATATAACATTCTGTTACTAGAATGCAGCTTTTGTTAAAAATGCCATTTCAAACAGCTTCAGCCTCCTATTCCAGGATTTCCAGGGCATGACACTTTTTTGAAACTAGGCCTGTGAACTATCAAAAGRCCTKTGGAAAAACACACATAGCTCACTATATAGACGATAAAAGCACCCTTAAATGTCAGCGAGCTTTCCCTTCACAATGCCAGGAATTCTGGTTGTGCGGAGAGGCTCTCAGGAGCAGGAGCCTGCCTGGAGCCATGTGATGAAGGCGGGCAGAGTGATACAGATAAGGTCCCATCTCTCTCTCCAACAGAAATGATTTAGGGAGAAGATAAGCTTGACAGGGCTGGAACATAGTGTCTGAGTGGTAGGCTACCCCTGAGTGCAGGACGGGGGCAAAATATCACAGTCAAAACAACAACGGGCAAAAGAGCAACATCACTGCTTTCGGCTAAGGCAGCGGCAAACTAGCCTGGGTGCCAGTCTGTTCCTGCTCTCTWGACAACATTTGACATGGCAATTCCACAGGGAGTTGGCAAGAGAGCAAAAACAGATTGGAACCCCAGACCCCGCCAAGGCTAGCGGAAAAACGCCACAAAAAGTCAAATCAGGTTAGAGACAGATAACCATAGCAGCCTTAAAAAACAGCTAGCATTGTGTTTTTGATGGAACTGATTAGCCTACTCATAGCCTAGCAGCCAAACATGTTGGAAACTGCTTTACGAGTTAAATGTTAAAAGCAAAGCTCTCAGAAACATGAAACTACCACGGCCCACATAATTTTGGTTTTATGGGTGGAGAGAACACACCCAGCTAGCTACCTCAGAGCAGAGGCCGGGCAAGCAGCTCTGACTCTCTCCAGGGGCAGGCAGCACGTACAGAATGGCTTTGGGACACACAGGGGACTCCAGGCCAGTCAAAGACAAGAGGTTATTTGATTAGCATGGAATTTTATTAAGCTGTGGGTGAAGAAGCAGAGTGGTGGTGGAGAGGGGGTTGAAGCAAAGGCTTCCATTCATTGAGGGAGATTGCAGCTAAGGGGGYAAAGAGGAACAACACCCTTGTGTGTGGCTGCCCTGGGCTTGAGCTTCGGAAAAGTCGCCACAGCTTTTTGCCATTAAGTCAGAGCAGAGCCAGAGAGTGTGCATTAGGTGAGTGCCTTTCTCTATGGCAGGCAGGCAGGGAGGGAGGTCAGGGAGACTAAACAACTGTTCTTCTTTAAAAGGGAGTTGTTTTTAATATGGCTAGCAGACCTGGCACCCACCATGTAGATGATAAGAGGCCGTCTGCGCTCTTTAAAAAAGGTCCTAACTACTGAATAGTGTCTGTTCCAGGTGTGTAGGAGCCAAATAAATAGAACCACACCATAGAAAAAAGAYAAATCCAAAACCGAGGCTTGAACGCAAAATAAAGTTGTTTATTGAAACATCATGGTGCCCAAAAAAAATCATAGTGCATGAAAACACAAAATAAAAAAWGGTGAAAACATAAGCTTTTTTACCTCAGGTCATCAGTGTAAATTGTCAGCACACACACCTGGCTTGTATTTCAAGGTTAATTGCGTGTGTCACATGATCAAAAAAGAAAACACTGGAAAATCTATGAATCAGTACCAAGTACAATAGAACGCATGATCTAGATAATATAATAAATATACAAAAGCGAGAAATATAAATTATTAGGGAGCTTTTTTGGACACGTTTCAATAAACATCTTTATTTTGCATTCAAGCCTCAGTTTTAGATAATTATTTTTTCGACAGTGTGCGGTTCCATTTATTTGAACTCCATGTAGAGAACTGCTCTCCCCATCTGTATTAGGCTTAGCCTAATACCTGCTATCTTAAATTAAAGCTGCAATATGTAACTTTTCGGGCAACCCGGTCATATTCACATAGAAATGTTTGTTATAGATCTGTCACTCATTGAAAGCAAGTCTAAGAAGCGGTAGATTTGTTTTATGTGCGCCATTTCTATGCCTCCCATTTATAAGTTTCGTTTATGGGGGGTGTCAATAGCGTCACATCAGGATATTATTATGGACGACATATGGCAATATCATTTTGTACAATATCGCAATACATTTGCGCTAGTCGGCTGTACCAAAACTGTTATATTTTTCCATTATAGCTTGTTCTTCCTCTTTTTAAATAGTTAGCCAATTTGTTTTCAGCACTTATTTCCATGACTGATCAAAATAAAACTCTCATGCTCTCTCGTCCCTCGAATCTCAACAAATCTAAAACCGTGAGAATCACAATACATATCGTATCGGCACCTAAGTTCGTGATGATATTGTATCGTGATGCCCCTGGCAGTTCCCAGTCCTATTCATTCTTATCACACATTTTAGGCAACTTGCTTGTGGGTATTTCTATAAATCATTGGGCAAATTTTGGGCAAAATTTWAAAGTGGTTTGAAACAAAAATATATATATTTTGATGCAGTTACAAGTGTGTAGTTAAAGGAATATATGCAAATTCTCCCATAACTCCAACTATACAACATAGACCTAGGACAATACATAATTTAAGCAGGGTTCATACAGACATTGGCAAGTCAGATTCAAGGACTTTTCAAGCACTTAATTGTAATTTAAGGACCTCAATGTTAGACAATTGTATAATTTATATAATTGTACATATAGGGCGTAATACAAACCCCTCCCCAGAAAGCACGCAAAGTGTAAAAAGAAAATAGGCCATTATCACAAAGAATTTGTTTAGGCCTTGCTTTAGACCTTGCCAACGCATTGATATTCAAATTATAATTACTACATTCTAAAATATGAGCCAAGTTGGAGCCAGCATTAGATGTTGTCATCCTCATAACAGCACGTGGTTTTACCGCAACAGAGTTTCGCAACACCCTTCAACTGAWGCGGCAGGAAACAAACGAAAGTGGCAGATATAAATCACAGATATAAGGGAGAATGAAAACGTATAAATTGCCTACGATAATTACAAGCACCAAATTAAGGAAACGTCAGATTTTCAAGGTAGGCCTATTCCAGTACTTGAACTTCTGAGCTCCAAATTCAAGATTAAGTAGGCTACTTCAAGCCCCTTGTATTGTTTAAATTAAAAGGTGTAACATGGAAACCAAAATGTATTTGTTATTTAATCATCAGAACATATTGTGAAGACGAACACAAGGCTATGTAATGTGTTGGCATTCTATTCAGAATGATTAATAAGAATAGTGTTGCACAATAGTCTATCCTACACAATTGCGCACAGTAGACTCAGTGTCCAATCCGAGCCACAAAACTGAAAATGACCTTGATGCTTTCTCTGTTAAATCTAATGAGACCCTGCTGTAAATCAAGCAGTAGTGCTGAGCGATTAGTGCTTTTTGCGGTCGGTCCGGTTTGGATAAATTAAGAAAGAAACCAAAGCAAAAAATAGTTAACATTCAATTGCCAAAACATTGATCATATTTTTTTTTAACAGTCTGTCAGGTCCACATTGATGTCGACCCAATAGATAACTAGGAAATTACTATGAAATTATAAAATATGATTTAGTTATTTGATGACTATTATTTTTCATTGCTTAAAGTAATCATCTCATCTATGCTCAGACAGTAGCAGCCAGGCCATATAACATTGTGCTCCCCATACAGTACTATCTTTAGGTCACCCTATTTGGCTAGCATGCCTATCATGCTGCAGAGCTGTCTGATGAGATCATTTTACTAGTTCTTCAAAGTAGGTAAGGCATACTTTAACAAACTGTCTTGGTACCTCTCGTCGTTGTGTACATTCCTCTTTCACGCGGTTTGTGTGTGTATCTAACCTAACGTAGCAGGCGTAAAAGTGTATCCGTACGCAGATCAGTATATAATGACAAGATGCTCATGTCTACACCCTAACAATGGGGGGGGGGTCGTCCCAAAAGAGGGAAGACAGGCGACAAACTTTAGTCCAAAATAAGGTTGAATATGGTCATTGTAGTTAATTACGTTTCAGCGCTGACATAGGTTAAATATTTGCTTAATCAAAACTACAACTCTCTTCAGCCCAGCGTCCCACATTGTAATTGACTTTATTTCTTCGATTTCTCTCTTGATTTCTCTACAGAAACGGCGCATTGGGATCACAAAAAATCCTTAGTAAACAGAATTCAAGTAATTGAACTGATGTTGGTAAAACAAAAAGACAGTTAACTGAGCACTATCAAGCACAGAAGAACAGATAAACATCAATTCGCTAGACATATTAGATCCAACATGCATACAGGCACAATTGTCTTCACTGGCGAAACAAATTACCTTTTTTCAAGCACTTGGGCTGTTGTTGCACCGCATGTGCTATCACAACAGCTGTTCGTCTATTGATTGTCATTCATAAAATTCCTTCCTGGATCAGATWATGATGCTGCTTGAAAATATCAGTGTAATTAAACAGCTTGACACCAAATGCTCATCATACAAGTATTATGTATAGTTAGTGACCATGTTTACATGCACACAGTATTACGGTTAGTACCTCATATCCCACTTAAGGTCTTATTCAGGATAAGCTGTTTACATGCACCTTCGATATCCCGCTTACAAGTATCCCTGTTGCCATGAATATTCCTCATTTAAATTCATATGGGTGAAATGGAATAGTAACTTAAATATGGACACTGACTGTAGGCAAATAACCTCTCACATATAACATAATATTTCCAGCAGAATTATGCATTTCTAGTAGTAAAATTACACAAAATGTGGAGAAATATTTATTTATTCCAGCATCTCTGAGAAAATGTGAATGCACGTGTAATGTGCTCTGACACTCACGCAAGCAGACAGTACTTCAACCACATAAAATATGCACCCAAGGCAAACTGAACCTTTCATTTCCTTAAAACCGATCAAACTGATGACATTAACATTTTGGACAGGACCAATCTTTTCACTGTTATTGTGCTTGCTCCTGGGTCTCTAAATACAGACAACTTTACCAGTATTAACTACACTGAACAAATATATAAATGCAACAAAAATGTTTCATGAGCTGAAATTCAAATCCCAGAAATGTTCCATAAGCACAAAAAGCTTATTTCTCTCAAAAGTGCACAKATTTGTTTACATCCCTGTTGGTGAGCATTTCTACTTTGCCAAGATAATCCATCCACCTGACAGGTGTGGCACATCAAGAAGCTGATTAAACAGCATGATCATTACACAGGTGCACCTTGTGCTGAGGAGAAAAGACCACTACAATGTGCAGATTTGCAACACAACACAATGCCACAGTCTCAAGTTGCGGGAGCGTGCAATTGGAATGCTGACTGCAGGAACGTCCACCAAAGCCGTTGCAAGATAATTGAATGTTCATTTCTTTACCATAAGCCACCAATGTAATTTTTGAGAATTTGGCAGTATGTCCAACAAGCCTCACAACTGCAGACCACGTGTAACCACGCCAGCACAGGACCTCCACATCTGGCTTCTTCACCTGCGGGATCGTCTGAGACCAGCCACCCGGACATCTGATGAAACTGGGTTTGCACAAGCGAAGAATTTCTTGACCTGACCYCAGTTCAGCGTCGTAACCGACTTCAGTGGGCAAATGCTCACCTTCAATGGCCACTTGGCACGCTGGAGAAGTGTGCTCTTGACAGATGAAATCCGGTTTCAATTGTACCGGGCGGCGAGCGGTTTGCTGATGTCAATGCTGTGAACAGAAAGCACCATGGTGGCGGTGGGGTTATGCTATGGGCAGGCAGGCATAAGCTGCGGACAACGAACAAAATGTCATTTTATCGATGGCAATTTGAATGCAGAGATACCGTGAGGCCCATTGTCGTGCCATTCATCTGCCGCCATCACCTCAGGTTTCAGCATGATTATGCACGGCTCCATCTCTCAAGGATATGCACACAATTCCTGGAAGCTGAAAATATCCCCATTCTTCCATGGCCTGCATACTCCCCAGACATGTCACCACCAATTGAGCATGTTTGGGATGCTCTGGATCGACGTGTACGACAGCGTGTTCCAGTTCTCGCCAATATCCAGCAACTTTGCACAGCCATTGAAGAGGAGTGGGACAACATTCCACAGGCCACAATCAACAGCCTGATCAACTCCATGCGAAGGCAATGTGTCACGCTGCATGAGGCAAATGCTGGTCACACCAGATACTGACTGGTTTCCTGATCCACTCCCCTAGATTTTTTCTTCTTCTGGCATCTGTGATTGACAGAATCATATCTGTATTCCGAGTCATGTGAAATCCATAGATTTGCATCTAATTTATTTATTTCAATTGACTGATTCCCTTATATGAACTGTAAACTTTGAAATTGTTGCCTTTATATTTTGTGTAGATTATTCATGTATTCATTCTACCAATGTAAGACAATCTAGTGAGCACTACTTTAGTCTTCTGGGGCAACAAGTTGACAGAAGAAAAGCTGCATGTATCTAACTATAGTTGACAAACTGGCCTTCCAAATGTCTGAAATTTGCCTATAATATGGCCTACCAAAGGCCGGAAACTATAAGCAGAAACTTAACTAAATTAGGGGTGAAAGTAGTTAGTGGGCTATACGATACAGTAATGAGTATGAGCTAAATGAATTTGTATTGTGGACTGAACTGCACAGGTAGCCTACTTTTTGAAGTGATTTGTTTGACAATCAGATAAAAGCATCCTCACACAACACCCATGACAAGAGAAACTGAGCCTGCACAGACCGCGAAAAACATTAAAACGGGATAAGATGTTTACATGCCACAGTATCATGTCAAAGATAAATATTTCCCAGGCATCTTAACCCTGGTTTCTCATAACCGCGATAGAAGCTTTTTTCGGGTTATTGTAAAACTCGATATGCCGTTTATGTACGTCAACTCAAAAACAGAATACTTGAATCCCCCCGGAAAATAGGGGGATATGGGTGTGCATGTAAACATGGTCAGTGAAGAACCATGTTAATGACAGTATCAACTGACGTTTTAATTATCAAGTTAAGGTGACATTGTTAGAAGCACTCGATTTTGCCATCGCATAGATMTTTGGAGAGTTGTCCGTCAAAAAAATATATATATTGTCTTCACCCCGTAATATAAGGAGACAAAATGTTACACTGCATTTCTGAGATATATACACTACCGTTCAAAAGKTTGGGGTCACTTAGAAATGTCCTTGTTTTTGAAAGAAAAGCAATTTTTTTGTCCATTAAAATAGCCAATTGATCAGCAATAGAGCGTAGACATTGTTAAAGTTGTAAATGACTATTGTAGCTTGAAACGTTTTTTATGGAATATCTACATAGGCGTACAGAGGCCCATTATAAGCAACCATCACTCGTGTTCCAATGGCATATTGTGTTAGCTAATCCAAGTTTATCCAAGTTTATCCGTTTGAAAAGGCTAATTGATCATTATAAAGCCCTTTTGCAATTATGTTAGCACAGCTGAAAACAGTTGTTCTGATTAAAGAAGCAGTAAAACTGGCAGCTTCATTAAATAGTACCCACAAAACACCAGTCTCAACATCAACAGTGAAGAGGCGAGTCCGGGATGCRGGCTTTCTAGGCAGAGTTCCTCTGTCCAGTGTCTGTTCTTTTGCCCATCTTAATCTTTTATTTGCCAGTCTGAGATATGGCTTGTTCTTTGCAACTGTGCCTAGAACTCCAGCATCCCGGAGTCACCTCTTCACTGTTGATGTTGAGACTGGTGTTTTGTGGGTACTTTTTAATGACGCTGCCAGTTGAAGACTTGTGAGGTGTCTGTTTCTCAAACAGTACTTGTCTTCTTGCTCAGTTGTGCACCAGGGCCTCCCACTCTTTCTATTCTGGTTAGAGACATTCTGCGCTGTTCTGTGAAGGGAGTAGTACACAGCTTTGTACGAGATCTTCAGTTTCTTGGCAATTTCTCGCATGGAATAGCCGTCATTTCTCAGAACAAGAATAGACTGACGAGTTTCAGAACAAAGGTCTTTGTTTCTGGCCATTTTGAGCCTGTAATCGAACCCACAAATGCTGATGCTTCAGATACTCAACTAGTCTAAAGGCCAGTTTTATTGCTTCTTTAATCAGAACAACAGTTTTCATCTGTGCTAACATAATTGCAAAAGGGTTTTCTAATGATCAATTAGCCTTATAAAATGATAAACTTGGATTAGCTAACACAACGTGCCATTGGAACACAGGAGTGATGGTTGCTGATAATGGGTCTCTGTACGCCAATGTAGATACTCCATAAAGAATCTGCCGTTTCCAGCTACAATAGTCATTTACAACATTAACAATGTCTACACTGTATTTCTGATCAATCTGATGTTATTTTAATGGACAAAAAAAAGAGATTTTCTTTCAAAAACAAGGACATTTCTAAGTGACCCCAAACATTTGAACGGCAGTGTATATATATAAAAAACAAACTGTCCGACAGCTAGATCCAGGATTCAAGTTCAATGGGTAATTTAACTGATTAATGCTTAATATATGATATAACTTACACTGCCATGAATGCAAGGACAGAAAATGTATGTTTTTTATGTCACACGACTTTGGACAAATAATTCAAGACACCTACCATGAAAAAGGGTTAAAAAACGTTTTAAATCAACTCCTGAAATTTATTGAATATAGCTATGATCAACCCTTATAGCTGAATGTAATAACAAGAAAAAACCTGCAGATTTTTTTCAATGACTTATCAACAGCTGTAGCAAGTTGTCCAGCATACCAAAACCTCAACGGTACCCTAGTTTATAGAAAAGCCCTTATGCAGACAGGTATGAACCTATAACATTGCCGTTGCTTAATACAACTACAGGAAATTCAGGCTAGTACTTTCCATTGAGTTACATTACATACTGCTTCACATGGATTATTGAATGATCCGAGTCCTCGGGAAGCAGAGAGTAAGCGATATCCTCGAAGCCCAATTCACCAAAGAGGCTAGTTACAGTGTAACCACACATATGGACTACAGTAATCCCTCGTTTATCGCGGGGGTTACGTTCCGAAAATGACCCGCGATAAGTGAAATCCGCGAAATAGAAAACTTTTTTTTTTTTTTTTTACAATTAGCAACTATTACATGTATACAAATACAGTGACTCACGTGTAGGCCGTTTCGTCGACATTATGGGTTTAGGAGATGTTCGAAATTACAAGATAATTTGGCCAACTTAATGTAAATTTGCCAAGCTGTTTTATGTACGTACACATAACTGCACGAGACGACAAAATGATAGCACAATTCGTAGCATGTTTTGATACAAGAAGCGGGAGTGAGTTTTTAGCGAATCAGAATGCAGAGCACAATGCACCAAAAAAAWAAAWAWAATGCATTATGAAAATCKGCGAAATAGCGAATCCGCGATAAGTGAACCGCGAAGTGGCGAGGGATCACTGTACTTAGATGTCACACTGGCTAATATGCAGAGGCTTTCGACTACCATATGGATCGAAGACATCCAGCATTCACTAGAATGCTCTGAATGATATTAACAGAGACAAAGGCTGTGTTCCAATATCCACACGTGATTGTCATTAAAAATGCATGCCCAATACAATGTTTTATTCTAAGTGGTATGGACATTCATAGGAACATAGGCAGACACAGGAACATAAGAAGACACAGAACAGACCCTGACTGACACGCACTCAAGGAGGCTACATCACCGTCTTCTCTGGGGGAGAAACCTCAACAACAGTTTTGTTTTCGTTTTGCATGATTGATAGACTAGACTCGAGTCTGGAGGTGTTCCTCTGAGGTTTAGCACGTGGCAGTCTGATACAAGTTACATCATGAGCGGGGAATGAGTGACACAGTAAAACGTCAGGGCAGGCATACCCAAGCAAGTTAACTGATGCAGCTGGGTTGGCAGGTTAGAACAGGCGTGATGCTACCACTTCAGAGGATATTAAAAAATAAATGTCCATGTATAGGCCTACTCTCCAAAGAGTTTTTTCTAATATTGCCTGTACATCAGAAAGGAGGCCTTCAGGCAGACAGCCACAACCCCTGTCACATTTGGTCCACTGTGCCTTTCTACATGCCTTTCCTGTTCTGGTTCAATGCACTATGATTYACAACCAAAAGCCCAKCCTGGTCTCGGAGCATTTCGTATTATTCTGTACATAAATCCGAGACACTCCCTTTAGCATATGTTCCATTTCTTATTAATTTGTGGATGTCCACCACCCATTTCGTATGATGTGTTACGAATTTCCAAAACGTCTATGTTACGAATTCTAGCTAAGTGGTTAGCGTTAGCTATGCTAGGGGTTAAGGTTAAGGGACAGGTTAGCTAACATGCTAAGTATTTGCAAAATAGCTCAAAAGTAGTAAGTAGTTGAAAAGTTGGTTAATAGCTAAAATGCTAACTTTGTCCATTATGAGATTCGAAGTAGCATCCACCTGCCTTTCGTTTTTGGATAGAGTAACGATCTGTCTTATGTCACCATACCATACTAATTTGAGTGTTCTGTGAACATTTACGTCTTGTCTATGAGACCAGGCTGCAAAGTCACCATGGTCAAGGTTGGACTGTCTGTCCATCTTCATGGAAACAAAACTACACAGTTATTTATTATTATTTAGACTGCAAAATACCCTCGGGTTCAAATAGCATAACACCTTCACCATCAGAAGCGTTGACGATTTTAAAATAGCTACTAGTAGTAATGAAATGTGTCAATTGTAACTATATCAATAATCAGACATACCGGTATTCCACTTGATTATGTTGATTTAAAGTTATTCAGGCATTCTAGCATAGATGCCTGATTAATTAACATGGACATTTAAAAATATATATATAGATTAACTAACGGTTCCCGGAAACAGTAAAAAAAAAATACTGGAATGACGATATAGATATGTTTTATTTCCCTGACTGATCAAAACAGTCACTCGGCAGCAGACATAAC
The DNA here is from genome assembly GCF_002910315.2 of Salvelinus sp. IW2-2015. NCBI lineage: Eukaryota > Metazoa > Chordata > Actinopteri > Salmoniformes > Salmonidae > Salvelinus > Salvelinus sp. IW2-2015. The sequence continues at coordinate 11,911,988 of NC_036859.1, read as the reverse complement.
TTTAGTGAGCAATATGTTTGGAACATCAAATCGCAATCACGGAACTACGTGTTAATGCAATAACGTTATATATAATGTAGAATCGCAATACATATCGTTTAGGCACGTAGTTACGTATCGTGATAACATCGTATCGTGAGGTCCCTGGCAATTCCCAGCACTACTAACGTTACATCTCATGGTTGTTTTGGATACCACTTGTTCAGCTTGTTAGCCAAATAATGTTAGCTGATTAGCTAACAGGTAGTCAACGTTAGTTAGCTAACGCTTACAAGGTAGCAAGCTAATCTTCAAGACGTCGGCTGGCTAACAAATATAGCCTATAGCAGGTAGCTATTCATATAACTGCCTACACCAGGTAGCTAGAAAGTTGAGTAGCAAACTAACTTTAGTTATTTAATCTAACGTTAGCTAGCTAATTTACTCAAACCAATTTCAACTTGGCTAACGGTAGCTAGCTTACTAACACATTCATTACCTAGTTAGCTAAATTATGCTAATGATAGTTAGCTAATTTAATAACATATCTAGCTAACGTTAGCCAACTTTAGCGAGCCAAGCTTATCGTCAGGTTAACGCTGGCTAGTTTACTTACCAAAAGGCAATCAGTGTTTATTTCCGACTTCGGGTCCTTCAACATGGCATCGATTTTCTCAAAACGAGCTTCCAAACTTTCTCCAGACGACATGTTTGCAGACAAGTAGAGTTCCACGCCGGTGCTATAGCTAAATAAAACGAGTTAGCAATCTAGCTCAATTGCTAACGTAGCTGTTAGCCTAATGTTATTTCCTTTGCGTGAACTCAAGTGTTTAGCAAGAACCCGCAGATTCAATCAAAGAAACGTGTCTCTTCTCTCTTTTTCACTGACCATGAAACGTTTAAAGTGGCGTTTGATATTCAAAAGCCACATTTTCAAAAAATATATTTCCCTAGTTCAGCCAGGTTTTGCAGACAACTTCAGAAATTGCAACTTGCTAACGCTAGCTAAATTAACTTGGCTAAATGCATGAACAGATTAGTTGGCGTCCACAGGATGCCGCAGAGGAGTTGTGCAGGATTTAAAAATAGATCGATACATCCAAAGAGTAAAACTTAAATACAGTTTTAAAAATCCGATAGGTTGCAAAGTAGCCACATTACTCCCAGGCTTGTGTCCATATATCAGTGTAAGGCCCTTGCAAAAAAACTATAAACGAGTCTGACAGCTGCAAAGTAGAAGTGGCGGAAAAACAATGATCCTTCCAAATTTCGATCAGTTTAAAACACCGTCTTGTTACAACATTTCATTGCCGTCCGTTCGCAGTAAGCCTCACATTGTCATCGGCCATCGATATTGACCGATACAGAAGGAAAACTTTCTGGTTCTACATAGATAAATCTGGTTTTGATCTAACGTTAGCTATGTTATTTTTCGAAAAACTAAACGATGCCCGATTTTCTCCCACCGCCTGACCAACATGTCCGCCTTCCTGTTCAAACACCCGGAGAAGCAACTTTGAAACGTCAAGTACTGCGCATGAGCCGCGGTGGAGGCTCGTTGAAGGAGTTTACCACCATAGACGGTATGGAGTTTACCCAGGCTGGGTTGTTGAGTGCACGATCATGATGATGACAACATGTTGTAGGGCCCAACTCAAACACGCCCCTCTTTACAATATACATGCAATGTAAATTCAACATAAGGAGGCCCGGCAAACCCCATTCAAAAGTAAGCAAATACATCCTGCTTTATCTAGCCTTTCAGACTGCCACCCAGCCAGTACTTCAAAATCTAATAGAGATTTCCAATCCATCTACACCGGTGTCAGCACTCAGTGTAAAACCCCAGTTTGCAAAGGAGTTTGTGCATGGGCTAGGCTTAGTTCTCAACATAATTCTGCCCAAAAACAATTCCAATTTCATTTGGGCTTTGGTGGTAAGCGTTGATGCTGCCCTGTGATAAGCAGTCTCCAAATAGTTTTGCTTGTCCATTGTGTGGCGCAGCGGTCTAAGGCAATGCATCTCAGTGCTAGAGGCGTCACTACAGACACCCTGGTTCGGATCCAGGCTTTATCACAACTGGCCGCGATTGGGAGTACCATAGGGCGGCGCGCAATTGGCCCAGGGTTGTCCGGTTTTGGCCGTCATTGTAAATAATAATTTGTTCTTAACTGACTTGTCTAGTTAAATAAAAAATACAAATACAATTTCCAGCGCGCCTCACCAGGGTGCTGTTGTTGGAGACGCATCGCTGCGGGCTCCACCAACGTTCCGTCACAAAAATAAAAACTAACATAAATCATGTAGCAGATATAGGATATGGTAGAAAGAGTATGTGGCCTTTTTTGTAGCCTACAGGCTGGATATAAAATGTATGACAATGTAATGAGTCGGGACACTTTTTACACCATGCTGGTTTATCCGATCAAATAGCCTAACCTACAAAATGCGCTATCATGTTAACAAACATGATAAAAAACAGGACAGGTCAAAGTAAAATGGACAATCACAACTGTTGTCCAGGAGTTTCACCCAATTGTCATGATCAGTGGTTTCAAGTTGTATCTGTCCATTTCTGACAAGCTAATCATGGCGAAAAATAAAATCAATACGCATTTCCCGCTGTGTAAACACATTGCAAATAGCCTCACGATAACTGCTGATAAAGTTGGGTAGATGATTTTCAGAGCTTAAATAGCCAAATTGATTAGTCACAGGAATCAGGACTAGTAAAGCCAATGCAACGGCCTGTTTAGCAAATGGTGGGGCTACCACATGGATTCATACAATTCCATTGTGGGCTGATTTGGTGAACTACACACCAGTAAGCCGAGCTGACTTCTTTTGGACATATTTTTTTGGTGTTTTGCAAAAGGTAGGCTTACCACATAGATGGGCAAAATTAAATTTCAGGCAACAATGTAGGCTACTCCTACAGCGGTCTAAGGAAGTACATCTCAGTGCTAGAGAAGTCACTACAGACCCTGGTACGATTCCAGGCTGTATTACAACCGGCCGTGATTTGGAGTCCCATAGGGAGGCACACAATTGGCCCAGCGTCGTCCGGGTTAGGCCGTCATTGCAAATAAGAATTTGTTCTTAACTGACTTGCCTAGTTAAATAAAGGTTAAATAAAAATGTAATAAATTAGCACAGACCAACTCACGCCATCTTTTTTTGGTGCAGTCTGGACCAACCTTGATTTCCACATACATGGACATTGATTTTTGATCTAGTCCAGAACAAATCTGAACCAATCAAAGACGTCTATGTTTGGTTCAGATTTTGTCCGGTCTGGACCAGCTTTGATTTGGCCCAAACATAAATGTCTTTTCAACTTTCATTCAGAACCAAAAATTAGTCTGATTTCAACATCCAGAAAATACATATTTTCAACATCTGGAAAATACTTTCATTCACATGCGAAAATTTACCTAATTTGCTTGGTCTGCCTAGGGCGGCAGAATAGCAAGAACATGCTCATGTAGCCCAGGTATTCCCCCCAGGGGTACACCAAATAAAAATGTGATTCACATTTTAAAAATATATATTTTCCAACAGGGTTATACAMTTGGGTGAGTTTTTTCTCTCGCCTGAGTATCCTCGTTTCACTGCCAAAAATACAATTAAACAATCTAAAATTAAATTAAACCATCTGGGTGTTCAGTGAAATAACAACACAGTCAAATACATGTAGCCAGGTCAAATAATTAACATCCAATCACATTAACCGTTAATCTCCCGCGAGAATTCTACTAACGATCCATATGTAGCCAAACGTAGCTGCTGCTCATGTTGGCATCTGTACTGATGGCGCAAAAGCCATGACAGGGAGACATAGTGGAGTGGGAATACGCGTGCAAGCAGTTGCTCCCGACGCCACTTGGGTACACTCCAGCATCCACCCAGAGGCTCTTGCTACCAAGGGAATGCCTGACAGCTTGAAATATGTTTTGGACACTAAAGTGAAAATAGTTAACTTAAAGCAAGGCCCCTGAACTCTCGTGTATTTTCTGCACTATGCAATTGTAACGAACTTCACATAGCCCCCCCAGAAGAAAGGCACACGGACACCCACACTTCAGGTTGACTTGTTTTTTTTGACTTGTTGACTTGTTTTTTTTCTGCAATAAAAGATATCAAACAATGATGAAAGGCATTGACAGGACGGTCACAGCCACACGTTCACTGGTTAGGTAGAACACAATATATATTTTAGATAGGAGCAACAGTAATGATACATGCCTTCAATGTGAAGTGATATTAATCCATAAATACAAAGCACAAGTACAACCCTTTTCAAATAAACCTTTTAAGGTAGTAAMAAAATAAACATTCACTTAATATTCCAATAAATCACCTGCTAGCAAATCACCTGCTAGCAATAGCTAGCTTGACATTACAGTGCACTGACTGACGACGGTGCTAGTCAGCTCGTCATTAACATGGCTAGCTTAACCAGCAAAAACTTGGTTAACTTGCCGAAATAGGCCTTAAATACGTTAACGGTGAACTAAATATATACAAAGTCACATTCACTATTGAATATGAACCCGTTTTCCAAAGACACTATTGTGTTATACAGTTTTAAACCGTTTTTATTATGTACAGAGGAAGGAGACACGACCCTGCTCTCAGAATATCTCTCTCAGACTGAAGAGCAGGCAGACCAAATCAAATGTATTTATAAAGCCCTTCTTACATCAGCTGATATCTCAAAGTGCTGTACAGAAACACAGCCTAAAACCCCAAACAGCAAGCAATGCAGGTGTAGAAGCACGGTGGCTAGGAAAAACTCCCTAGAAAGGCCAGCACCTAGGAAGAAACCTAGAGAGGAACCAGGCTATGAGGGGTGGCCAGTCCTCTTCTGGCTGTGCCGGGTGGAGATTATAACAAAACATGGCCAAGATAGATTCTAGATTCCTGCTCGCTTTCAAAATCTCCCATTGACTCAGTTTCTCTATTACACTCTTGTCCTATCAACAAGGACCCGGAGGCGTTCATAGCCTCATCGACTACTTTTGGACATCGACTGCGGAGGATCCAGACTGCAGTTCTCCGGTCATTACTGCCCCCATCCACATCCGGTAGTGGGTTTGGTTTCATAGTTCTGGCATCTGCAAAACTCTCCTCTGAAAGGATGGAGGGAACCATTGTATCCTCTTCTGCCTCTTTAATCGGAAGAAAGTTCACAGGAAGTAAGAAGTTGCGGTGTAAAACCTTGCTCTTGTCTGTGGAAGGGTTGACTACTCTGTAAATGTGCAAATCTGGTTTGCTCCAGCTGATGACATAGACYGTAGATTCCCACACATCTTCCAATTTATGTTTGCCCCGCTCTTTCTTGTTGGCTAAGAGAACTTTGTCACCGACCTCCAGGCTGCATCCTCTCACTTTCTTGTCATATTCTCTTGCCTGCTTTTTCTGTGCCTTTGATGTGTTCTTCTGTGCGACACGCACAGCCTCCTGAAGATCTCTTTGAAAGGAGTTTACAAATTTGCTGTAACCCAAAACGGTCTCGTCTCTCAGAATACTTCCAAATATGGCGTCAACCGGTAGCTGTGGGGTCTGCGCAAACATTAAGTAAATAGGGGCGAACCCCGTCATCTCATGTACGGTACATTTATATGCAAACGTGAGAGTTTGTATCATCTGAGGCATTTCTCTTTCGTTCGTGGAGGCAAGGCTCAAATCATATTCCCCAGAGTACGATTAAATCTTTATGTTTGCCCATTGCACATTGGGTGATACGGAGTTGTGTGAGATTTTTTCACTCTTGCCAGGTCCATTTCATTACATTTCATTATAGTACAACGGTTTGATTTGTCTAATCTTAGCAATTTCTTCTTAGCTAGCTACATAGCCGTCTTTGTATCAAWGATAATTGCGTAATTATCGTATTCCGTCGTCCTAACGTAGTCTACACTGCTATCTGCCCAGCAGCTAGCCAGCTAGCAAACGTCTACCGAATAGCAGCACTGTAGAAACTATTACACTCAACTGAACGACTTGATTAGTGTAGTGTTAGCTAGCTACATAGTTGTCTTTGCTGTCTTCGTATCCAAGATAATTGTGTAGTTTAGAGTGTGTAGTTTTAGAGTGATTATCTTAATTTACCGAGGTTAGCTAGCCAGCTATTTGTCGCCCTTAARGTAGGAGACACTGCTAGCTAGCCAACAGCTAGCCAACGTCTACCGAATAGAACTTCCGCACTCAACAACCCGGTCGCATTCCGCTTCGCTCCACAGGTAGTATRACATTTTCATTTCATTTCATTACAGTACAACGGTTWGATTTGTTTGATCGTAGCTAGCTACATAGCTAGCTACATAGCCGTCTTTGTATCAAAGATAATTGTGTAGTCTAGAGCGATWTTCTAGGTTAGCTAGCCAGCTATTGTCGTTCTTTTAACGCAACGTAACGTAATCAACACTGCTAGCTAGCCAGCTAGCCCCCGAATAGTGTAGTGTTAGCTAGCTACATAGTTGTCTTTGCTGTCTTCGTATCCAAGATAATTGTGTAGTTTAGAGTGCGTAGTTTTAGAGTGATTATCTTAATTTACCGAGGTTAGCTAGCCAGCTATTTGTCGTCCTTAACGTAGGAGACACTGCTAGCTAGCCAACAGCTAGCCAACGTCTACCGAATAGAACTTCCGCACTCAACAACCCGTCGCATTCCGCTTCGCTCCACAGGTAGTATCACATTTCATTTCATTTCATTACAGTACACGGTTTGATTTGTTTGATCGTAGCTAGCTACATAGCTAGCTACATAGCCGTCTTTGTATCAAAGAATAATGTGTGAGTCTAGAGCGATTTTCTAGGTTAGCTAGCAGCTATTGTCGTTCTTTTAACGCAACGTAACGTAATCACACTGCTAGCTAGCCAGCTAGCCCCGAATAGCAGCACTGTAGAAACTATTACACTCAACGGAACGACTTGATTAGTGTAGTGTCAACAACGCAGCCACTGCCAGCTAGCCTACAAAGTCAACAACGCAGCCACTGCCAGCTAGCCTACTTCAACAGTACTGTATCATTTTAATCATTTTAGTCAATAAGATTCTTGCTACGTAAGCTTAACTTTCTGAACATTCGAGACGTGTTTCCACTTGCATTCCAATCTCCTTGCATTAGCGTAGCCTCTTCTGTAGCCTGTCAACTATGTGTCTGTCTATCCCTGTTCTCTCTCTCTGCACAGACCATACAAACGCTCCACACCGCGTGGCCGCGGCCACCCTAATCTGGTGTCCCAGCGCGCACGACCCACGTGGAGTTCCAGGCTCCGGTAGCCTCTGGAACTGCCGATCTGCGGCCAACAAGGCAGAGTTCATCTCAGCCTATGCCTCCCTCCAGTCCCTCGACTTCTTGGCACTGACGGAAACATGGATCACCACAGATAACACTGCTACTCCTACTGCTCTCTCTTCGTCCGCCCACGTGTTCTCGCACACCCCGAGAGCTTCTGGTCAGCAGGTGGTGGCACCGGGATCCTCATCTCTCCCAAGTGGTCATTCTTCTTTCTCCCCTTACCCATCTGTCTATCGCCTCCTGAATTCCATGCTGTCACAGTTACCAGCCCTTTCAAGCTTAACATCCTATCATTTATCGCCCTCCAGGTTCCCTCGGAGAGTTCATCAATGAGCTTGATGCCTTGATAAGCTCCTTTCCTGAGGACGGCTCACCTCTCACAGTTCTGGGCGACTTTAACCTCCCCACGTCTACCTTTGACTCATTCCTCTCTGCCTCCTTCTTTCCACTCCTCTCCTCTTTTGACCTCACCCTCTCACCTTCCCCCCCTACTCACAAGGCAGGCAATACGCTCGACCTCATCTTTACTAGATGCTGTTCTTCCACTAACCTCATTGCAACTCCCCTCCAAGTCTCCGACCACTACCTTGTATCCTTTCCCTCTCGCTCTCATCCAACACTTCCCACACTGCCCCTACTCGGATGGTATCGCGCCGTCCCAACCTTCGCTCTCTCCCCCGCTACTCTCTCCTCTTCCATCCTATCATCTCTTCCCTCTGCTCAAACCTTCTCCAACCTATCTCCTGATTCTGCCTCCTCAACCCTCCTCTCCTCCCTTTCTGCATCCTTTGACTCTCCTGTCCCCTATCCTCCAGCCGGCTCGGCCCTCCCCTCCCGCTCCGTGGCTCGACGACTCATTGCGAGCTCACAGAACAGGGCTCCGGGCAGCCGAGCGGAAATGGAGGAAAACTCGCCTCCCTGCGGACCTGGCATCCTTTCACTCCCTCCTCTCTACATTTTCCTCTTCTGTCTCTGCTGCTAAAGCCACTTTCTACCACTCTAAATTCCAAGCATCTGCCTCTAACCCTAGGAAGCTCTTTGCCACCTTCTCCTCCCTCCTGAATCCTCCTCCCCCCCCCTCCTCCCTCTCTGCAGATGACTTCGTCAACCATTTTGAAAAGAAGGTCGACGACATCCGATCCTCGTTTGCTAAGTCAAAGACACCGCTGGTTCTGCTCACACTGCCCTACCCTGTGCTCTGACCTCTTTCTCCCCCCTCTCTCCAGATGAAATCTCGCGTCTTGTGACGGCCGGCCGCCCAACAACCTGCCCGCTTGACCCTATCCCCTCCTCTCTTCTCCGAACCATTTCCGGAGACCTTCTCCCTTACCTCACCTCGCTCATCAACTCATCCCTGACCGCTGGCTACGTCCCTTCCGTCTTCAAGAGAGCGAGAGTTGCACCCCTTCTGAAAAAACCTACACCGATCCGATGTCAACAACTACAGACCAGTATCCCTTCTTCTTTTCTCTCCAAAACTCTGAACGTGCCGTCCTTGGCCAGCTCTCCCGCTATCTCTCTCAGAATGACCTTCTTGATCAAATCAGTCAGGTTTCAAGACTAGTCATTCAACTGAGACTGCTCTTCTCTGTATCACGGAGGCGCTCCGCACTGCTAAAGCTAACTCTCTCTCCTCTGCTCTCATCCTTCTAGACCTATCGGCTGCCTTCGATACTGTGAACCATCAGATCCTCCTCTCCACCCTCTCCGAGTTGGGCATCTCCGGCGCGGCCCACGCTTGGATTGCGTCCTACCTGACAGGTCGCTCCTACCAGGTGCGTGCGAGAATCTGTCTCCTCACCACGTGCTCTCACCACTGGTGTCCCCCAGGGCTCTGTTCTAGGCCCTCTCCTATTCTCGCTATACACCAAGTCACCTGGCTCTGTCATAACCTCACATGGTCTCTCCTATCATTGCTATGCAGACGACACACAACAATCTTCTCCTTTCCCCCTTCTGATGACCAGGTGGCGAATCGCATCTCTGCATGTCTGGCAGACATATCAGTGTGGATGACGGATCACCACCTCAAGCTGAACCTCGGCAAGACGGAGCTGCTCTTCCTCCCGGGGAAGGACTGCCCGTTCCATGATCTCGCCATCACGGTTGACAACTCCATTGTGTCCTCCTCCCAGAGCGCTAAGAACCTTGGCGTGATCCTGGACAACATCCTGTCGTTCTCAACTAACATCAAGGCGGTGGCCCTTCCTGTAGGTTCATGCTCTACAACATCCGCAGAGTACGACCCTGCCTCACACAGGAAGCGGCGCAGGTCCTAATCCAGGCACTTGTCATCTCCCGTCTGGATTACTGCAACTCGCTGTTGGCTGGGCTCCCTGCCTGTGCCATTAAACACCCTACAACTCATCCAGAACGCCGCAGCCCGTCTGGTGTTCAACCTTCCCAAGTTCTCTCACGTCACCCCGCTCCTCCGCTCTCTCCACTGGCTTCCAGTTGAAGCTCGCATCCGCTACAAGACCATGTGGCTTGCCTACGGAGCTGTGAGGGAACGGCACCTCAGTACCTCCAGGCTCTGATCAGGCCCTACACCCAAACAAGGGCACTGCGTTCATCCACCTCTGGCCTGCTCGCCTCCCTACCACTGAGGAAAGTACAGTTCCCGCTCAGCCCAGTCAAAACTGTTCGCTGCTCTGGCCCCCCAATGGTGGGGAAAAACTCCCTCACGACGCCAGGACAGCGGAGTCAATCACCACCTTCCGGAGACACCTGAAACCCCACCTCTTTAAGGAATACCTAGGATAGGATAAAGTAATCCTTCTCACCCCCCCCCCCCTTAAAAGATTTAGATGCACTATTGTAAAGTGGCTGTTCCACTGGATGTCATAAGGTGAATGCACCAATTTGTAAGTCGCTCTGGATAAGAGCGTCTGCTAAATGACTTAAATGTAAATGTAAATGATTAGCTCTGATATCAGCTTGCTCTTAAAGTTGGCCCCTTGGTCGCTTAGAAGACGCTGAGGAAAACTGTAAATACAGAAAAAGTTGTTCCACAGTTTCTGGGCAACTTGTTTTGCTGTCTGATTTGTACAAGGGAAGGCGTGACCTACTTTGGTAAAATGGTCTGTTACTACTAGTACGTCAATACTCTCGCCATCCTTTCCTTCAGCCGACCAGAAATCGATAAAGACCAACTCTAGTGGCGCACTTGTCTTAATCGATTGAAGAGGGGCTCTTGCATCAAGTCTTCTTGACTTGCTCACAACACAGCGTCTACATCTCATGACTTAGTCTTTCATATGTTCATCCATACCAACCCAAAATAACCTCTGTCTGATGAGGTGCAAGGTTCTTGCTTGACCTTGGTGTGCAGCATCATTATGTGTTCCCTTCAACACATCCGTCTTCAGGGACAAAGGTACAATGAACTGATATCTCAACTTTCCGGTTCTGTCCTTTGATTTCCTGTACAGTATTCCATCCTTGTATTCTAACTTCTCCCAATGTTTCAAAAGTGTCTGCACGTCCACTGTTTCATGTTCTCTTTCACGATGTGATGGTCTCTGTTTCCTCTCCACATAATAGGTAGCACGAGCCAATGTCTTATCTGCTTGCTGCTTCTCTGAGATCTCCTAGTGAAAAAGCAGGGAGCGCTGGGTAACTTCCCTGCAGCAGATGTTGGGATTGCTGCATCAGAGGGACAGATATGATCCCCTTTTGGTACAAGCTGTTGTCTAGGAGTGCCTTCACTTCAACACCAGAGACCTCAGCAGACTTTGACCTTGATTGGACCTTGTCAACGCACTGTTTAGCGGGGCTTGGCAATTCACAGACAGCCGGAGCGTCTCTTGTACGTTCTCTGCTGTGACGTGTTGCGTGGTACCATCCCTGACAAACGGTACACGGCTGAGTAAGTCGGCGGGTAAGTTCTGTGGCCCAGGTATGTATTTTAGATCAAAGTCATACGGGGCTAGCTTCGCCACCCACCTCTGCACACAGGTATCAATTTTAGGCTTTGTCAGTATGTGAGTGAGTGGGTCATTATCTGTCAGGACAGTAAACTGGGCACCTTTTAGCCAGTGACCACATTTTTCACATACGGCCCATTTCAATGCAAGAAACTCTAGACGATAGGCTGGATATCTTGCTTGGGATTTGTTGAGGGATTTCCTAGCAAACGCAACGAGTCTACTTTTACTCTCACTCTCTGGGATCTGGCTCAAAACAGAGACTAGGCCGTCAATTGAAGCATCAGTCGAAAGTATGAAGGGTTTACTAAAGTCTGGGTGTGCTAAAACTACAGCCTTTATCACAGCTGCTTTTAACTCATCAAAGGCATGTTGACACTCACTCATCCAGTCTTCAGGTGTCAGCCTCCGGGACGGCTTACTCTGAGTCTTGCCATTTTTATATTTTAGTTCGCTTTTCTGTCCCGCTGTTAAACAGTAGTGGCTGGGCGATTTTTGAAAATCCTTTGATAAAGTGGGAGTAATAGTTCATCATTCCGAGAAATTACTGTACCCTCTTCATCCATCTCCATGAGATCAGTGGATGCAATCTCACTGATGGCCGTCACTTTTCGCTCGTCAGTCTGGATCCCTTTCCGAGATATCACATGGCCCAAGACTTTCACAGAATGCCTAAGGAAGTGGCACTTCTTTGGGGCAAGCTTCAAGTTGTTGTTTGAGAGTCTTCTGAAAACCAACTCCAACTGTTTCTTGTTCACTTTTACCAAAGACTAGAAAGTAATCTAGATAGCACAAAATGGAGAGATAATCTTTGGGGATCAGAACTGACATCATCATCCTGGCAAACGTAGCTGGGCCGCTGCAGAGGCCTTGAGCCATTCTGTTATATTCAAAAGGCCAACTGGTGTGGTAACCGCTATGTATTTACGATCTTCGTGTATGGGAATATTGTAAAATCCCGATGTCAGATCCATTGTGCTGAAAAGGCAGTTTCCGCCCAATGACGCCAGTGCATCGGCTTGATTTGTTAGGGGATAAGCATCCTTCTCAGTTCTCGTGTTGAGCCATCGGAAATCTGTACAGATTCTGAGTTCACCATTTGGTTTCCAGACAAGAATGAGAGGGGATGCCCACTTACTATTCGATTTCCTGAGGATGTCACGTTCTTCCATTTCCTCCAAAGTTTGTTTCAGTTTTTGGAAGTCACATGGTGGCACTCTACGGTAAGGAAGTCTGAAAGGCCTCTCATCTTTCAGTCTTATTCTATGCACAAAGTCTCTTGCTTCGCCACAGTTAATTTTCCCTCTGAAAAATATGCTGTCATATTTCACAAACAGGTCTGCCATCTTTTTTTTCCATTAATTTGATACGTCACAGGAGGCAATGTCAACATCAGTCAGACCCATGTCTTTCAACACATCAGCATATGTGCGTTTTTCTGCCAGTTCAGTAGTGGTTCCAATGACATTCTGTGCAACATCTTGTTTGTCATCACATTGACCACAGCAGCTGCTGTTTAACTCCAGGTCTTTCAATGCTATACAAGGGTATACATCTGCCAGTTTTGCATTACGTTTCAGTGTAACCGGGCGATCTTGGAGATTAACCACCTTCATGGGGATCCATTTGTCACCCCCACAGCGGGCATACAGTACGACCCACTAACACTCCTCTGTGCTGCTCGGGAAGTTGTGGCCTCTACAATAACAGTACTGTCAATGGAAAAGGGCCCTTTTCCTTTCAGCCTACCCCAGACTAAGTGTTCATGTTTTGGGGATAGTGTCACACTGGCAAAAGAAAATCTGACATTTTACTTCCTTGCCAACGGTCAACATTTGCCAGTATGCTTAGAAGTGCATCTGATTAATCAGAAAGGCATTTGGCTGGTTGTGATATTGCTTTCCAATATTCCTCTGTACTTTTTAGTTGGAGGACATGTTTCAGTACATTTGTTCCAATGATAATGTCATCAGTTTGCCCTGGCTCAACTAAGACTGGCACCAGCATCTTGCAGTTCATTAATTCGATATGGAGCTCATATTCACATTTGGGATTGACCTGTTGCCCTCCACATCCAACGAGTACTACAGGAGTGGACATTTTCAAGCTTTCAGTTAAGACATATTTTCGAAGCAATGTATGCTCAGGAGATTCACTTAACATACAGGCCATTGAACCACTATTGAGTCCTCTTAGTTCTACTGAACCCTGCATGGTAACTGGTGCATAGAACAGACTTTCATTGGCGGTTATTCTCTTGAGTACGTTGATATATCACATTTGTGTCGCCTTGATTTTTCTCTTTGTATGAAGACAGAGGTGCAGACCTACTGTACTGGTTTAAAGCTGGACCTTGATTTTTGTGGCCGCTGCCCGACTGGTGCCTCTCTTCTAACCTCCTGCTTTTGTGGGCAGTCTATGGTTTGATGTCCAGGATTGTGACATTTGAAGAATAGGCAGTCATTAAGACAGTGAGACCGAGTGGAGTGAGCCACATCTTTACATATAGCACATGGGAAGGAGGGAGACAGCTGTGCAGTTCTGCGGGGCCCTCATGTGGCGGGGCGAGCAGCATTTTGGTTTATAATAAACTGTTCTTGCAGTGTTATAAATTTAGTCATTGTCACCTGATCATTGCCACTCTGAACTCTTTGAACAACTGAGGTAAGGACGGGGTGCTCTGAGTTCTCCTGTTTTTTGGATGTCTTCCTGTAGTGTCAATATGTTTTGTTTCCTCCTTGTAGCACATCTGTCATTTTGGTGACTGTCTATCAACTCCTGAACTTCACCCACTGTCCATTTCTCCCTAGGCTTGCATCCGAATGCTGTGTACAGTTCATGATTGGGGCAGTGCTTCACAAACATCATGGCGACCGCATGACCCACGTCATCCATCTGTCTGCCCTGTCTTTGTAGACATTCATTAGCTAGATCTGCTACTCGGTTAAGGCGCACCCAGCAGTCTAAGCTACTCTCCCCCTGATAAGGTTTGGTTTCATAGAAATCTTGAAGCGGTGTAGTAGAGGAGATGGCCTCACCAAAATGCTGTTTCAAAATACTGAAAATATCCTCAGGGTCTCTGCTGATGTTTACAAGAGGGTTGCTGCGGATTCCTATCTTGACTAAATCCTTGGCCCTCCCCATTAACCTTTCCATGATTTAATTACCTTGCTTCTGGCATTTTGTAATCTTTCTTTACAAAGTCTTCATCATTTCCTGCCACTCATACACAGTACATTTATCTGTTCCATCACCTCTGAAAGTGGGTGAATCACGCATGTCAGATTTCATGACAAAGTTTACCTTGGACCAGTCTGGGACAGTGGGACAGTGTCGGTGGCTACCTTGGATGGAGTGATATTACTTGCTGACAGACTTGAAACAATACTGTTACCAATCTCTTGACCATTGTTTGACCAAATCAAGCATAACACTCTGCTGCATATGGTATTCATCATCATTGGAGTGATTATCATCTCCATCATTCTGACCTGTTGTTTGATCAATAACATCCTCTTGTTCATTTACTGACGTTACACCAGCACGCTCAGTAAAGCTATGCTCTACCATTCCTGCTATCTGTGCCCCCCTACCAATACTGGTGGTTACAATATCACAGTTAACTCCCCTAGGTTGTCACTCACCAGTAAAAGTGGTGGATCACCATTGAGCTTGACCAGAGTACCTGGATTTTTTGGTGTGGACATGTTATTCATGCCGAATAGTCAAATTGACTGTCTCTTGAAGTTGATGGCAGGTGTAGTCCTCTTCTCTGGAGCGCTGCTGTATTCCCCGGTGATCGGCGATGGCTGATCTTGTAGATCCGGGTCACGGCACCAATTTTGTAACCAACTTCACATAGCCCCCCCAGAAGAAAGGCACATGGACACCTACACTTCAGGTTTACTTGCTTATTAACTGCAGTCAATGATATCTAACTGTGATTACAGGACAGTCACAGCCACACATTCACTGCTCTCAGAATATCTCTCTGACTCAATCCACAAAGTGATCGTATAGTATAAATGCGTTGTGTTTAGAAAATAACAAAAATACAGAAAAGCATACCTGCAGTAAAAGATATCAAACAGTGATGAAAGGCATTGACAGGATGATCACAGCCACACATTCACTGGTTAGGTAGAACACAAGATATCTTTTAGATAGGAGCAACAGTAATGATACATGCCCTCAATGTGAAGTGATATTAATTCATAAATACAAAGCACAAGTACAACCCTTTTCATATAAACCTTTTAAGGTAGTAAGAAAATAAACATTCACTTAATATTTCAATAAATCACCTGCTAGCAAATCACCTGCTAGCAATAGCTAGCTTGACATTACAGTGCACTGACTGACGACGGTGCTAGTCAGCTCGTCATTAACATGGCTAACTTAACCAGCAAAAACGTGGTTATCTTGCCGAAATAGGCCTTAAATACATTAACGGTGAAATAAATATATACATAGTCACATTCACTATTGAATATGAACCCGTTTTCCAAAGACACTATTGTGTTATACAGTTTTTAACAGTTTTTTATGTACATAGATAGGAGACACAAACCTTCTCTAAGAATATCTCTCTCAGACTGAAGAGCAGGCAGACAAACTTTCCAAATAGGGGAGAAGCACTTGAAACCCACTAGTTATTCTTTCAAGGAAAATAATACAAAAATGGTAAGTCCGAAGACCTCTCATATTGCCAACCTTTCTACAATGGCAGCAAATATTTTTAMGAATTCGACAACACATAATGAAAGGAAACTTTATTTATATCAAACCTTTTCCTGAAGTGAATGGTTTCACCCACTACTCTACCCACGAACTGCGGTGTTCTTTGATAACTACATTGCGCGCGAGGTTGATGGGAACTCTACATTTTCACCTTGTCACACAATGATATGGCCAAAGACCATGTAACGCTTATGCGCTGGTTATCATGGGGCAAAGTATTGACACTTTTTTTTTATTGAGAGACGAGCTCAACGTTTTCTTTACTGATCATAGTTTTCACTAGTCTGACCGCTCACATGATGACGAATTTCTCATATGACTGGCCTATCTGGGTGATGTTTTTTCTCGCCTTAATGATCTGAATCTAGGATTACAGGGACTCTCCGCAACTATATTCAATGTGCGGGACAAAATTGAGGCTATGATTAAGAAGTTGGAGCTCTTCTCTGTCTGCAGGACAACACTAGTCTTTCCACCATTGTATGATTTTTTTGTGTGCAAATGAACTCAAGCTTAAGGACAATGTCAAATGTGATATAGCGAAACACCTGAGTGAGTTGGGTGCGTAATTACGCAGGTACTTTCCCGAAACGGATGACACAAACAACTGGATTCGTTATCCCTTTCACACCCTGCCTCGAGTCCACTTACCGATATCTGAACAAGACAGCCTCATCGAAATTGCAACAAGCGGTTCTGTGAAAATTGAATTTAATCAGAATCCACTGGCAGATTTCTGGATTGGGCTGCGCTCAGAGTATCCTTAGAAAATTGAGATGTTAAGACACTGATGCCCTTTGCAACCACATACCTATCTGAGAGTGGATTCTCAGCCCTCACTAACATGAAAACTAAATATAGGCATAGACTGTGTGTGGAAAATGATTCAAGACTGAGACTCTCCAATACAACCCAACATTGCAGAGTTATGTGCATCCTTTCAAGTACAACCTTCTGATTAACCTGTGGTGAGTTATTCACAATTTTCAATGAACAAATAAGGTTTTATATGTAAGATGGTTAAATAAAGAGCAAAATTATTGAGTATATTATTATTTGTGCCCTGGTCATATAAGAGCTCGATTTCACTCGACCCACAAAATTAAGGAAATTAGAAGAGGGGGGAGAGTATTTCCACAAGGCCATGTTCTTGCCTGCCTGCCGAACCCCCCCTCTTCTAATTTCCTTAATTTTGTGGCTAGAGTCAAGTACTTTGTTGCACACACTACTGGTCAACAAGAGCTACCAAAATGATTCTGAAGTGTGCCAGGCCTTGCAGTCCCAAATAGAAGGGGGGATAATTTCGTCAGGCAAGAAAATGGCCTTGCCGACATAATTTCCTTATTTTTGTGGCTAGAGTCAAATACTTTGTGGCACACACTACTGGTCAACATGAGCTACCAAAATGATTCAGAGTCAAATACTTTATGTAGAACAAACTTCACGTCAGGATAGGCAACCAAAATTAATAATGAATGTATGTGTGTTATATTAACATAGAGGGAGGAAAATGTAGGCAAGTAATACACATTTCAGAACAACTACTAGTCGAATAAGACATGGGAGAGATTGTGAATTTTGGCAAAGAGATTTATAGACTTATACACTTGAAACAAATAACCAAACTGAAAACTGCAGACATTACTAGAGCCTACCCCACGATCAAACCGCCATCAAAAAAATACAATGAAACGCAGCCTAACGTGGTCATTGACAGCTGCCTTGAAGGACGCAAATAAAAAATGCTTTCTGCTTTTAAGATCGCAGCAATGAAGAATTGAGTGCGTGTGCGTTCACGCGAGGGGTGGGGGGGTTGGGATTCTGGCAGGGTGGAGGTTTTCGGCAAAACACCTGTTTGTCAGACTTGCCTCAGCAAAGATGCGATTAAGCCATCGACAATACGCAGACATTTAAAAACAAACCACCCCATCTCATATAGCCTAAACCATACGATTTTTTAAAACCAAAAATAGAGATGACCAACCAAACAAAAACACTTGTTGGCCAAGACTGTCATGGTCGTTTGTAGAATTAACGGACCAAAGCGGAGCGTGCATAGAGTTCCACATGTATAATTAAAGAAATTCACCTAAACAATACAGAACAAAAACGAAACGTGAAGTCAAATGCAGTGCACACTGGCAACTACACAAAAACAAACAAGATCCCACAAAAACCCAGTGGCAAAAGGCTGCCTAAATATGATCCCCAATCAGAGACAACYATAAACAGCTGCCTCTGATTGGGAACCATACCAGGCCAACATAGACAAATAATAACCTAGATAACCCACCCTAGTCACACCCCAACCTAACCAACATAGAGAATAAAAGGATCTCTATGGTCAGGGCGTGACAAAGACGTTTTAGGCCCAACTGCTGCTACAAAGGAAAGTACAATCCTACTTTACAATAACACTCTCACGCATATAATCCAGAATATGGCAGATCATGTTGAATCCCAGGTTTTAGACAGAGCTCGCACAACAACATTGGTCTGCAATCCAATTAGATGAGACGACTGACATTTCAGACGGCCGCTTCTTGAACATAAACGGTACATAGGCTATATTAAAAATGTATTTGTTGCAAAGAGTTGCCTCCGAATACAACTGCAGGTGAAATATTCCGGGTTCTGAACGAATAGGCCTACATAACGGGACATGGATTACGATGGGACCGTTACGATGGTACCGCTCTGTACGGACGGGACTGCTGCTCAACCTATCCATCCAGGAARGCGCAAGTGACATTTTCCAAGCAAACAATAAAATTGCCACTTCAATAAAAAGCTGTGTGCCTGGAGAGACCCAGTGGACAGAGGCATTTTGGATATACTCCCCCTCTTCTCAATTTTGACAGACGAGGATGATGTAGACATGGATCACATGCGTAAATTTACCGGTTGCATCACCGCCTGGTATTGCGCTACAGAGGGTAGTGCATACGGCCCAGTACATCACTGGGGCCAAGCTTCCCGACATCCAGAACCTATATACTTCTCTCTGATACCACAAGGCAAGCGGTACCAGAGCGCCAAGTCTAGGACCAAAAGACTCCTTAACAGCTTCTACCCCCAAGCCATAAGACTGTGGAACAACAATAAATGGCCACCCGGACTATTTACATTGACCTCCCCCTTGTTATTACACTGCTGCTACTCGCTGTTTATTATCACTTTTCAAATTACCTCGACTAACCTGTATCCTTGCACATTGACTCTGTACTGTCATGTAATTTTCTTGTGTTACTTTTTGATTTTATAATTTTTTTAAACTTTAATTTATTTAGTAAATATTTTGTCAACTCTATATTTCTTGAATTGTGTTGTTGGTTAAGGGCTTGTAAGTAAGCATTTCACAGTAAGATTTACCTACACCTGTTGTATTCAGTGCATGTAACAAATCTATTTAGATTTGATTTGATTTGATATTCGATCAGGTTCAAGTCCGGGCTCTGGCTGGGCCACTCAAGGACATTCAGAGACTTGTCCCGAAGCCACTCCTGCGTTGTCTTGGCTGTGTGCTTAGGGTCGTTGTCCTGTTGGAAGGTGAATCTTTGCCACAGTCTGAGGTCCTGAGCGCTCTGAGCAGGTTTTTATGAAGGATCTCTCTCTACTTTGCGCCATTAATCTTTCATTCGATCCTGACTAGTCTCCCAGTCCCTGCCACTGAAAAACATACCCATAACATGATGCTGCTACCACCATGCTTCGCCGTAGGGATGGTGCCATGATTCCTTAAGATGTGACGCTTGGCATTCAGGCCAGAAAGTTCAATATTTGTTTCAACAGACCAGAGAATCTTGTTTCTTATGGTCTGAGAGTCCTTTAGGTTCCTTTTGGCAAACTCCAAGCGGGATGTCATGTGCCTTTTACTGAGGAGTGGCTTCCATCTGGCCACTCTACCATAAAGGCCTGATTGGTGGAGTGCTGCAGAGATGGTTGACCTTCTGGAAGGTTCTCCCATCTCCACAGAGGATCTCTGGAGCTCTGTTAGAGTGACCATCGGGTTCTTGGTTACCTTCCTGACATAGGCCTTTCTCCTCTGATTGCTCAGAATGGTCAGGCGGCCAGCTCTAGAAAGAGTCTTGGTGGTTCCAAACTTCTTCCATTTAAGAATGATGGAGGCCACTGTGTTCTTGGGGACCTTCAATGCTCCAGAATGTTTTTGGTACCCTTCTTCAGATCTGTGCCTCAACCCAATCCTGTCTCGGAGCTCTACGGACAATTTCTTCGAACTTATAGCTTGGTTTTAGCTCTGACATGCACTGTCAACTGTGGGACCTTATATAGACAGGCGTATGTATTCCTTTTCAAATCATGTCCAATCAATTGAATTTCCCGTAGGTGGACTCCAATCATGTTGTAGAAACATCTCAAGGATGTTCTGGATTCTCAGTTCATCATGCTGACAGGAATAAACATCTCTCTGGGAAGAAGAAGGGCAGGGGTATATGTTTCATGATTAACGGACTCCTTAACAGCTTCTACCCCCAGCCATAAGACTGCTGAACAATTAATCAAATGGTCACCGGACTATTTACATTGACCCCCCTCCTCCATTTGTTTTGTACACTGCTGCTACTCGCTGTTTATTATCTATGCATATTCACTTCACCCCTACCTACTTGTACAAATGACCTCAAATAACCTGTACCCCCTCGCACACTGACTCAGTACCGGTACCCCCTGTATATAGCTTCGTTATTTTATTGTGTTGGCGATTGCATTGTCTGTGGACCTATTGGGGCAGTAATCAAATTGAAGTGGGTCTATCCCATCTGGACAAGAGGAATACCTACGTAAGAATGATATTCATTGACTATAGCTCCACATTCAACACCATAGTACCCTCCAAGATCATCATTAAGCTCAGCCCCCTCCTGTACTCCCTGTTCACCCATGACTGCGTGGCCAAGCACGCCTCCAACTCAATCATCAAGTCTGCAGACGACACAACAGTAGTAGGCTTGATTACCAACAACGACGAGACAGCCTACAGGGAGGAGGTGAGGGCTCTGGGAGTGTGGTACCAGGAAAATAACCTCTCACTCAACGTCAAAAAAACAAAGGAGATGATCGTGGACTTCAGGAAACAGCAGAGGGAGCACCCCCCTATCCACATCGATGGGACAGCAGTGGAGAAGGTGTAAAGCTTCAAGTTCCTCGGCGTACACATCACTGACCAACTAAAATGGTTCACGCACACAGACAGTGTGGTGAATAAGGCACAACAGCGCCTCTTCAACTTCAGGAGGCTGAAGAAATGTGGCTTGTCACCAAAAACACTCACAAACTTTTACAGATGCACAATCAAGAGCATCCTGTCGGGCTGTATCACCACCTGGTACGACAGGCCCTATCCCATCTGCGCAAAACTGAAAGCGAGAGCCACTGCATTTAACCATGGCAAGGTGACTGGGAATATGGCAGAATACAAACAGAGTAGTCATTCCCTCCGCAAGGCAATCAAACAGGCAATCAAACAGGCAAACATGAGGCATCACCGGGGACAACGCATCACCGGGGGCAAACTACCTGCCCTCCAGGACACCTACAGCACCCGATGTCACAGGAAGGCCAAAAAGATCATCAAGGACAACAACCACCTGAGCCACTGCCTGTTCACCCCGCTATCATCCAGAAGATGAGGTCAGTGCAGGTGCATCAAAGCTGGGACTGAGAGACTGAAAAACAGCTTCTATCTCAAAACCATCATACTGTTAAACAGCCATCACTAGCACAGAGAGGCTGCTGCCTATATACAGAGACTTGAAATCATTGGCCACTTTAATAAATGTAACACTAGTCACTTTCATAATGTCACTTCAATAGTGTTTACATATCTTGCATTACTCATCTCATATGTATATACTGTATTCTATACTATTCTACTGTATGTTACTTTATGCCGATCTGACATTACTCGTCCATATATTTATATATTCTTAATTCCATTCCTTTACTTAGATTTGTGTCGTCTGTGTGTATTGGGTATATGTTGGTTAGATATAGAAGCACAAGCATTTCGCTACACCCGCAATAACATCTGCTAAACACGTGTATGTGACCAATAAAATGTTATTTGATTACACACACACACACACACACAGAGAAATCAGAACCATGGACTGCCACATCATATGGGTAAAATCACTGGGGAAGCCAAGCCACCCCCAACCTATGTGTTGTGATAATTGCATTGTTTACTCTATAACCTGTTAATGCATATGCCTTGCGACCGTGATATATAGGCCTAAAGACAATAAGAAGACACAGTGGCAGAATAAATTCAACTACATATTTGTTTTATTACAAAACCGGATAGCAACCTCTGTCCAGTGAAGTCCACAAAGCATTTTGCATATYACAAACAGTTACATGACCTACAGCATGGTCAAGCAAGTTTATGTTTCCAACATTTTCGGACCACTAAACAACTATTGATTTAGAACCACAGAGAGTTACCACAAGTCACAAAGAAAACAGGAGCTGCCTCCACTATTCCAGCACCATGTCAACGTCAACATTTGAACATCATCAAATCACCTCTGCTTAGTCTAATACAGTGACAACTAAAAGATACCAAAAACAATTTAGTCCAATCAACGTAAGCTAAATATGATGTGGCTGTCCATGGTTCTGATTTCTCTGTGCGTGTGTGTGCGTTCGTGCAAGTAAAGAAACATGATGACTCACCCTACTTGTAGAGAAACGTCAATGCCATCCTCCTCTTTTTCATGTAGACGAAACTGTCTATCACTCTGTCATACAGTACATGGATTTATTTTTTGTTGTCATTGGCAACCTGGCTAAAATGCTTGCACATTAGCCTAACTCCCATTAATGGGCAACGTTAGCTAGTTAACATTAGAATAACATATTGAACTTCCAGCCTCTCAGGCCAGGGGACACAACAATGTATGAATTAATGGTTGAATCAGAATCGCCATTATAATCATTGGCCAGTATGGAGAATGAAGTAAAACCACAAGTCCAAATCCCAATCTTCATCCATTGCTAATTTAGGAAAGGGCCAATTTTAGCTAGCTGGCTAGATAGCCACTGGAGGACAACAACACGACGAGATGCAACAATTCACATTTTTATGTCAATGATGTATGCTCTCAATGGGATATGATAGGAGTGACGCCAAATCCTAGATGGCTTTGACACTTTTTTTTGGGTGAGCCAGGACCATTCACAGTTGAACTCACTCAGTTTAGCTCAACGCTGATTGGCAAATGTTTTATACTTTTTTTGTCATGGGAGGCCAGATGCTGGCTGGCTTCCCTTGCATTCAATACTACGGGCGGCAACAATGGTATTCTCGTTTGGACCAGACAGCATCAGATATATGGCCTATACGTAGAGAGACAGGGGGGCGCTGTTTCGCTCGCTCAGATGCTTTCTCCTGTGAGATACATTCAGCCTCTTGCGAATTGAACGAACGTTATGAAACACAGAGACACAAAATATAAATTATGTTGGCATCCATGAATACACGCCACTGATTGCACTAAATTGTTTTTGGCATCTTTCAGTTGACACTCTATTTGACTAAGCAGAGGTGATTTGATTATTTAACTAGGCAAGTCAGTTAAGAACAAATTCTTATTCACCGGCCAAACTGGGACAATTGTGCGCCGCCCTATTGGACTCCCAATCGCGGCCGGTTGTGATATAGCCTGGATTCGAACCATGCTGTCCGTAGTGATGCCTCAAGCACCTAGATGCAGTGCCTGTGCCTTAGACCACTGCGCCACTCGGGAGCTCGGGATAATGTTGAAATGTTGAAGTTGAAATGATGTTGGAATAGTAGAGGCAGCTCTTGTTTTCTTTGCGACTTGCGGTAACTCTCCGTGGTTCTAAATCAATAGTTGTTTAGTGGTCTGAAAATATCGGAAACATAAACTTGCTTGACCATGCTGTAGGTCATGTAACTGTCTGTTACTGTATATGCAATATGCTTTGTGGACTTCACTGGACAGAGGTTGCCACTGTCTATTCTTGTTGTCTCGTTCGCAGGGCGTATGCTTGGCTTCCCAGTGATTTTATCCACGCCCCGCTAATGATAGGTAGATTGGGGAGAAGAAGCTGATCCTAGATCTGTAGGCCTACGTAGGGGGAAAACTTAACCCCGGAGCGGTCCCTTATTAAAAAATATAGCCCTTCAGCTCTCAGGCCTACTTTATTTAAACTCTTCACTGAAAGTATAAAGACAAAAAAGTGTTCTATTTCACCTATTTATTATTTTTTGCCTACAAGATATAGCCTAGGCTTACCATGCACTTTATAGTGTAATATATTGGAGTGATCATTTGTTGAAATATCAAATGAATGACTCTATTTAATTATGATTAATTGTCAATTACCCTACAACGGCAGATCATGCAGTGACTGACATTAAACGGGGTTTCGACATTTCAGCCTACCGAACATTTTTTTCCGACAGAGGGAGAGGTTCTCAAGCTTTTAGACAGTCAAACCCCATGGGAGGAGCTGATGAAGAACTTGTATCATGATGACGGCAGGAACCATTGTTTTAAACCTTGTTGAGAATGTGAAGTATATCACTACACGCAACGACTAAATGAGGAACATGTGTGCGTGCAACATATAAAGATAGGTATTTTATGTGGTTCAAGTTTCCATGGTGTCATTTCTATCATTTGTATTCTAACGAGCTTTTAGTTTCTAGCGTATAGTTTGTTTTAGCCTACCTATGTAGGTCTATGCCTAATGCAATTCATAGCCTATTGTGTGAATCCAAAATATGGAATAAATCAAACTAAACCAACATTTAATATAGTAATATGTAAATTGAATTGAAGTCTTATAGATGAAAAACGATAAATATGATAACTTAGAGATGAAAAACTATAGCCTACTTTTTTATTTGTTGATTGACCGTAGGCTACAATACACTTTTTAGGGGTTGAAAATATAGCATAGGCCTAGCTTTAGCTTATGCCTAATGAGTTATATATGTATTCTAAATGTATATCTTTAAAAACGAGTAATGATGAGGAATTTATCACCATTGTCTAGTCCTGAAAATGCGTAAATCCCCTTTTTCACTGAACTGGATTGCTTCTCTGGCGCGCGTTTTAGACATAGGCCTATGGGCTACAATAACTGCGCATCAGTTACGCACGTTCTGCAGTCTTTGTTTTTATTATGTACTGTTCATTAGAAAAACTATACGTCCAAGCAATTTCCACACTAGTAATTCCTTGACGTCACTTGGAGGCTCCCTATACTGTGGCTCTGAGTGCTCAGAGGATAGCCTGGAACTGCGAGAGCGAAAGATGTGCGTGATGGACATTTAAATCTCAATTCAACTGAAATCTCAAATTGGTAGGTTTTTTTCCTTCTAATTATTGATGTAGGCCTATAGCATGTATGTGTTTTGCAGCTGGTTATGCTTTGCATTTTATCTCGCCGTCAGTGCGTGTTACGAAGTTCTCCTTCCCTTCGAACACATGAGCGGAGGCTATGTTGCAGGTGATGGGTCGAGTTGAGACTGAGAGACTGTCTATATTTAATCCAGCACTATATTGCATTCGATTTATATAACAAAGATGTTCTGTCTAATATATATTTTCTCAGATAGAAAACTATGCCACATTGTCTCTTTTCTCAATCTCTCTTACACTAAGAACTTTTATAGAAATGTAGGAAAATGTTGTATTTGTATTTTATTTTATTTAACTTTTATTTGACTAGGCAAGTCAGTTAAGAACAAGTTCTTATTTACAAAGACGGCCTACCAAATGGCAAAAGGCCTCCCGCGGGGACAGGGGCTGGGATAAAAAATAAATAATAATAATAAATAAATATAGGTCAAAACACATTTTACGACAAGAGAGACAACACAACACTACATAAAGAGATACCTAAGACAAAAACATAGCATTGCAGCAACACATGACAACACAGTATGGTAGCAACATGGTAGCGGCACAAAACATGGTACAAACATTATTGGGCACAGACAACAGCACAAAGGGCAAGAAGGTAGAGACATAGCCTAAGTAACCTACATTTTGTTCCTACAATTTCAGATGTTCTAGTTCTAATTTATTTTGTGAAATGATTTATGTATTTTGTTGTTGTTTGTTTTTTTTGTCATGTTGCTCTCAAACTCATGATGCACTTGAAAGGCATGATAGGCTACTCTACCTCTGTGGATTTGTAATTTTGTTTTACCTTGTAATGCCCAGAATAGTCAATGTTATTGTCACAATCATATTTTGGAATTTAGTTTGGAATTGTACTGTATAATGTTGAATTTGGGTAATTTCAGTGGCCTTATTGAAATGTTTTCCACCAATAATTTTCAAAAACGTTTTTGAACAAAACAGGAATCAACGGTTGAATATCACATATATCACATATGCCCACAACAGTTAAGGGTGATATTGGATGAAGACCAGTCAAAACGTTGTTTATATAGTACTATCCCTACTTGGGATTATAGATTGCATTTTGCTGACTCATCTTTTACTTGTATGTTAAGGTAGATAATGAGTGACCAGAAGATGTGGTGTGTAAACTATTACTGAAGTTACGCCATTACAAACTTGTCTGTCCAGACCAGATCCTAATCTACACTACTGTCCCCCATGTTTCATGTCCGAGAGGTGAACTACATTCCGCGTGTCTCCACAAAACCTCATCTTTATCACTCTTCCCTCCTTCCTCACAATTTCTGGTTGAATTCTTTGGAGGTTACATGCCTTTCTTTTTGACAGAAGGCCCTAAAAGGTGTTGCATTTGAAAATGAAACAGGAAGTACTTATTCACAAATTTGGACTGTTAGCTAATAATACTGTGTTGTTGTCAGTCACCAAACTGCTTTGTATTTTACGTATGTCTGCAGCCTTGGATGACTATGTAGTTGTAGATGGGTAAATCCATTTGAATTCAATAACTTTCTGACAGCATCCCTTTTGATTTTAAACAAAACTTTCCGTATATGTTTGCCCGTGAAAAAAGTGATCAGAAATTGACTTTTGGTCCTGAATGCCAAAACATTCAGGAGATAAAGGTGCTCAAAGTTGACCCATTTTGCATACCTACCATACCATGAGACATCTATTTCTTTGTCACTGGAAAAGATAAGTGGTGAGTTTGATATCATTTAAAAGCTTCCAAACAAAACAGTGTTGTCAATCTATTTAATATTTATATATATTTTTTTAAGTTAAATAAAAAGTATGTAATTTTTAAACCTTGAATGTCAATTATTTCATATTGACATATGTTGTAGTTTAGACCCTATTTCACATCATCTGAGGTTTTTGTGTTGTGCCCTCCATCGGTTGAGACACAATATGGTCTTGGGTGTCATTTCAATCATAGTAATATAATTCTTACAACCACTTGAGACCGTTGCAATTTAGCTGCTACACCATTTACATTTAATTTACATTTGAACTTCTAATTACTACCACAAAGATGACCGCTGGTCCACCCACTGTTGAATGTCAACATAAATGGTCATGTCTATTCTATTATCTATATTTCTATCATTTCAATAGGTTTTCTGTGGAGGATTGGCAGTATAATTTAAATCAACAGATATTCCCATTCACGTCTACATTATTTGATGTGTGGACCTCCAACCGTCTTTGTGGTACCATTTGAAAGTCGAAATTTCAATTTTATTGCCATTTTTGTACATTTATCAGCCAAAACATGACACCCACCCTGTAGGCCACCCTATTCAAGAGCATGCTGTGTCTCAACCGATGGCGGGCACAACACAAAAACCTAAAGTGATGTAAAATAGGGTCTAAGCTACAACATATGTGAATACAACAATTTTGGGAGTTTACAGGTTTTTAGATAATTGATGTTGAAGGTWAAAAAAAGTATATATTTTTTATGTATATATTTTTTTCTCCATACACTATCAAGTAATTTGACAACCCTGCTTGTAAGCTTTTAAATTATATCAATCTCAACCATCTGGGACCAAAAGGCTCCTGAACAGCTTCTACCCCTAGGCCATAAGACTGCTAAATAGTAAAATAAATAGCTATCCGGACTATCTGAGTTTACCCTTTTTGCACTAACTCTTTTTGACTCTATGTACACGCACTGGACTCTACCCACACACTCACACATACTTACACTGACACTTTAAAACATACAGACACTCACACACACGCTCACTCACACATAACACATACACACAGGCGCACATTCACCAGATACACACTTACACACTCATCACATACGTTGCTGCTACTATCTATTATCTATCCTGTTGCCTAGTCACTTTGCCTCTACCTATATAAACATATCTACCTCAATTTCCTCATACGCCTGCAAATCGACTCGGTACTCGTACCCCATGTACAGTTGAAGTCGGAAGTTTACATACACCTTAGTTTTTCACAATTCCTGACATTTCATCCTAGTAAAAATTCCCTGTCTTAGGTCAGTTAGGATCACCACTTTATTTTAAGAATGTGACATGTTAGAATAATAGTAGAGAGAATTATTTATTTAAGCTTTTATTTCTTTCATCACATTCCCAGTGGGTCAGAAGTTTACATACACTCAATTAGTATTTTGTAACATTGCCTTTAAATTGTTTAACTTGGGTCAAACGTTTTGTGTAGCCTTCCACAAGCTTCCCACAATAAGTTGGGTGTATTTTGGCCCAATCCTCCTGACACAGCTGGTGTAACTGAATCAGGTTTGTAGGCCTCCTTGCTCGCACACGCTTTTTCAGTTCTGCCCACACATTTTCTATAGAATTGAGGTCAGGGCTTTGTGATGGCCACTCAAATACTTTGACTTTGTTGTCCTTAAGCCATTTTGCCACAACTTTGGAAGCATGCTCGGGGTCATTGTCCATTTGGAAGACCCATTTGCGACCAAGCTTTAACTTCTTGACTGATTTCTTGAGATGTTGCTTCAATATATCCACATAATTTTCCTACCTCATGATGCCATCTATTTTGTGAAGTGCACCAGTCCCTCCTGCAGCAAAGCACCCCCACAACATGATGCTGCCACCCCCGTGCTTCACAGTTGGGATGGTGTTCTTCGGGTTTGCAAGCCTCCCCCGTTTTCCTCCAAACAAAACAATGGTCATTATGGCCAAACAGTTCTATTTTTGTTTCATCAGACCAGAGGACATTTCTCCAAAAGTACGATCTTTGTCCTCATGTGCAGTTGCAAACCGTAGTCTGGCTTGTTTATGGCGGTTTGGAGCAGTGGCTTCTTCCTTGCTGAGCGGCCTTTCAGGTTATGTCAACATAGGACTCGTTTTACTGTGGATATAGAAACTTTTGTACCTGTTTCCTCCAGCATCTTCACAAGGTCCTTTGCTGCTGTTCTGGGATTGATTTTCACTTTTCACACCATAGTACGTTCATCTCTAGGAGACAGAACGCATCTTCTTCCTGAGTGGTATGACAGCTGCGTGGTCCCATGGTGTTTATTTTTGCGTACTATTGTTTGTACAGATGAACGTGGTACCTTCAGGCGTTTGGAAATTGCTCCCAAGCATGAACCAGACTTGTGGAGGTCTCCAATTTTTTTCTTATTTTGATTTTCCCATGATGTCAAGCAAAGAGGCACTGAGTTTGAAGGTAGGCCTTGAAATACATCCACAAGTACACCTCCAATTGATTCAAATTATGTCAATTAGCCTATCAGAAGCTTCTAAAGCATGACATAATTTTCTGGAATTTTCCAAGCTGGTTAAAGGCACAGTCAACTTAGTGTATGTAAACTTCTGACCCACTGGAATTGTGACACAGTCAATTATAAGTTAAATAATCTGTCTGTAAACAATTATTGGAAAAATTACTTGTGTCTTGCACAAAGTAGATGTCCTAACCGACTTGCCAAAACTATAGTTTGTGAACAAGAAATTTGTGTAGTGGTTGAAAAACGAGTTTTAATGACTCGAACGTAAGTGTATGTAAACTGTCAACTTCAACTGTATATAGCCAAGGTATCATTGCTCATTGTGTATTTATTCCTTGTGTTACTATTTTTTTAATGATTATAATATTTTTAAAATATATTCTATGTTGTTGAGAAAGGTCTGTAAGTAAGCATTTCACTGTTAGTCTACAACTGTTGTTTATGAAGCATGTGACAATTTCCTTTTATTTCCAGTGATGAAGACATGGATGTCTAATGGTATGGTGTGGAGTTTTCAACATGTGTCGACTTTGAGCACCTTTCTATCGTGAATGTTTTGGCATTCAGGTCTAAAGTCCTTTTCTGAGCATTTCTACAATGGGCAAATACTGTATGTATTTAAGGTTTCGTTCAAATCGAAGAGGGGTGCTGTCAAAAAGCGATTCAATTCAAATGGATGTACCCAGACGTTACTGAGTTAGTTATGGTTATGTTTTCCCAGCCATATGTTCTCAGCAACCAACATCAGTTTTCCATATTCCAATGCTTTGAATGATTGATGAATACCATCTCAATCAGTTATTTACCCAATAAGTCCCAAAAATATCCTCACTATGTTGTTGTGAATGTGATAAAGCAAGGTCACATGATCAGCCTTTGCTTTCATTGGGGCTTGCAGTTCCTTGCAGCGTACACTTCACATAGTTTTTATGACACTTGGCGTCATTGGCCAGTGTGTATGATGATGAACTCTGGTGGCCTATGTCTTTGTGTCTGGACTGAGCACGTGCCACTATGTCAGTGAGGGCAAGCGGCTGGCCGGCAGGGTCAGGGGCCCTGAGCAGAGTGCTGAGCAGAGCACTGAGCTGGCCATCTGGCCCTCGGGGGGGGGCTGGCCTGCCTTCCTCACAGGCTGTCTTTGTTCATTGGGAACAATGTGAAGTTAATCTGGGAGAGATAAGAATAGCCTCCTCAGTCACACTCACTATGCTCTCCTAAATGGTGCAGCTTCATTATGAAATCACCAGCCATTAGCTGCTTTGAAGGCAATCCTAATTTGAGAAACATGGAAGTTTTGCATTGAGGAGATATTCAAGAAACTTGCGAAAGAGTTCCATGCCGTGAGTGCTATATCTCAAAAAATGATGAATGTCCTAGTCCTTTAGTTTATAAGAACAGAGAAACACAATATGCTAAATGTGCTAGGTAATACTTCATTTTAAGGGGTCCTCATTACAGTGTAATTACGCTGTAACAAGTATTGTAGTTTATTGTAATAACTTAAAGTTACACTGTAAAAACAACATTTAACTGTTGGTAATTGTAGTCTGTAATTACAGAGGTATAATAACAAATGCTTGTTACCATGCTTGTTACAAATGGTCACGTTTCCACTAAATTCACCAATTTTGTGTTTTGCTTCTGCTCTCCGATTCAGTAACAACTGTCACYAGGTTGTCATCTCTCGTGGACAGATGTGTTGGGTGTCCGAGATTACAACGGTTGGAGGCTCTATAGGCTCTAATTACCTACCCGTGAATGCAACATCTCCATGCAGTGTTGTTGCTAGCACTTGCCCTCAAAAAATMTACCATCTGGGTTAACTTGGTTGAGTTTACAGAAACAGATCTGATATAGGTCAACCTCACGGACTGGGATCTGGCATACGGGTGTCATCCTAGATTATAATTAACAAATGTATTTATAATGAATGTGTACGTTACCCATTATGACAACCTCAACCTCCTTMCCATCCAAGTGGGAGGATAAACACACTAGTACACCATAGAGTACATGTAATATCTGCCTAAGTGCAATGTAATTACTAGGTGTTATACCGGATTTAGCTAGCTATAATGAAGTGTATTTAGGGGGGTACTTACTTGTAATTATTGTGTACCTACATGGTATGTTACTTATACATAAATATTTTAGTTGTGACTCAAATTTGCAACCTATACTATGGTGAGTAGCCTAGCTAGCTAGCTATCTAATTAAGAGAACATGGGGTTATCTTTTTATGCCCTTTTTAACATTACAAGTAACATTAGAAATGGACAACATATGTCTTCATCTGTTTCTTTCTTGAAAGCATTTTCCCATTCTGGAGTCTGAGACCTTGTGGGGATCTATGGTAGAGAAGAAGAATGTAGCTATGACAATTTAGCAGATACACTATACAATTAGCCTACTAGCTAGCTATCATCAGAGACAGTATATAAACCTTCCTCCAATATCTCTGCTATCATCATTAGCTGTCATGATTTCTATAATTTAGGGTTTAGGCTTATTGCTAGTCCTATCTACCTAGTTGTTTTGTTATCCAGCTAGCATTATACTAATAATGGTGTTTGCTAACACTAAGACGCTAGCTAGAGTTTCAATTGAAAAGGTGTTTTGACACAAGTAGCTAGCTAGCTAACTTTAACATGCTGGGTGTGTCTCACATAGTACCACAGACAGAACAATGAGAGATATTTCACTGGATGTATAAATGTGAAGAATCCGGTTGGCTTTTCCATTCACTACCAAATATGGTAGTGAGAGGAAGCCCACTGGCAGGCAGTGGGAGAAGATGYAACGAGATGGATTTTGGCCGACATTCTGCAAATCTTCTCATCAATTAAACATTTGATCTCAATACAGTTTTCTGTTCCCAAAACTAGAATCTGTTATGAACAGAACGGAAMAAGTTTTGTAGACTTCACCCTTTGCAAAAGTTGTACAAAATTGTGCTGTTCAGAAGGAGTGTAAAGGAAAATTYAGTTATTGCACACCCGCACTTCACAGAGCAGGTATTCCCTACTGGAAATATGCAGATGTATACTAGAGCGCGCCAATAGGATATCGCTAGCACGTGCTTGGCTCTGCCCACCACCTTGCTTGTTTTGCCCACTATGACTAATTTCTTCCCATTGGAAATGAAAAGCTGTGGCCTATGATAATACCCTTGGGTACAGATACCTTGAAAACAAGGTTCAGGGAAGATAAGATCATTGAGCCCTGCTAGCTAGCTATCTGTTTGCCAGCTTTAGGTATAATGCCTTCGGAAAGTGGTCATAGACGTTGACTTATTCCACATTTTGTTGTGTTATAGCCTAGAATTCAAAATGGATTGAATATATGTTTTTCTRTCACCCATCTCCACACAATACCACATAATGACAGTGACATGTTAAAAAAAAAGGCTAATTTATTGAAAATGAAATTCAGAAATATCTCATTTACATAACTATTCACACCCCTGAGTCAATATATGTTAGAATCACCTTTGGCAGCGATTACAGCTGTGAGTCTTTCTGGGTAAGTCTCTAGAGTTTTGCACACCTGGATTGGTCAATATTTGCACGTTATTCTTTTTTAAATTCATCAAGCTCWGTTAAGTTGGTTGTTGATCATTGCTAAACAGCCATTTTCAAGTCTTTCCATAGATTTTCAAGCCGATTTAAGTAGAAATTGTAACTAGGTCACTCAGGAACATTCAATAACGTCTTGGTAAGCAACTCCAGTGTATATTTGGCCTTGTGTTTTAGGCTATTGTGATGCTGAAAGGTGCATTTATCTCCCAGTGGCTGTTGGAAAGCAGACATAACCAGGTTTTCGACTAGGATTTTGCCTGTGCTTAGTTCTATTCCGTTTCTTTTTATCCTAAAAAAAACTCCCTAGTCCTTGCCGATGACAAGCATACCCATAACATGATGCAGCTACCACCATGCTTGAAAACATGAAGAGTGGTACTCAGTGATGATTTGTGTTGGATTTTCACCAAACATAACACTTTGTATTCAGGACATAAAGATTAATTTCTTAGCCAAATTTTTAATGTCTTACTTTAGTGCCTTATTGCAAACAGGATGCATTTTTATTCTGTACAGGCTTCCTCCTTTTCATTCTGTCATTTAGGTTAGTATTGTGGATTAACTACAATGTTGTTGATCCATACTCTGTTTTCTCCTATCACAACCTCTGCTTGCCTTGTCTCCCCTTGTGTACTAGTCATAACAACTGGGGTAAACACATAGGCAGTATTGTTCTATAGCCCTGTATTGAATTACATCCATATTGATCACAATACCCCATCCATCATCGTCTGTTATGACAAACCAGTGTGTGATGGGATGGTTCATCTCTGCACTCTGTGTCATAACAGAAGGCCATACATAACAATTGACTACCAATAACATCAAGAATGCAGACATTTCCGTATCCACTCACTGTTCATATTGGCAGCAGCAGGAACATATCAGTTTGGAAAGGGTGAATTGGAATTAACTCACAAAGGGAAAGAGAGAGAGAGCAACCATTTGGCTATTAACAATCAGGTTAAGATTAAGGAGAATGTTCCACATGAGCTGCCCATGCAGATTACATATAGAGAAATCTTATTCTTTATTGTTTTAGGTCCAATTGCAGTGTAGAAATTATGAAGGTTGTAAAAATACCAAGACAAATTGAGGTGGATGTTGTTGTTTTTTAAAGCCTACAGATTCAATCTTCTTATCCATTGAGATGTACCCGAAGGCCATAATGGGCTTTACTGGTGCTGAGTACAGATGGTAGTAGGAGAGATAAAACCCTGCTATCTGCCAGGGAGAAATCCTTGCCTTTTTGGAGACCACCTTTTTTCTGAGATCTGTTGACTCGGAAAACAGGTGGTCTCCAAAAGCTGTCATTGATCAAATTTCCAAGACATGACATTTTGTATAAATGTTTGGCAAATGGTATTGTTTAATTCCACAATGCAGTGGACTTACAAATCAAAAAATAAATAATTCACACCAAATTAGTGAGTGGTTTTAGTATAGATTTTTAGTTTCCACTTAATTTGATCTGTTTCCTTGGGATTCATTAAAACAAGCACTAGGAATCATAGAGGCCACTAGTCATTCTGATAATATTTAGCCTTCAGTCTTCAGGGCCTCAACCAAAAGCCAACAATATTCAATGAAATGTTAAAGTTGAGAGGTCTCAAGTATATTTTGAGTTAATTGCACAGGTCAGTGGACCTGAAGTTAGGTCAGAGACGTGTCCTTAGTTACCAGACCTCAGAGGTATAATCAGCTGTGGAGTTACGATATATTCTTTTCCAGCTGCTGCTCTGCTGGCCCAGCCATCTTCCACATGGGTGCTTGTAAACTTTTAACCTGTCCTTTTTATTGGGGGTCAAGAATGCCAGGAACCCATCTGCATTGTCAACCCTGTGTAAAAAAAGAGAGAAAGAAAAACATTGACACTGATTGTCTTTGTAATAGCCAGATGTGCCCCAAGATTAGAATAAGTACATTTGTCTGTTTCTCTGTTTTTTTATGTTGTCATTTAGGAAGTATTTCCTTCATTTGGTTTATTGTTGTAAGTTACAGCTGTAACCTTTATGCTGACAGTTTACCAAGAGGCATGATACATTTATACATCTTTGTATTTTTGTGTTTGGTAATAATTAGGCTAAGAAATATCCTATTGCTCTTTATGGGGTCCTGGAATTGACATATTTCGTAAATCAAACAAATAACCATTGACTTAATATAGTATTATTCTGAATTCATTAGGAATTAAGTAAAATTACATACAGTAAGTACATTTTAGACTTTTGGCCTTGTTAGTGGCCAAGCCCCACCTACAAAATGCAACATGAAAGCAAAAGGAGATAAGGTAGGGAGAGAGAAAGATAGGGAGTGAAAGAAAGATTGGTTGGAGGGGGGAAGTGGTGGTAGAGGGGGGGATGTGAGAGAGGAGAGGAGYCTAAAAAGATGTGGGAGTGAGTGGTAAAGAAACAAGACAGCTGGAACGGTAGGGTAAGATGTTTTCAGAGGGAGAGAGGGAGGGGGCCAAACTGACTGTTTATACTGTATTAGAGAGTATGGCACAGTTGCAAAATTGGATCATTTTAGCCAATCTGACAAAGGCCCTGGCCCCTACCCCCACTGAATGAAGATGTCAAAGGTCGCTGACCTCTTCCATTTCTAGGCATTGATCCCTCTGTTGGAGGTGGGGTTTCTTTCCTCCCTCAAGCAAAGCACTCACAGATCAGCTGTTATACACTATTTTAGTTTCTTATACCAGAACATTCTTCACAACATGGTATGTTGTTGACAGCATATATTATACAGTATATTTTATATTTTGAGACTGGACAATGGGACTGTGTAATAGACAGCCTCAAAGTGCAAAGACTAACTGTATAGCTTGAAAAATAAGGGTTCAAAGCCTGTTTCTCCTGTTTGACATTTTCCCAAATCCACTTGTAGTTAGTTGTAAGTAGGTATTTATGGATGGCTAACAAATACATTTATTTCCAACTTTGTATTGAACTTGACTCTCGTCTCTCCGTACTAGGACAGAACTCCATCACAATTGAGCATATGGTGTTTCTCACCAAAGACACTGTCAGTCCTGTCTACCGAAAATCCTTGATCGCTTGATGGCTGAAACTATCTTTGTCATAAAGAGGCTGACCATTCCAGTAATCAATAATGCTATATAATTCATACATTGCAACTGAGAGGTATACGACAAAGCAGGATCAATGAGTTAGCCAGCTAAACTTAGATATGTGTTTTTGGTTGTTGAGTCAATTAGACCATGCCCATATCAAGCTTATCTTTCCAAAAAAAAAAAGAAGTTATTTCAGAATATTTAGTTAGCTGGCTAACTCATTGATCTTGCTTTGTAGTATACCCCTTTATTCTTATCAACTCTTCTAAGCAATGAGCCAGGTCACTCCTGCTCCAAATTTCTGTCTGACCATAAAGTTGTTGTGCTGGGTCTGGGTGCGAGCCCACTTCACTCCCTGGTCTTTACGATGGGCCAAACTGTGAAGGGGAAACCTCTATGGACTAGCTGAAACACCTCCCAGCAACAACCCTCCTCTCACTCAGCGCTGAGCTGTTGACAAGGCTTTTGTGATGTATGGGACAGGAGGAACATTAAGTAAGACAGCTAGAACACGCAGTARGTAATACGAACCTGAAGATCCTAGTCTGTTTCTGAGGGAAGTGGAAAAGCAGACTGGGCAAAGACGTCAATTCAACGTTGATTCAATGCAATTTCATTGGAATGACGTGGAAACAACGTTGGTTCAACCAATGTGTGCCCAGTGAGAGTGGAGTCTCTGCACACATCAGTCAGATGTAGTTTCAGAGTTTTAGTTTGCTTTGTCAGAGCATCTGTTTGTGGGGCACCATATTCTCTACAGTGTACAACTATTAGCCAGAACCTCATGCACTATAGGACCAGGCTCCGTTACAGACACCCCTTTGACTGTGTGAGTCTGTGTCCATGGACTGTAGTGATGGACGGCGGTGATGGATGTCACTTCCTGTTGTCCTGCTGGTTATCTCAGGTCCTGACATGGAGGACAGCACCTTATCTCTCATCACTGTAATCCCTGTCCCTCCCCCACAACCCTCCCCGCGTACACCCTCTCACACCCCATTCCTCCCCTCTCATCATCCTCCTCCACAGCAGCTTTTCTGAAGGCTATCCCTTCCATCTTCCCCCTCAACTCCTCCAGGCGTCCACATGCTTCCCAGCCAAAACAGTTTGGTAGAGTTTGTGCATATATTATGACGACAATTTGTGACGTTTTTGTTCGTTTTGGACTGTGGTGATGTTTTTTTTGGCTGTTCGGTTACACAACATTTTGTTTTAGAGGCAAGCCGAAGTTTAGAACCGAAGTTTAATAAAAAGTGTGTTGGTTGTGTAGACAGATTTGAAGGTGTATTGCCAGGTGCAGCAAAATGCTTGTTTACTAGCTCCAAGGCAGTTGCCGAGTTAGAATGTCTCTTGTTACTAGCTCAGCAGTGCAGGTAGAATGTATTGTGTTACTAGCTTAACAGGCCAGTTAGACATGCTATTGTGGTTACTATCATCCAATACAGTGCAAGGTAGACAGTGTTATGTTGTTTCAGCTTCAACAGCAGTAGAATGTATTGTGTTACTATCTCAACAGTGCAGTTAGAATGTATTGTGTTACTAGCTCCAGCAGTGCAGTGAATGTCTTGTGTTACTATCTCCAACAGTGCAGTAAAATGTTTGTGATTACTAAGCTCCAACAGTATAGTAGAATGTCTTGTGTTACTAGTCCAGCAGTACAGTAAGAATATTCTAGTGTTACTAGCTCAACAGTCAATAGAATGTAGTTAGTACTAGCTCCAGCAAGTGCAGGTAAAATGTTTTGTGTTACTAGCTCCAACAGTGCAGTAGAATGATTGTGTTACTACTCCAACAGTGCAGAGAATGTTTGTGTTACTAGCTCCAGCACAGGTAGAATGTCTTGTGTTACTAGCTCCACAGGTAGTAGAATGTCTTGTGTTACTAGCTCACAGTGCAGTAGAATGTCTTGTGTTACTAGCCCACGTGCAGTAGAATGTATTGTTTACTAGCTCCAACAGTCAGTAGAATGTCTTGTGTTACTAGCTCCAAGCAGTGCAGTAGAATGTCTTGTGTTACTAGCTCCAGCAGTGCAGTAGATGTGTTATTTACTAGCTCAACAGGCCAGTAGAATGTATTGTGTTACTAGCTCCAACAGTGCAGTAGAATGTATTGTGTTACTAGCTCAACAGTGCAGTAGAATGTATTGTGTTACTAGCTTCAACAGCTTACAGTAGAATGTATTGTGTTACTAGCTCAACAGGCCAGTAGAATGTATTGTGTTACTAGCTCCAACAGTGCAGTAGAATGTTTGTGTTACTAGCTTCAACAGGCAGTAGAATGTTTTGTTAGTTACTAGTCAAACTCTGCCCAGGCAGTAGAATGTTTGTTACAGCTCAACAGCAGTAGAATGTATTGTGTTACTAGCTCCAACAGTGCAGTAGAATGTCTTGTGTTACTCGCGTCAAAGGCAGCAGGAATGTATTGTGTTACTAGCTCCAACAGTCAGTAGAATGTATTGTGTTACTAGCTCAACAGTGCAGTAGAATGTTTGTGTTACTAGCTCCAACAGTGCAGTAGAATGCTTTGTTACTAGCTCCAACAGGGAGTAGAATGTTTGTTACTAGCTCCAGCAGTGCAGTAGAATGTATTGTGTTACTAGCTCCAACAGTGCGTAGATGTCTTGTGTTACTAGCTCCAACAGTCAGTAGAATGTTTGTGTTACTAGCTCCACAGTGCAGTAGAATGTCTTGTGTTACTAGCTCCAACAGGGTAGTAGAATGTCTTGTTTACTAGCTCCACAGTGCAGTAGAATGTATTGTGTTACTAGCCCAACAGTCAGTAGAATGTCTTGTGTTACTAGCTCCAGCAGGCAGTAGAATGTATTGTGTTACTAGCTCAACAATCAGTATAGAATGTATTGTGTTACCAGCTCCAACAGTGCAGTAGAAGTATTGTGTTACTAGCTCCACAGTGCAGTAGATGTTATGTGTTACTATCTCCAACAGTGGCAGTAGAATGTATTGTGTTACTAGCTCCACAGTACAGTAGAATGTATTGTGTTTACAGCCAACAGGGCAGTAGAAGTCTGTGTTACTAGCTCCAGCACTGCAGTAGAATGTATTGTTTACTAGCTCAAAACAGTGCAGTAGAATGTTTGTGTTACTAGCTCCAGCAGTGGCAGTAGAATGTATTGTGTTACTAGCTCCAACAGTGCAGTAGAATGTATTGTGTTTACTAGCTCCAGCATGCAGTAGAAGTCTAGTGTTACTAGTTCCAGCAGTGAGTGAATGTCTTGTTACTAGCTCCACAGAGTAGAATGTCTTGTGTTACCAGCTCCAACAGGCAGTAGAATGTCTTGTGTTACATAGCTCCACATGCAGTAGAATGTATTGTGTTACTAGCTCCAACAGTGCGTAGAATGTATTGTGTTACTAGCTCCAACAGTGCAGTAGAATGTTTGTGTTACTACTCCACAGTGCAGTAGAATGTCTTGTGTTATTAGTTCCAACAGTGCAGTAGAATGTCTTGTGTTACTAGCTTCAACAGGCCAGTAGAATGTATTGTGTTACTAGCTCCAACAGTGCAGTATAATGTATTGTGTTACTAGCTTCAACAGGCCAGTAGAATGTATTGGGTTACTATCTCCAACAGTGCAGTAGAATGTATTGTGTTACTAGCTCCAACAGTATAGTAGAATGTCTTGTGTTACTAGCTGCAGCAGTACAGTAGAATGTCTAGTGTTACTAGCTCCAACAGTGCAATAGAATGTCTTGTGTTTCTAGTTCCAGCAGTGCAGTAGAATGTATTGTGTTACTAGCTCCAAGCAGTGCAGTAGAATGTTTGTGTTACTACTCCAACATTGCAGAGAATGTCTTGTGTTACTAGCTTCAACAGTGCAGTAGAATGTATTGTGTTACTAGCTCCACAGTGCAGTAGAATGTATTGTTGTTACTAGCTCCAACAGTCAGTAGAAGTGTCTTGTGTTACTAGCTCCAGCGTGCAGTAGAATGTATTGTGTTATAGCTCAACAGGCAGTAGAAGTATTGTGTTACTAGCTCCAAGCAGTGCAGTAGAATGTATTGTGTTACTAGCTCCACAGTGCAGTAGAATGTCTTGTGTTACATCTCAACAGTGCAGTAGAATGTATTGTGTTACTAGCTCCAGCAGTCAGTAGAATGTATTGTGTTACTAGCTCAACAGGCCAGTAAGAATGTATTGTGTTACTACTCAGCAGTGCAGTAGAATGTCTTGTGTTACTAGCTCCAACAGTGTGTAGAATGTCTTGTGTTACTAGCTCCAACAGTCAGTAGATGTTATTGTGTTACTAGCTCCAACAGTGCAGTAGAATGTATTGTGTTACTAGCTCCAACAGTGCAGTAAGAATGTTGTGTTACTAGCTCCAACATGCAGTATAATGTTTTGTGTTACTAGTCTCCAACAGTGCAGTAGAATGTTTTTGTGTTACTAGCTCCAGCAGTGCTAGTAGAATGTCTTGTGTTTATAGCTCCAGCAGTGCAGTAGAATGTATTGTGTTACTAGCTCCACAGTGCAGTAGAATGTCTTTGTGTACTAGCTCCAGCAGTGCAGTAGAATGTCTTGTGTTACTAGCTCCAGCAGTGCAGTAGAATGATTGTGTTTTCTAGCGATGTAGAATGTCTTGTGTTTAGCTCCAGCAGTGCAGTAGAATGTCTAGTGTTACTAGCTCCAGCAGTGCAGTAGAAGTGTCAGTGTTACTAGCTCCAGCAGTAAGTGAATGTCTGTGTTTACTGCTCCAACAGGCAGTAGAATTCTTGTGTTACTAGCTTCAGCAGCTGCAGTAGAATGTCTTGTGTTACTAGCTCCAGCAGTGCAGTAGAATGTATTGTGTTACTAGCTCCAGCATGCAGTAGAATGTCTTGTGTTATTAGTTCCAACAGTGCAGTAGAATGTGTGTGGTTACTAGCTCAACAGTGCAGTAGAATGTCTTGTGTTACTAGCTTCAACAGGCAGTAGAATGTCTTGTGTTACTATCTCCAACAGTGCAGTAGAATGTCTTGTGTTCTAGCTCCAACAGTGCAGTAGAATGTCTTGTGTTACTAGCTTCAACAGTGCAGTAGAATGTCTTGTGTGACTAGCTCCAGCAGTGCAGTAGAATGTTTGTGTTACTAGCTCCAACAGTAGCAGTAAAGATGTCTTGTGTTACTAGCTCCAGCAGTGCAGTAGAATGTCTTGTGTTACTAGCTCCAGCAGTGCAGTAGAATGTTTGTGTTACTAGCTTCAACAGGCCAGTAGAATGTATTGTGTTACTAGCTCCAACAGTGCATAGAATGTATTGTGTTACTAGTCCAACAGTGCAGTAGAATGTCTTGTGTTACTAGCTTCAACAGTACAGTAGAATGTATTGTGTTACTAGCTCCAACAGGCCAGTAGAATGTATTGTGTTACTAGCTCCAACAGTGCAGTAGAATGTCTTGTGTTACTAGCTTCAACAGGCCAGTAGAATGTATTGTGTTACTAGCTCCAACAGTGCAGTAGAATGTCTTGTGTTACTAGTTCAACAGGCCAGTAGAATGTATTTTGTTACTAGCTCCAACAGGCAGTAGAATGTATTGTGTTACTAGCTCCAACAGTGCATTAGAATGTCTTGTGTTACTATTCCAACAGTGCAGTAGAATGTATTGTGTTACTAGCTCCAGCAGTGCAGTAGATTGTATTGTGTTACTAGCTCCAACAGTGCATTAGAATGTCTTGTGTTACTAGCTCCAACAGTACAGTAGAATGTATTGTGTTACTAGCTCCAGCAGTGCAGTAGAATGTATTGTGTTACTAGCTCCGACAGTGCAGTAGAATGTCTTGTGTTACTATCTCCGACAGTGCAGTAGAATGTATTGTGTTACTGCTCCAACAGTACAGTAGAATGTATTGTGTTACTAGCTTCAACAGGCCAGTAGAATGTATTGTGTTACTAGCTCCAGCAGTGCAGTAGAATGTCTTGTGTTACTAGCTCAACAGTGTAGTAGAATGTCTTGTGTTACTAGCTCCAACAGTGCAGTAGAATGTATTGTGTTACTAGCTCCGACAGTGCAGTAGAATGTCTTGTGTTACTATCTCCACAGTGCAGTAGAATGTATTGTGTTACAGCTCCAGCAGTGCAGTAAGTGTTGTGTTACTATCCAGCAGTGCAGTAGAATTTATTGTGTTACTAGCTCCAACAGTGCAGTAGAATGTCTTGTGTTACTAGCTCCAACAGTGCAGTAGAATGTCTTGTGTTACTATCTCCAACAGTGCAGTAGAATATCTTGTGTTACTAGCTTCAACAGGCCAGTAGAATGTATTGTGTTACTAGCTCCAACAGTGCAGTAGAATGTATTGTGTTCTAGCTTCAACAGGCAGGAGAATGTATTGGGTTACTATCTCCAACAGTGCAGTAGAATGTTATTGTGTTACTAGCTCCAACAGTATAGTAGAATGTATTGTGTTACTAGCTCCAGCAGGCAGTAGAATGTCTAGTGTTACTAGCTCCAACAGTGCAATAGAATGTCTTGTGTTACTAGCTCCAGCAGTGCAGTGAAATGTATTGTGTTACTAGCTCCAACAGTACAGTAGAATGCTTTGTGTTACTAGCTCCAGCAGTGCAGTAGAATGTCTAGTGGTTACTAGCTCCAGCAGTATAGTGATGTCTTGTGTTACTAGCTCCAACAGGCAGTAGAATGTCTTGTGTTACTAGTCCGCAATGCAGTAGAATGTCTTGTGTTACTAGCTCACAGTGCAGTAGAATGTATTGTGTTACTAGCTCCAAGCAGTGCAGTAGAATGTCTTGTGTTACTACTCCAACAGTGCAGTAGAATGTCTTGTGTTATTAGTTCCAACAGTGCAGTAGAATGTTGTGTTACTAGCTTCAACAGTGCAGTAGAATGTCTTGTGTTACTAGCTTCAACAGGCCAGTAGAATGTTTGTGTTACTATCTCCAACAGTGCAGTAGAATGTCTTGTGTTATACTAGCTCCACAGTGCAGTAGAATGTCTTTGTGTTACTAGCTTCAACAGTGCAGTAAGATGTCTTGTTGACTAGCTAAGGGCAGTAGAATGTCTTGTGTTACTAGCTCCAACAGTCAGTAGAATGTCTTGTGTTATCTAGCTCCAGCAGTGCAGTAGAATGTCTTGTGTTACTAGCTCCACAGTGCAGTAGAATGTATTTGTTGTTACTAGCTTCAACAGGCAGTAGAATGTATTTGTGTTACTAGCTCCAACAGTGCAGTAGAATGTATTGTGTTACTAGTCTCCAACAGTGCAGTAGAATGTCTTGTGTACTACGCTTCACAGTAGCAGTAGAATGTATTGTGTTACTAGCTCCAACAGGCAGTAGAGAATGTATTGTGTTACTAGCTCCAACAGTGCGTAGAATGTCTTGTGTTACTAGCTCAACAGGCCAGTAGAATTTTGTGTTACTAGCTCCAAAGTGCAGTAGAATGTCTTGTGTTACTAGTTCAACAGGCAGTAGAATGTATTTTGTTACTAGCTCCAACAGGCAGTAGAATGTATTGTGTTACTAGCTCCAACAGTGCAGTAGAATGTATTGTGTTACTAGCTGTCCAACAGTGCATTGAATGTTTGTGTTACTTATCTCCAACAGTGCAGTGAAATGTATTGTGTACTAGCTCAGCAGAGAGTAGATTGTATTGTGTTACTAGCTCCAACAGTGCAGTAGAATGTCTTGTGCTTATCTCGTTCGGAGATAGTAATCACAACAACAAGTACAGTAGAAATTGACTACATTTGTGTTACTAACTTAAGCATCAGCAGTGCACGTTAGAGACATGTAGCTGTTTGTGGATTGACCTTAGTAACACAGCTCATACATTCTGACAAGTCTGTTACTGTTGGAGCTACGGCACACAAGACAGTTTTAGTGTCTTGTGTTAATCGGCACTAGTTGGATCGCCTAGTAGAACCAACAAGTTAAATGGTCACGTGCTAACATTGCTGGTATGTCTAGTAACTGACTATATAACTACATTCTACTGCAAGCTCTGGCTCTGAGACAGGTAAACAAGACCGTAGAATCAAGATAGCGATTGTGCTTGTTTAGGCTAGACTGCTTCAGATACAACGAAGACTCAAGTCAAGTATATCGTATTGGCGCTAGCTTGCTAGCTCTGCGCAGCGTCTCGTAGCACAGTACGAATACCATAATCGTCTTGTGGGTCTCTCTGACTTGGAGCTAGTAGGCCAAAATAATTCTCTGGCTGTCAGCTCCCGATTCTATGTAGTAACGTGCAATGGTCGTATAATTAGCTCGGTTCTTCTTGACAGTGTATCACATCCTTGCCTTATGTTGGTGTCCTTACTATTTTCTCATAAGGGCTCGATAGGTGTAGTCCGCGGCCACGGCACATTGTATGTTATTATTGTTTCGTGTGTACTTAGCTGTGATCCGTAAGTGTCGCGCTCATTCTACTGGAATGTCTTGTGTTAACTATCCTGGGTTGAAGTAGTATACTTATGGCCTGTTGGTGATAGTAACAGTACAATTGCACGTTGTACATTGTAGCTTGTGTTGAATGTATAGTAACACAATACATTCTCTGCACTGCTGGCGCTCAAGTATAAACACAAAGGACATTCTACTGCAACTGCTGGAGCTAGTAAGCAGACTTCTCGT
Source organism: Salvelinus sp. IW2-2015 (assembly GCF_002910315.2). Classification (NCBI taxonomy): domain Eukaryota; kingdom Metazoa; phylum Chordata; class Actinopteri; order Salmoniformes; family Salmonidae; genus Salvelinus; species Salvelinus sp. IW2-2015. The sequence continues at coordinate 11,867,132 of NC_036859.1, read as the reverse complement.
AGCTGTGGAGCTAGTAAACAGAACATTCTACTGCACTGCTGGAAGATGAGCTCCACAAGACGCATCTCATATCGCTAGCATCTGTTATGAAGATCTAGGTCTATATAGCTAAGATGACTATAGTCTATACCAGCAGTGCGTGCTGAATTTGCATATCACGGTGTTGTCTGGACTAGTAGAGTCTCACAACAGATGCAGTATGACACACTGATTTTTCGTTGCTTGTAATACCTGTAGTGGACGATATACACAAGACATTGCTAATCTGGCCTGGTTGCAAGCTAGTAAGTACACAAAAGCATACTCTGCTGTACCTTGTTGAAGGTTAGTGATACACTACATCTTACTGCCTCTGTTGGACTCTCATAAACATAGACTTCTTTACACTGCACTGGTTTGGACAACAGTAGATAGTAAACAGCAAGCCATTCTACTGCGTAGACATCTGTCTGTCACGAGCTTAGTCTATCACAACAAGATAAGTTCTACCTGCTAAGACTGACTTGAGGCTAGTAATAATTCGTGTTAGACATTCTTACGTCTGCCAAGAATCGACGCTTGCAGGAGGTCTAGAGATATAGATCAACTATGTAGAATGTTTCTACTGCCCTCTGTGGAGCAGGTAGATTCAAAGACATTAACACCAACTATGGCTGCTGGAGCTAGTAACACAAGACATTCTTACTGCACTGCTGAGTTAGTAACACAAGACACTCATCGTGATGCACTGTATTTGTGAGCTAGTACACAAGATACATTCTACTGGCACTGCTTGGAGCTAGTAACAAAGAACATTCATATGCACTGTGGAGCATAGTAACACTAACATTCTACGGCCTGTGTGAGCTAGTAACACAATACATTTCTACTGCATCTGCTGGAGCTAGTTACACCAAACAATTCTACGCACTGGGAGTAGTAATAACAGGCTTGTAAGAGTAAAACATAGGTCTAACTGGTGTTGAGCTAGTAAACAAACATTATACCAGTTGGAGCTAGTAAACACACGATAATTCTACTGCAACTGTTGGAGAAATAGTAACAAAGACATTCTACTGACAGTAGTAAAGACTTCTACGCCATGTGGAAGCTAGTAACATCAAGGACATCAACTACTGTTGAGCTAGTAAACTGCATAGCATTCTACTGCAGTCTGTGGAGCTTAGTTATCAACAAGCTACATTTCTAACGCACTGCTAGGATCTAGAACAACGACATTTACTGCAACTGGAGATAGTACAACATAGCGCCTTGAGTAAACACTAAACATTCTCTGGCACTGTTGGAGATAGTTTAACCATCTCCTCTGTCATAGACTCACCCACTGAATCTCTACTGCCACTGTCTGGAGCTAGTACACAATACACTTCCTACGCACTGTTGGGATGCTAGTAACACAAGACATTCTACTAACATGTGGGCTAGTAACACAATACAAAATTCTAAATCTGCAAAACTGCTGGAGGCTATAACACAATTACATTCTACTGGCCTGTTGAATGCTATAAACATATTTTTCTTAATACATCGCAGTTGGAGCTGTAACACAATCATTCTAAGCCCTGTGTGAAAGAGTAACACAAATCATTCTACTTGCACGTCGGAGCTAGTAACACTAAGCATTCTACCACTAGCACTGCTTGAGTCTAGTAACACATAAGCTTACTGGTCACTGTTGGAGCATATAACTAAGAATAATTCTAAATGCTACCAGCCGGTGTTGGATGCTAGTAACAATATCAATTCTACTGCCTGCTGGAGCTAGCTAACACAATCATTGCTAACTGGCACTGTTTGAGTACTAGTAAACGACAAGATCCAGATATGCACTGTTGGAGCTTAGTAACAGATATAACAATTCTACGGCCTGTGTGAGCTAGTAAAAAATAACGCATTCTAACTGGCCTGTTGAATTAGTACACAAGAATTCTGACTGCACTGCTTGGACAGCGTAGTAAACACAGATGCTAAGCATTCTTAGAATGCTCTGCTGTATGAGGTGAGCAGTACACTAAGGTGACATTCTTACTTAGCACTGTTGGAGCTAGTACACAAATACTTCTACTGGCCTGTTGGAGCTAGTCACAATACATTCTACGTAACTTTAGCTAGTACACACAAGAATTCTACTGCAACTGTTGAGCTAGTAACCAAAATTACATTCTAAAGTGCAACTGTTGGAGGTATAGTAACCAATACATTCTACATGGCCTGTTGAGCTAGTAAACACAATACATGTCTAACTGATGGCACTGTTCGGTTGTAGTGGCTAGTAAACAAGACCATTCTATAACCTTGCAACTGCTGGAGCTAGTAACACAAGACATTCTACTGTACTGTTTGGAGCTAGTAAACAATAACCTACTGCACTGCTGGAAGGCCTAGTCACAAGACATCTACTGCACTCAGCCTGTTGAAGCATGAGTAATACAGATTCTACTGGCAGCACTGTTGGAGTATAGAAGAACACAAAGACATTCTACTGTAGACTGTTGGAGATTGTAACACAAGCATTTACTGGCCTGTTGAAGCTGTAAACCACATAGAGCATTCTAACTTGCACTGTTTGTATGTAGTAAACACTCAGCACATTCTATGCGCTGTTGGAATAATAACAAATGACATTCTACTGCATGCTTGGAAGCTAGTAACAAATTCACTGCATGTGGAGCTAGTAACCAAGACATACTGTAACCTAGGTCACTGCAGTGCTGGAGTAGTAACAAAAGACAGTAATATCTGTCATCTGTTTGGATGGTTACAGTGTTATACACAAGACATTTCAGCTATGCCCATAGATGAGCAACTGGCTGGATGCTAGTAACACTAGAATACTATGCTCTGATACTTGCTGGGAGTATGTAACATTACTCTGACATTAGCCTCCGCTGCCCCTGTGGAAGCTAGTTAACACAAGTATCGTCTTAGAAAGTACTGAATGCAGTTTTTGGAGCTAGTACTACACATTCATTTGCTTAGTATACTCTGCACTGCTGGAGCTAGTTCAAAGCAAATTCTACTCTGCACTGCTGGAGCTAGTAAACAAGACATTCTAACTGCACTGTTGAGCTATAACAATACATTCTGTAATACTTGCACCTGAATCGAGGAGCTAGTGAGAACACCAAGACATAGTTACTAGACATGATGCTGATGGTAGTTAAGACAGATTAACCTTCATCATACTGCCTGTGTTGGAGATAGTTAAAAAGCCATCAAAACATTACTAGTCTGGCAGATTGTATGTGAAGTGTTCAGTATTGCACCTCGTAGTTAACATATCTTAAACATGCAACTGTGGAAGCCAAGCTAAGGTTGAACCACAGATACATTCGTAACTATTCTGTGTTTGTGCTCATCTAGCTCACTGTTTGGAAGACTGTGAGATGTAAGAACTGTAATTTGTGATATCATACCGTGTACTGTTGGAGAGCAGTAGATCACAAAAACATTGCTGCTACTAACGTAAGAATGGATTTGGATGGGTCTAGTGATCACATAACTATCAGACTACCTCCTAACAGTGTCGCACTGCTGAGGTGTCCAGTAACTAGATCATTGTGTTCATCTAGCTCTGGCTCTTGCTAGAACAGGCGCTAAGATAACGAATAATAGATTCTAACTGTAATGCTGGACGTTTGGTGTTGACCTAAGGTTCCAATAAGTGACAATGATTATACATTCATATAGTATTGTCGTTGCAACCCGTTTGAGAGCGTATTAGCAACATGGCCAACGGTAGAACAAGACAAATGTTCTATCATATTGTCGAGAGCTTTAGTCGGATATATGCTAGTTAAATCCATCACAAATATCTTCATAGTCTGCGACACTATTGGAGCTAGTAACGTAAGCAAAATGAGCATTCTATACTTTGGCTGTTGAAGGCTAAGTATACTGAACATTACTTAAGCAATCTACAGCTTAATAAGTAGACATGTCTTGCTAGTGTCTGGCTAGCTAGTAACACAGACTGGGAAGAATGTATACGTGACTGTCTAGTGTTACTGTGCTCCAACAAGATGCAATTCGATATGTCTTGTGATGTTTCTAGTATCAGACAGCTTGGTTGTCAGGAGTATGAGACTTGGTTAAATTACAAGTGTTTAACTCATTCTATGCAGCTGATGGCGAGCTTCTCACAAGCTAAAAGCTAATAAACACTATCTACTGCGTGTTGATTAAGGTAGTAAAAACAATAGGACATTCTATCTCTTTGCAGATTGTGTTGGTGTAGCTTAAACAAGATCATTCACTGCATGCTGACGAGCTTAGTACACACATACACTTATAGACACCGTGCAGTTAGAAGTGAGATGTTGTCTGGAGACTTCTAGACTTAACACCTTCAAGCACAGGTTCCTCAGTAGAATGTATTGTGGCATCTTGTTATCCGCTAGGACTCCAAGCACGTGCAGATAGAAGCTTGTAATTAGTGTTTTTCAATAGGACCTTCTGACCGCTAGTGTAGGATTATGAGTGTGAGCTAGTTGTAGTAACACACTAAGACATTTCCGATCAGTAGCAGTCTAGAAATATCTGTGTTGTGATGTGATGTGACGTCATGTAAACAATACAGCATTCTTCCATGACAACTAGTTGGGTGCGTAGAATGAGTAATTAGTATAGACTGTCCATTACTAAGATTTTTTCTCCAAGCAGGCCAGTCTAAATGTTTAGTTGTAGTTACGCTAGTTAACACGAATACATTCTAATTGCCACTGTTGGAGCTAGTAACAAGTCACAGTGCATACAAAAATATCTTTGTGATTACCTAAGTCTTCCACTAAACTCAGGTGTAGCCTGTGAGATTTGAGTCTTAGGTGCTTTAAGTTAGCATACCAACACAGTGAACAACGTAGAATATGTTTTCTTAGCTGTGCTTATGCTTATGGGACTCGAGATCAAGATGATGACCAAAGTACAAATTAATGTTTCTATGCTGTTATTGTAAATCTGCCATAGATGAGGGAGTACGAGATAACATGAATACCTTTTAATTGTGTTAATCTTAGCTCCAGTCAGTGGCACGTAGAATGGCTCTAGTGGTGTTACGCGAGCTAAGTAACACAAAGTGCTCACAATGCTATGATCTGCGGCAGTAGAATGTGAGGATGCACGTGGATGATTACCTACAGACCGCAACAACTAGTGTCAGTAGACCAATGTCTTTTGTAGCTTGCTTAACTGCTCCAACAAGTGCAGTGAATGGTCTTGTGGTTACTATCTCCAAGCAGTGCAGTAAGAATGAATTGTGGTTACTAGCTTAACAGGCCAGTAGATGTTATTGTGTTACAAGCTCCAACGTGCAGTAGCGTGTATTGTGTTACTAGCTTCAACAGGCCATGTAGAATGGTATTGGTTACTATGTCCAACAGTGCGTAGAGATGTCCTTGTGTTCTATCTCCAACAGTGCAGTAGATGTCTTGTGTTACTCAGCTCCAGCAGGCGCAGTAGAATGTAGTTGTGGTTAGCTAGCTCCAACAGTGCAGTAGAAAAAAAAAATGTCTGCGGGTTGTGTTACTATCTCTATCAAACAGTGCAATCACATCGTAGATGTCCGTGTTATTTAGCTCAGCATGGGCAGGTAAATGTTTCTTGTGTACCTTGCTCCAACAGTGCGGTAGAATGTCTTTGTGTTTATATAGCTCGCAACCGGGATAGTAACACTTAGACATTTCTACTGCACTCTGGAGTAGTAAACACTAGACATGTCTATAGTGGGGAATCTGCATGGAAGCTAGTAACACAAGAACATGCTAACAACTAATGCATCCTGTTGGTAGCTAGTATTACGATCTATAGACATTCTCTTCTTATCTCCTGCAGTTTTGCCGCAGAACTAAGTAGACACAATTATGCCAAGTTCTACTGCATGGCTGGGCCAGTAACACATAGACATTCTAGAATTTCTATTTGTGTTATTGCACTGCTAGGGTAGCTAGTAAGCAAGACATTCTAAGCACTGGAGGTCATGGAGCTGATAAAGATAACATGATCATAGTAGTGTCTATCTGCACTTTGTGAAGTACTGAGCATCACATACATGTCTATCGCTTGCGCTTGTTCTTGTCGGATGTCTGGTTGACAAGTACATTCTTAACGCTCTGCAAAAGCTCTGCTGGAGGAGTATACAGAGACTCTATGCTCTGCACATTGTGTTACTATTGTTGAACAGTGATAGCAAGTAGAATGTATTGTGTTATTAGCTCCAACAGTGCAGTAGAATGTCTCGCAAATACAATACAAATGAATAATAATAAAATAAATCCTAACAATAAATCAAGAGATAACAATCCAAGAAGAAAATGACATGTACAGTAGTATTAGAATGAGCTACAGTGCATTCGGAAAGTATTCAGAACCCTTGTCTTCTCATACATTTTGTTACGTTACAGCCCTATTCCAAAATGTATTCAATAAAACATATCTAAAAAAAAATATCTATCTACACACAATACCACATAATGACAAAGCAAAAACAAGTTGTTTCTGTGTTGAGGCACAGATCTGGGGAAGGGTATCAACACATTTCTGCAGCATTGAAKGTCCCCAAGAACACAGTGGCCTCCATCATTCTTAAATGGAAGAAGTTTGGAACCACCAAGACTCTTCCTAGAGCTGGCCTCCCAGCCAAACTGAGCAATCGGGAGAGAAGGGCCTTGGTCAGGGAGGTGACCAAGAATCCAATGGTCACTCTGCTAGAGCTTCAGAGTTCCTCTGTGGAGATGGGAGAACCTTCCAGAAAGACAACCATCTCTGCAGCACTCCACCGATCAGGCCTTTATGGTTGAATTGTCAGACGGAAGCCACTCCTCAGTAAAAGGCACACGACAGCCCGCTTGGAGTTTGCCAAAAGGCACCTAAAGACTCTCAGACCATGAGAAACAAGATTCTCTGATCTGATGAAACGAAGATTTTATTATTTGGCCTGAATGCCAAGCATCATGTCTGGAGGAAACCTGGCACCATCCCTACGGTGAAGCATATTGGTGGCAGGATCATGCTGTGGGGATGTTTTTCAACAGCAGGGACTGTGATACTAGTCAGGATCGATGGAAAGATGAACTGAGAAAAGTACAGAGAGATCCTTGATGAAAACCTGCTCCATAGCGCTTAGGACCTCAGACTGGGCCGAAGGTTCACCTTCCAACAGAACAACGACCCTAATCACACAGCCAAGCCTCTGAATGTAGAATGGGAGAATGGGAGAAACTCCCCAAATACAGGTGTGCCAAGCTTGTAGCGTCATACTTGTAGGTACTTCAACAAAGTACTGAGTAAAGCATCTGAATATTTATGTAAAAGTGATTTTCAGTTTTWGTTTTTTTATACATTTGCAAAAATGTCAAAAAATAGTTTTTGCTTTGTCATTATGGGGTATTGTGTGTTGCTTGATGAGGTGGAAAAGCTGTAACGTAACAAAATGTGGAAAAAGTGAAGGGGTCTGAATACTTTCCGAATGCACTGTATGTCGAGAATACAGTCTATGCACACACAGCGAGTAAACAACAGTATGCAAACATACTATGAGGTGACCAGCATTCAATGTAGCCAGATAGTGATGGCTATTCAACAGTCTGATGGCCTGGGACTAGTATTTCAAAAGTTATCTATCGGGATTCTGTCTAACAGATAGCATTAAATGCATGAAAATAGAATGAATACAATGGACAATTAATTGACTTGAATGGGGACAACCATTCTATTCATATAATTTCTATGCATTTAATCCTATCTGACAGGTGAAATCCAGATAAATTACTTCAGAAAAACTGGGCCCCGGAGATAGAAGCTGTTTCACTGTCTCTCAGCCCTGGCTCTGATGCACCTATCCTGTCTCTGTCTACTAGATGGTAGCAGAGTGAACAGACCATGGCTCGGGTGGCTGAGGTCCTTAATGGTCTTCTTGGCCTTCCTTTGACACCAAGTGCTGTTAATGTCCTGGAGGGCAGGCAGCAGACACCCGGTGATGTATTGGGCTGACTGCACCACTATCTGGAGAGCGATTCGGTTGAGGTGCAGTTGCCGTGCAGACGGGGATGTTCTCAATAGTGCGTCTGTGGAAGTTCACTGTTGTGTCTTCATCACCATGGTGTCGGTGTGGTGGGACCATTTCAGGTCCTCAGTGATGTGCACGCCAAGAAACTTGAAGCTTTTGACCCTCTCCACTGCAGCCCTGTCAATGTGGATGGGGGCGTGCTCCCTCTACTGTCTCCTGAAGTTAACTTATTCTCTACAGGAGACAGTCCTCTCCTCTCCATTCCTGAAGTCAATTCTCTTGCAGAGCACAGTTTGTGTACTAGATATTGACAATACGAGGGTTCAGCTGAGGTCATGGCATTGTCGTTTTTTATTGGCTTAGGGACAAAAACTGTTCTGTGCTTTAAGCGTTTCACCAACTTTTTTAGCAACATTGCAGCTGCCTGCCCCCATGCTCAGGCACCACACACACACACACACACACACACACACACACACACACACACAACACACACACACACACACACACACACACACACACACACACAAACACAAACACTTGTACTTAAGCCCAAGGTCATGACAGTGTCAGACCTACCAAGGCAAGGCAGTGTGACTGTGGGAGAGGAGAGGAGAGGAGGGGAGAGAGGTTCTCTGGCAGAAGGCTGAGCCTGCTGTGGGCTGTCACAGATTGTCCAAGGCCACGGTGACCAGAACCCAGCCAGTCAGCTCTCTCTCTCTCTCTCTCTCCCTCTCTCTCTCTCTCTCTCTTTCTCTCTCTCTTTCTCTCTCTGGCCACCAAAATGAGTCTATAGATAAACCCATCCAATTGGGAGTTTGACTTTGTCCTTGGATTATAGATGGGTTAACTGACAACGTCACGAAAATGATGTGCGCACTTCAATGGGGCTAAAGCCTGTGTGTTATGATTCTGGATGGCCAGATAGCTAGCAACAATGACAAGAAGCTGCCACGTGGGGAATCGTAAGTGACTCATTTCAGCTAGTTTTATCTTGATCTTGTAACCATGTCTTGTTTTGAGGTGTTTTGACTGTTTTGTCTAAAGCTTTCATGGTTGCAGAGGACATCCAGACTCTCAGCTCCCTGCTTTGATAAGGTGACCAAATATTTACCTGGGAAGAACAGGGACACGGAATGATTTTCTCTCTCTCTCTCTCTCTCAAAATTCTATTTAATTTGTTTTATTGGCTTGACGTAACAATGTACAAATTGCCAAAGCGTACTTTGGAGATTAAGTGATTTGTTTACAATATTAACATAATTAAAACAATTATAATCAAGATTGTCAACGGGACAATTAGTAACAACAATAATCAAGTGGAAAAGAACCATACAATGGGCAATAATAATAACAATGGCATAGAGCAGTGGTTCCAAAACTTTCTGTAGTCCTGTACCCCTTCAAACATTCAACCTTCAGCTTGCATACCCCCTCTAGCACCAGTTTCAGCGTGCTCTCAAATGTTGTTTTTTGCCATCATTGTAAGCCTGCAACACACACACTATACAATACATTTATTAAACATAATAATGAGTGTGAGTCTGTGCCTGTATTTAGTTTTCATTCTAGTGAGGGCCGAGAATCCACTCTCACATATGTATGTGGTTGCAAAGGGTATCAGTGTCTTAATAACAGGGCGATTTGCCAAGGGAGGATACTCTGAGCGCAGCCCAATTTTGAAATCTGGCAGTGGCTTCTGATTAAATTAAATTTTCATGGAACCACTTGTTGCAATTTTGATGAGGCTCTCTTGTTCAGGTATCAATAAGTGGACTGGAGGCAGGGCATGAAAGGGATAACGAATCCAGTTGTTTGTGTCATCCGTTTCGGGAAAGTACCTGCGTAATTGCGCACCCAATTCACTCAGGTGCTTCGCTATRTCACATTTGACATTGTCCGTAAGCTTGAGCTCATTTGCACACAAAAAATCATACAATGATGGAACAACCTGTGTGTTGTCCTTGTTAGTGCAGACAGAAAAGAGCTCCAACATAGCCTCAATTTTGTCCCGCACATTGAATATAGTTGTGGTCTGTTTTTACCAGAGCTTACAAGGTAAAAATCTGTTGTTCTGCCCCTGAACAAGGCAGTTAAACCCACTGTTCCCTGGTAGGCCATCATTGTAAATAAGAATTTGTTCTTAACTGACTTGCCTAGTTAAATAAAAAAAATATCATTACAAAGCCCTGAAATGCCAAGAGCTGAGCAAAGAAAAGTCCTCTCATCCAGGTGGTCCTGGGGCTGAGTTCACAAACTTGTTTTACTAACACACTGAAGCCTCAGGACCAGAATGTCCAATCAATCAGAATAAACCAAATTACAACAGTCAAAACAAAACTCCATTACCTATAGGGAAACAAGCACAAAGCAAAATGCAGTGCTATCTAAATCGACAGTACACCATGGCAAACTATTTGACTATGGTTACTGATAAAAACCTTGACAAAGTACAGGCTTGGTGAGCACAACCTTGCCATTGAGAAGGGTAGACACGGGAAAACCTGCGACCCTGTAGGAAAGGCTGTACAACCACAGCAGAACCTGAGACAGAGCTGCATTTCCTGACAAAATGTTAAAAATATAAAACAATTTCAGACTGAAATTTCCCCCAATTTGAAACTCTTATTCAAGGTTTCAAAGACCTCTCTGGTGAGAATAGGTTACCAGTCCTGTTAGGGGAAGACGCTGTGGGTTGCCAGCGCTCTATATTTCTGCCTGACAATGTTCGCCAAGTAAAAATGTGATTCCCATTAAAAAAATACAAAAATATGTGTACTGTATACAGTTGAAGTCAGAAGTTTACATACACCTTACCAAATACATCCACAATTCCTGACATTTAATCATAGTAAAAATGCCCATGTCTTAGGTCAGTTAGGATCACCACTTTATTTTAAGATTGTGAAATGTCAGAATAATAGTAGAGAAGGATTTATTTCAGCTTTTATTTCTTTCATCACATTCCCAGTGGGTCAGAAGTTTACATACACTCAATTAGTATTTGGTAACATTGCCTTTAAATTGTTTAACTTGGGTCAAACATTTTGGGTAGCCTTCCACAAGCTTCCCACAATAAGTTGGGTGAATTTTGGCACATTCCTCCTGACAGAGCTGGTGTAACTGAGTCAGGGTTGTAGGCCTCCTTGCTCGCACACACTTTTTCTCTGCACATTTTGCTATAGGATTGAGTCAGGGCTTTGTGATGGCCACTCAAATACCTTGACTTTGTTGTCCTTAAGCCATTTTGCCACATCTTTGGAAGATGCTTGGGTCATTGTCCATTTGGAAGACCATTTGCGACCAAGCTTTAATTTCTGAGATGTTACTTCAATATATCACATAATTTTCCTACCTCATGATGCCATCTATTTTGTGAAGTGGACCAGTCCCTCCTGCAGCAAAGCACCCCTAAACCATGATGCTGCCACCCCCGTGGATGGGTGTTCTTCGGCTTGCAAGCGTCCCCATTTTGTCTCCAAACATAATAATGGTCATTATGGTCATTTCTCCAAAAGTACGATCTTTGTCCCCATGTGCAGTTGCAAACCGTAGTCCGGCTTTTTTATGGCGGTTTTGGATCAGTGGTTCTTCCTTGCTGAGCGGCCTTTCAGGTTATGTCGATATGGGACTCGTTTTACTGTGGATATAGATACTTTTGTACCTGTTTCCTCCAGCATCTTCACCAAGGTCCTTTGCTGTTGTTCTGGGATTGATTTGCACTTTTCGCACCAAAGTACGTTTATCTAGGAGACAGAACGCGTCTCCTTCCTGAGTGGTATGACGGCTGCGTGGTCCCATGGTGTTTATACTTGCGTACTGTTGTTTGTACAGATGAATGTGGTACCTTCAGGCGTTTGGAAATTGCTCCCAAGCATGAACCAGACTTGTGGAGGTCTTTCTTCTGAGGTCTTGGCTGATTTCTTTTGATTTTCCCATGATGTCAAGCAAAGAGCACATGGCATTGATTTGAAGGTAGGCCTTGAAATACATCCACAGGTACACCTCCAATTGACTCAAATTATGTCAATTAGCCTATCAGAAGCTTCTAAACCCATGACATCATTATCTGGAATTTTCCAAGCTGTTAAAGGCACAGTCAACTTAGTGTATATAAACTTCTGACCCACTGGAATTGTGATACAGTGAAATATAAGTGAAATAATCTGTCTGTAAACAATTGTTGGRAAAATTACGTGTGTCATGCACAAAGTAGATGTCCTAACCGACTTGCCAAAACTATAGTTTGTTAACAAGAAATTTGTGTAGTGGTTGAAAAACGAGTTTTAATGACTCGAACGTAAGTGTATGTAAACTTCCGACTTCAACTGTAAACCACGTTGTCGTGGTTATATCTATAGTACAGTTCGTTTTAAGTCTTGCATTGTGTTTTAATTWAAAAATGTACATTCTGTGTTATTCAAGTCCTGCAGGTTTTGATGTTTCAGCCAGTGATTTTGTACCAACTGTATCATCCATTTAACATTTTAGAAACTCTGCAAAGGAGCAAAGAGGGAAACAATAAGTAACATTATCAATGAGAACAACAACACATCTAAACTTCCCAATCCCGACTGGTGTTTTATTTGGCCATTATCAAAAGCTTTCAGAGCTTAGTAACTAATTAAACCCCATCTTTATCCTCTCAATCCACATCAAGACCCACAGAGAGAGCCTCAGCTCAGCTCCTGTCAGCCCTGACTGGCACATCTGCCGGGAAAATATCCTGTCTCCCACAGGATCAATACAGTTGAAGCAGTGGCCACTATGCCTGAATGGGTTTACTGTCACTTTTCTCATCAGTGAGGTTTGTGTTTGTGTCAGGGCCTGACAAAGGCCTCCCCGGCCACCATTGTCCCGTTAAGACAAAAAGAAGAAGAGAGGAGAAGCCCTGCTGCCACTGTGACCACGGTGGGTCCTGGCTGTGCTGTGGTCAGCTAGGGGGAATGGGATTTAAAGTGTGGACCTTGTCACCAGGGACAACATGGCTACTTATTATTAATCGGGAGGGAGTGGGGTGTGTTTGTGTGTGTGTGTGTGTGTATGTGTGTGTGTGTCAGCGCTGATGCAGCAGAGGCACCTGGAGGTCAGGAACAGAGGCATGATAGATGCAGCTGATCGCCCCTCAAGGAAGTAAGTGGGGGGGGGGGGGGGGGGGGGACATTAAGGACGTTCTTTGTCAATGTGTCACTCAAATGAATTCAAGGTGGCTTTGGGATTTCAGGGGGAGGAAAGAAAGAATGGGTGGAGGGGTCCTATTCAGTGAGGTGTCCTCGTCTTTCTTTCTTTCTGTCTCTTTTTGATGGGCATTTATTCATTGAGTTCAAAAGTGGTTAGATGCTCTGTCTTTGAGAATTTTCATAGGGAAGGAGTTGTATATTTGAGTKATACTTTTAGATTTAGATGATCAGATTTTTTTTAAATGAGAGAGACTAGTGCTTTTTGAGATCGGTTCTGTTTCGGTTAGATTTATTTTTAATAGTATTTTTGTAAACAGGAAATACATTGTGAAAAGATTACGTTACTATGATTTAAAGAGCTTTTAATGGAAATTCTTAAGCTGAACATTCAATTWGCCAAAACTTTGAAAATATTCCATTGTCTATGACCAGGTCCACATTGGATAGACTTCAATAGAAACATAGGAAATGACAATGAAACATAAAAATATTTAAGTTTTGTATATAACTTTTTATCACCTCTGCTCAGACAGTAGCAGTCAGACAGCTAGCCAGGCCATATAATATTATATGCTCCCCATACTGTACTGTCTTTAGTCATGCTATTTAGCTAGCATGCCTATCATGCTGCAGAGCTGTCTGACGATATCATTTTACCTTTAACTTCAATGTAGTTAGGCATACTTTCACAAACTGTTTCTGTCACTCTCGTCGTTGTCTACATTTCTCTTTCACGCGGTCTGTGTCTATCTCACTTCACATAGCAGGCGTAAAAGAATATCAGTCCAGAGATCTGTATATAATGCTCATGTCTCCGCCCCAACAATGGGAGTCATTTTCCTAAAGGCGGGAAGGCAGGTGACAACTTTAGGTACAAATCAAGCCCATAGAAATGCATCAGGCTTATTTTTGGACAGATTTTGACCAGAGTGAAACCTCTCACTTCGCCTCTTCCTCTCTGATCTGTTTGAGCTGGGAAAAACAGGTGCAATGGAATATGGTCATTKTAGTTAATTACCACGTTTCTGTGCTGAACTAGGATAAACATGAGAGCTGACAAGGTAAAAATCTGTCGTTCTGCCCTTGAACAAGGCAGTTAACCCGCTGTTCCTAGGCTGTCATTGTAAATAAGAATGTGTTCTTAACTGACTTGCCTAGTTAAATAAAGGTTAAATGGGAAAAAAACTAAAAATATTTGCTTAGTAAAAACTCCCTTCAGCCCAGCGTCCCACAAAGTTTTTGACTTGATTTCTTTCAGTGAATGATTTGATTCCTCTCTAGAGCAGTGGTTCCCAAACTTTTTATAGTCCCGTACCCCTTCAAACATTCAACCTCCAGCTACGTACCCCCTCTAGCACCAGGGTCAGCACACTCTTAAATGTTGTTTTTTGCCATCATTGTAAGCCTGCCACACACACACTACACTGTACAATACATTCATTAAACATAAGAATGAGTGTGAGATTTGATCTTTATTTAACCATCTTACATATAAAATGTTATTTGTTCATCGAATATTGTGAATAACTCACCACAGGTTAATGAGAAGGTTGTGCTTGAAAGGATGCACATAACTCTGCAATGTTGGGTTGTATTGGAGAGTCTCAGTCTTGAATCATTTTCCACACACAGTCTGTGCTTGTATTTAGTTTTCATGCTAGTGAGGGCCGAGAATCCACTCTCACATAGGTACTTGGTTGCAAAGGGTATCAGTGTCTTAACAGGGCGATTTGCCAAGGGAGGATACTCTGAGCGCAGCCCAATCCAGAAAWCTGGCAATGGCATCTGATTGAAATGTATTTTTCACAGAACCACTTGTTGCAATTTTGATAAGGCTCTCTTGTTCAGATATCGGTAAGTGGACTCGAGGCAGGGTGTGAAAGGGATAACGAATCCAGTTGTTTGTGTCATCCGTTTCGGGAAAGTACCTGCGTAATTACGCACCCAACTCACTCAGGTGCTTCGCTATATCACATTTGACATTGTCCKTAAGCTWGAGTTCATTTGTACACAAAAAATCATACAATGGTGGAAAGACCTGTGTGTTGTCCTTGTTAATGCAGAGAGAGAAGAGCTCCAACTTCTTAATTATAGCCTCAATTTTATCCCACACATTGAATATAGTTGCGGAGAGTCCCTGTAATCCTAGATTCAGATTATTCAGGTGAGAAAAAACATCACCCAGGTAGGCCAGTCATGTGAGAAACTCGTCATCATGCAAGTGGTCAGACAAGTGAAAATTATGGTCAGCAAAGAAAACTTTAAGCTCGTCTCTCAATTTAAAAAATGTGTCAATACTTTGCCCCTTGATAATCAGCACACTTCTGTATGTTGTAAAAGGGTTACATGGTCGCTGCCCATATCATTGCATAGTGCAGAAAATACACGAGAGTTCAGGGGCCTTGCTTTAACAAAGTTAAGCATTTTCACTGTAGTGTCCAAAACGTCTTTCAAGCTGTCAGGCATTCCCTTGGCAGCAAGAGCCTCTCAGTGGATGCTGCAGYGTACCCAAGTGGCGTCGGGAGCAACTGCTTGGACGCGCGTTACCACTCCACTATGTCTCCCTGTCATGGCTTTTGCGCTATCAGTACAGATACCAACACATCTTGACCACCAAAGTCCATTTGATGTCACAAAGCTGTCCATTACTTAAAAAATATCCTCTCATGTTGTCCTGGTTTCCAGTGGTTTGCAGAAGAGGATGTCTTCCTTAATTGACCCCCCATAAACATAACGGACATATACCAGGAGCTGTGCCAGGCCTGCCACGTCTGTTGACTCATCCAGCTGTAATGCATAGAATTCACTGGCTTGTATGCGAAGCAGTAATTGTTTCAAAACATCTCCTGCCATGTCACTGATGCATCGTGAAACAGTGTTGTTTGATGAAGGCATTGTCTGTATAGTTTTTTGGGCCTTTTCCCCCAGCATTGTCCCAGCCATATCCGCGGCAGCAGGAAGAATTAAGTCCTCCACAATAGTATGGTGCTTGCCTGTCCTAGCCAGTCGGTAGCTCACCATATAAGACGCTTATAGCCCCCTTCTTATTAATGGTATCTGTTGCTTTTATACATGTCTTACTAATCAAAAGTCGTCTTAATTCTCGCTCAAACTCTCATGGCTTATGAAATGTGCATGTTTTGTTTCTAAATGTCTGCGCAAGAGTAAAGGTTTCATTGAGTTGTGAGATAGTACTTCTGCACATTTAACACACTGTGGCTGAGGAAAGGCACTACTCCCAATATAAGTGAACCCCAAATCAATGTAGTTCTCATCATATTTGCGCCTCTTCGATGATCCAACATCCCTGTCTGTTGTTCGGTGTTTTCCCGGGTAAGGGGGCAGTAGCTCTTCGGCTGCATCCGATTCACAACTGTCAGTGTCCATGCTAGCTGGGCTAACAACAAATGTAGAATTACTGATGCTAGCATTGGATGTGCTCGTCGTCGACAGGTGCAGGTGTAGTACTGCTGGTAGTAGCAGTACTACCAGCAGAGCTGGTATGTGTCTCTATGGACGCGGGCCTTACTTTTTTAAACCATTTATCCATTTTCAAGCAAACGGAATGAGCATCAGCTACGTTTTGCTATATACGGACCGTTAGCGGAATTCCTGCGAGAGGGTAACGGTTAATGTTAGGTCGTCATTGTAAAAAAATAATAATAATCTTAACGGACTTGCCTAGTTAAATAAAGGTTAAATTCCMAAAATTTTAAAATGTTAATTATTTGACAAGCCTACCTGTATTTGACATTGTGTTGTTATTTTGCTGAACACTAGATGGTTAAAAGAAATGGCAGTGAAACGAGGCTACTCAGGCAAGAAAAAAAACTCACCCAAATGTATAGCCCCGTTGGAAAATATAAATGTACTGTTTGAAAATGTGAAGAAAAAAAAGATATATTTATTTTAATTTAAATAAATTGAATCACATTTTCATTTGGCATACCCTTCGACGGCATTACGTGTACCCTTGGGATACTAGAGAAATGGCGCGTTGGGCTCACAAAAAAAAACWGAACTAAATGGAATTCAAGTAATTGAACCGACAGCGGTTTAATAACCACAAAAATACTAAATGTCGGTTAATCGCTCAGCACTAGAAAAAATGTAACAATCATGACAAATGTTTTAACATCTTTGATAGATTCCGCTTTGTTTGCTACTCGATATACTGATATTAACTATCCTGTACTGACAGATACGAGATACAATAGCAAAATGCAGTCAGTGGTTGAGGTGTGTTGCAGGCCAGGCCTGTTCATGGACATGGAACTTGACCCCTTACTGTTTCCTCCTGTCATCTGATAAGGCTAAGTGTTTTGATAATATTGCCCTCCACCCATGATCCATGGCTTTAGAATTCCCCTTTTACACCCCATAACAAATAGGCCTGTCTAAAAAGCAATTGAAGGCCAGGCCAGGACAGGGTTTGGTCAAACTGAACATTAAATGTTTAGGGTTTAGGGAGGGGATAAGCAGTGAGGTGTTGACCAGATGCCCAAATGGAGATGCTAGCTGTGATGATGCTATCAGCGTACATAAACCATTAAAGTGAGTATCTGAGCTATGTTCCTTTTTTCCTGTTGTCTCCTGTTATGTGAGAGGAGTGATTAGATAGGTACCAGTGAGTTTGTACAGGAAGGAGAGGTTCGTATTATTATTATTTTATTTTWATTTTATTTTTTTGTCTGGGTTAAATGTGAAGAACTTATATGAGTCTTACTAATAACACTATATAGTAGATATAGTACTTTGACAAATCATGTAGTGTTAGTTTTTCAGTAGAAGGCCTACTATAGTAGAGCTGTTGACAGTAGAAAGACTTAAAGGAAACAAGTATGTCCTTTCAAGAAAATGTTGAAAAATATTATTGTAGTTTAATTAAACATTTCTGAATTATAATTGTTTCTCTTTTTATTTGTGTATACTTTCGGGCCTATGTAATAACCATTACTAAGGAGAGAGGGGTAAACTGGAATTTATTGTTTACGTTCAATATGGCAGCTCGGAATAACTCCGTAAATATAAAAATAATCCAAGGGCCAAAGGTTCTATGTCCTTTTCTCTTGTTCAGATAGTTGGAATGGTGTTCAACCATGGCTGAGCAGTGTTGTAAAATGCAGAGTGGGTTCAATCGCAGGGCTTCCATTTTATTAGGCCTTCTCAGCGAGCATTGTAAATTATCAGTAATTCCCCACATTGATTGAGTTTGTCCTCCAGGCCTCAAATTAAATTTAAAAAGAACAGCACTAAGTTTTTTTTAAATTATGTATTTCTTTTCACATTTAAAGGGGGCTGAACTTCCGGATTTGGCCTTGTTTTTCATTAAGAAATGCAGCGACCATGTGATTCTAGAGTTGACGGGGGGTTCATGTGGGTGTCTCTTGTGTGTGTGTTCGAACGTGGCAAGCATTTGTACATTCTCTCTGGCAAAACAGTACACAGTTACAGTCACTCACCCTTCCAGATAACTTGAAACAGTCTATCAAGGTATTGTGTCTTGAAGTCGCCTAGGATAGCTAGTGTTAGCCAACTTCTTTCGGCAATTAGCTTCAGCCAGCTGGTGTGCGACCTTGGCAAAGTTGGTTTGACATTGGATAGCCTATCGCTGGGGCTAGTTAGGGACCATCAATAAGTTACACAATGTAAATGAGAAGAAAAAAACGTTGCACATATTTTAGTTGTCTCATTGAATGCTTTCAATATTGGCATTTGAATAACTACAATTTATAGTTGATTTGAGGTTTTTAAGTCATTGAAACTTTGAGCTATTAACATTTTGTAATATTGTCTTATGTACATTGTGTAATTTACTGATGGTCCCTAACTAGCCCCATAGGGATATCGAATGTCAACCAAATTGACCATTGCGTGCAGCTTCGCTCCGAATTGATGATTACAGCTGCCAGCTGTGGGCATGTGGTCAAGATTGAAATAAACCCAACCCAAGGAAAACTGTTACCGTAACCTTCATTCCATGACATATCATTTTTTCCTGTCATTTTGGATGAGACTGACTTTATGACCAATATTATCCTATTTACAATTTATAGTAAATTTTGACACTACAATAAATGTTTCTGACTCATATCAATGCCACATACTCCATTTTCTAAATGAGAAGTTGAATTTTAGGGGCGGTCGCTCTTTAACATAGTAAAACTAAGATGGGTCAGGTGTGGTACAGATGAAGGATCTTGATTTGAGCTAGCTTACTACAGCAGGAAACTTATCCTGCGGCAACAGGAAATGTGAAATAGTATGTGGATTATAATTCATCTGCATTTTTGTAGGGGTTGATAATTTTTTTGTAATGGAAAATTAAGTCTTTAGAAGCCTTTTTAAACCTCAAATACGCTACAAGTTTTACATTTCCTGCAATAAGGTGATCAAATTAAGATCCTACACCTCTATTTTGATTAGGAATTTTTAGACCATGTGTATCTAAATAAATGTYGTGAACTTAAATGTTTTTGTTGATTTAGCTGCCTAGAATTCGCCCTGTCTCCCACATTATGGTGAACAGTGTGAAAAGCTTCAATGTTTTTTTCTGTCATGCAAAGGAATTACACCAAAATTGTCAACCAAAAACATTCTTCTATTCTATACTCTTCAGAATCAGATGTAACCAAAAACCGACTTTTCAACTAGAGCTGGCAACAAATCCTTCGGGGACAGAACAGAGTTGTTCTGTGTATCAGTTTATATAGCATCTATAGCATCCTAATAGCAGCTGTTTAGGCAAGTCTTTGTTAATAAATGATGCTGACCTTTGTCTGCTGTGGTTGAGGCTGGGATTTAGTTGAAGGTTAAATGCCTTGCCCTTATACTCATCCTCCACTGGGCCAGAGCAGAGTGCGCAGGGAAGGCTGGGAGGCAAGGCAAGGTCAGCACTCCAATCAACCTGGTGCAAACACAAAGGCTGGGCTGTGCCCCTAATGAATTGGCCCCCCCAGTCCCACAGAGTCCCTCACAATCACAGGCCACAGCTCTCATCTGCCCCGCCCCCAGGCCTTCTCTGGCTCTCTGAGCCCTTCTCCCCTTTCACACGCACCCCCTAACCTCCTAATTTTGAAATGACTTTTATAACTGGACAGTAAACTTCCAGTGGCTTAATGATGATGACTTCTTCATCTGCCCAAATGCTCCTTTTGTCCGCCTCCCCCCAGCCCCCCATCAGCCCTTCCCCAGCCCCTCTGTCACAACAGGCCTTAAACCCTAGTTCACTCCCCTTTATAGTCCCCACTGGCTAATCCACCCCACCACCAACCACCCCTACAGCCCCAGGCTCTTGTTCCACTTTCCTGGCCCTGGCCTGGTTGAGCTCTCTTTTATTTTCTCTGTTCTGCTGCTGCTGACATCAGCTATGGCATTCATCTGGAATGCTGCTGCTCACTGCCTTTTGTTTGTGTGGCCTGGCTCAGCCTTGGGGGAAGGGGGGGTGGGGGGGGGGGATTATAGCAGGGGGACTAGCTGCCACCCGGCTAGTAAGTGACAGTGTCACACCTCACACCGTGGAGGTAACCAACATGGGAGAAAAGAAGGTGCAATGGGGCTCGGTGAGGGACTTTTCACATTGGGGTGTTGTTGTTGTTGTTTTGCCGTCTTGTTTATTCATGCAGCAGGTTTGTTTTCTTATTGTAAGTCTTCAGACACACTGTCCCATTTAACACCTCGGCTCTCCTTTCTCTCCTACAAACCTGATACTGATCCCTCATCTCACGCAATTCTACTATGACATTTTACTTCCATAGTCATTGACTCTGTTTCAGTGTATCTTCATTTTGATGTGTTTTTGTAAAATGACCCTCTCCACATAGTTTACATCAGGTCTAAATGTATAGGTCCGAATGTATGTTTTGACCTCGGCACGCAATCAATAGTGCGGTTCACGTTCCCTTGAGTCTCAAATTGTTTTACATTTTTTCTGAACATTTGCTTTTGAACATGTTATACTTGTATCAATTAAGTATCGCAACATCTATCAGGTGTAATAAGGAGTCAGTCATTGGAGTCGGTCAAAGCTGCAATGTGCTCAATTCAACCCAATGAGGCTGAGTCAGTTCTGAGCTAAGACAAAGCAGCTTTTCCTCTGGGAATTCACAAGACAAGAGGAGAAATGGAGGCAACCATCTCTTGTCCCCCTTGGAATCTAAAGACAACAGGGGATAGGAGACCCCCAGTCCCATCTCCCCCCTCTCCCTTCCCCCTGTTCTCTAGTCACCCTGTCACATGACCCATCTTTCCTCAGGTGGCAGTGCAGGGTGGAAGGGCCACTTCCCCTTTGTCAGGCCCTTTGGCTGGCCCTCAATACAGTGGTGAGGGATGGGTGGAGGGAGGGCCACAGGGCCAGCATTCAGACCCAGGCTCTTTTGTTTTCCCACACAGGGCTCTTTTGAGGCCAAAGAAACCGCTGGGTTTACTCATTATCTTCATTTCAAACGGGTCTATTTAAACGTGGCTGCTGTGTCAAAGTCAGGGAGGGAGGGAGCTACTGCTGGGAGCTGGGGGAGATGAATCACACTGTGAGACTCCTCTTCCCAGGTTGAACTTGCTGCTAGTGCTGGTCTGTACCAAATGAGCTTATTTGGGGAGTTTTCGATTGGTCATATGTTGATTTACCTCAGACAGGAAACTGTAATGTTTACTAAAGTTGCTAGTCTCCTCTTAATGCACAAGTCATCTCTTTCTTTCATTCTTTACTCCAACTGTTTCAAATGAACTACCCCCGGGAGCCTATAGAGTCCATACCGACAGACAGACGCTGTGTAGTATAATAATAAAATGTACACGAACCTCCACGTTCAGCATAGAATGCGCGATGTGTGTATGATGAATGAGCCCTGATTGGCTAATGCCCCGGTTTATAGCTGTCTCACACACCGCCTGTGGCCAGCATACTATAACCATTGGTGAGGAGGTGAGAAGAGTTATACGGACAGATTAAACCAACTGTTGACTAGATCTGCTGTAATGAACTGAAGACTAAGGCAGTCAGTCAGTCCCGCTGCTTGCCTGGCTATGCAAAGATGAAAATGAAAGAATTACAGTTAAACAATATGGTCGTTAGCAACATCCTCTGACTTAATGTTTCATCTGTTTATTTCTCTTTAATGATCCAGGATAACATCATTATGTTATGAATCCATATTCAGAATCCAATGTTTTAGTAAAATAATGTTTAGATTGTTATGAATGGCTCACCAACTGGCTTACTCAGGCTTGTCATTTTTCTAAGAATGGACTGTTGAAAAGAAGGTTGCAGGTGAAGGAGACAAGAGACATATGGTGTTATAGTGAATATATTGTATAGCTCTTTTGAGGTTGTTTTAAGTCTCCCTAATGTTGGATTTAAGAGTGAGAATAATAATGTTGTCATTGGCACATCCACATGAGGTCAAATATCAATGTTAGAAAAAGTGTAAAAAGGGTCCGTGCAAAGTATGGACTGGAGTGTGTCTTTTCTACTGTCAAGTAGCTGTGTGTTGACTTGGGAATTTTCTTAGTTTGCTTGAGAAATTCTCAGCAACTTTACTTAAACATAGAAAAAGAAAAACAAGACCCAGACATAGGGATTACAGGCTTGTTTGGGAAATGTTTTTATGCATAGTAACCTTTTAACTGGTYACTCCATGAACGAGGCTAGCGTAAATTATTAACAAAGACTATTTTGAGATTGCAGCCAAAACAGGAACCAGGCATTGTATGCATGAATGATTTGGCAGTCAGTTAGCTGCTTAGATTTAGTGTTCAAAGTCATATGAAAGTGGAAATGTGAATGTCATGGACACACATCAACCCTTTGCTCTATCGGCAGTGGATCTGTAGAGAGGGGGGAGGTTAAAGAGAGTATAGTGTTATCTTTTTCTCATACTCAGCCAATAGGTTGGGATCTGATTGCAACGTTACAAATGTGTTGTTGTGAGAACCTAAAATGTTCAAAAGCCTAGTTAGAACATTCCGTGTGAGGGAACCACTGGTGAGGAGAAGGTGAATTGATTAGTCCCCAAAAAGCCTCCAAAGTCCCTATATCATTGAAAAAATACAGTGTTCTGTTGTTATGTTGCTTACGCACTTAGGAAAACTTCTGTACAGTATATTAGCATGATGTGACGTAATTTAATTTATTTTCACGGAATAAACCCAAAATGCTTTTAAATCATATCATGCATTTCTTAGTTTCCATAAAATCCGTCACCCCAGCGCTCCATTGGCCCAGCGTTAGTAATGACGAGGCATTTGACCAGCCAGCCAGGCTATAATGACGCTATAATCCTTGACATCTGTCCACCCAGCGCCTATTGATTTGTGGTGGCGGAAGGTGGATCCCCAGTTTATTTATTTTGACCAGATGAGCCCTTGGTATTTATAGCGGGGGTAAAAAAAAAACAGTCAGGGGTCCATCCCAGTCCCAGGCCTGTAGTCTGTTCTGTAGGGCCAGGGTCCCAGCCCGGCCAAGAGGGACAAAATGCACAGAGCTGACCTGACATTCTTCTTGTCCCTATTTTGCCAGTGGTTGGGGTTGCCCTATCTCTAAATTGGCCCTAATAAAAAGGAAGGGAGTGGCAGAGAGAGAGAGAGGGAGAGACGGGTGAAAGTAAAGAAAGAGTGGGGGGGGGGGGTTGATTTTGACTAGATTTGTTTCTCCTTCTTTGGTAATCTAGGAACTGTATAGGTATAGTAGTTCCATTTCTCCAGTGTGTCATCCTGCTGAGTCAGGGTTTCCCCCGTGTTGTTGGCRTGTTAAACGCTGATGGTCACGCGTGTCGGGGTGGTGTGACCATGTGGCAGGAGGGGATGTTGCCCAATGTCTTTGTTTCCTGGCCAGGCAGGACGGCCCTCCAAGAGCATCTGTCACTACAGGGGGTCAGAGGGGCTACGATGAATGAGGCCCCAGAGAATT
Source organism: Salvelinus sp. IW2-2015 (assembly GCF_002910315.2). Classification (NCBI taxonomy): domain Eukaryota; kingdom Metazoa; phylum Chordata; class Actinopteri; order Salmoniformes; family Salmonidae; genus Salvelinus; species Salvelinus sp. IW2-2015. The sequence continues at coordinate 11,843,044 of NC_036859.1, read as the reverse complement.
TACTCCACACACAGCAAATGGCACAACATAGGGGAGGGACAAGGGGACTGGGGGAGGGTGTGTGTGTGTGTGCTTGGGTGTGTGTGTGCTTGACTCAGAGAGAGAGGGGTTCTGCTGTACTGGAGGAAGGAGGAGTATTTGCTGTCCATACTGTCGTGGAGTTTAATTACCAAGGAGCTGCTGATGGCTTGGGGACACACCAGATGAGAATTAATCAGTCTCCTTGGATATTTCCTCACTCTTGTCCTCTTCCTTAGGACCCAAAATGGACTATAATTCGTGACTTTGTGATTTATTATTTTTGTATTGTGGAATTTAGTGTTTGGTTTTGGAGCGTTTTTTGTGTGTGTGTGTGTTATCGAAGTGCTGTCTGGCTGGTGGAGAACCATTGGAAGGTATGGAAGCATTTTACATTGTTTACTCTAGCACTTTGCTGGATTTCCACCAACATGATGTTGATGGCTCAGCTCTTAGCACCTAATTTAAGGGACCTGGAAATGTTAGTCCTTTTTTGCATAACCCCCATCCCCCTCTCCTTTGCTATACTGATGTGTACTCTCATCCTCATTCATTGGTTTTCTAATGTTGACAGTACCCTCTTAGTGAAAAGGGTTCCAAAAGGGTTCTTCGGCTGTCCCCATAGGAGAACTCTTTTTGGTTCCAGGTAGAACCCTATTTGGTTCCAGTCGGAACTCTTTTGGCTTCCAAGTAGAACCCTTTGGGGAAATGGGTTCTACATGGAACCCAATAGGTTTCTACCTGGTATCAAAAGGGTTCTCCCATGGGGACAGCCGAAGAACCCTTTTAGGTCCAAGATAGCACCTTTTTTTTTAGGAGTGTAGCCTACAGTCATTGTTCCTGTATTTCTGTGAAAAATAAATAAATAAGATATGTAATACATTTACTCGAATGACTAAGGTAGTCTGTTTTATCATGATCTATTGTAAGTAATGATGACTGGCAAAAGCTTGTGTGAATGTTTCAATAATCAAGTAAAGAGGTAGTCAGTGATCGTCTTTTTACCATGTTCTGGATGATCTAAATCATTTTAGACTATTATATCACTATGTGTTGTAGAAAAAGCATGTTCAGGATCACCGAGATAGTGTCAAGTTTTTTTCTGCATCTACCCCGGCTTTCCCTTTTTTTTCTCCTCTCTTTTCAAAGTGTGTTTGTGTGTGGGCACACATGTCTATCTGTGCCAGTGCGCGCACACACGTCTATCTGTGCCAGTGCCTATGTGCACGTATGTGGATACAGTAGCAAGTTAGATTTCTTAACGTGAAACCCTTGACTGACTTCAACGTTGCAGTGTTGTCTTTGAAGAAAAGGTTCCAGGAGTGATAGAGTGGGTCTGAAACAGGTTGTGACCAAGGGGAAGTAGATGTAATCCCTCTCTATCCTGCCTCTATCCCTCCATTGTCAGGAGTGTAACGTCATTATGCAGATGAAGGAAGAAACAAAAAGGGAGTGGCGTGGGGGAAAAAGAGAGAGGCAGAGAGGGAAGGAGGGAGAGAGAAAGAAGACAGTGAGGGGTGGGAGCGAGAGGCTAAGCTCACAGTGATCTTGGAGTTAAATATCTAACATTTCTTAGAATTTAAATCCACATCACTCTAAAATAGGACCTCTGTTTTCACATCGTTCATTAACAAGGAGTTAGCTATGTTACGCATACACACACACGGGTGCGTCTGTGTGCACATGTGGGTGTTTGTGTGTGTGTGTTTGTGTTTGTATGTGTGTGTGTTTTGTGTGTGTGTACCTCTGCGGCCACCGCCTTAAATTCCCTCCTTACACCCCTGAGGCAAAATTCCCTACCAGCATGTCATGCTGAAAGGACCCTAAAATGTCATTACCAGAAGAACAGGATCCCAGCCATTAGGCACCCGAGGCTGTGCCTGAGTATGTCTAGATTTACGGCTCCGATGGGTCAGGCACATCTCACTGGCCATCTGCAGTGTCCTAGATTATTGTTATTATTAGTACCTTTTTTTTTAACCTTCTATTCTTATCGTTGTCACATTTAGTTGAGAGTAAGCATTTCATTGTACTGAGTACACCATGTGTTTCTTGTGCATATGACACATAAACTTCATTTGATTTGGCAGCCATGAAAATATTTCAACACTGGCCTAGTGGGGGGTTAATGCCGTTGATAGTGACCCTGTGGTCATGGAAATAGATACAGGGTTATGTTAAGAGTGATCTGTAGTCTAGGCCTACTGATAGGCCAGTGTGATAAGATTGTCTCATCGAATGGGTTATATTACTGTGAATGCAGTTAGCTGCCTAGAGGGCCCTTAAAGCGTGTATCTAGAAGTGAAGGAAGATTTGGATGTTCAGTCTGTACTCAAGAGAATGTTCCCTAAACTCATACAGCGTTCCGGTTRAAGTTATAGCACTGTCTGACCTGGATGGTATGGAATTTGCATGACCTCCCTTATCCCCCTATCCCCTTGTCCCTCCCATTGACCATGTAGCTCTGTAGTTTGATTAGCCCTATCAGTGTGAGGCTAATCATTCACAAAGTTAACTACTTCAATGTGGTTAACAGGACAAATCAGTGTGTATGTAATGCCAGCGCGAGGACTTGGGCCCCAGACCTCAGGCAGGGGCAAATTAGGGACACCAGGTCCCAAAAATGGCATAACAAGGACCATGCATTACAGGATGGTGACAGGGAGCATTCTTGTAACAGTCAATGTTTTGAAGGGAACTTTGTATCAGCTTAGTTGTATAAGGTCTAGGAGTGGGTAAACAATGCTTGGGGTCAAAGTGGAAGTACAGATGTAGGATCTTAATTTGATCACCCTGTTGTTGCAGGAAATGTCCTGCAAACGTGTAGTGTATTCAAGGTTTAAAAAGGCTTCTAAAGTTTGAAATTTCCACTTTAAAATGTCAGACTTAATAAAAAATAAAAATAAACATTTATCAACGCCTACAAAAATTCCATGAATTATAATCCACACCAAAGTTCAAATTTCCTGTTGCTGCAGGATTATTTTCCTGCTGTGAGAAACTGGTCAAATTAAGATCTTATATCTCTACCAGTTTTTAGTAGTTGGTGGTGTGTGTGTGTGTGTGTGTGTGTGTGTGTGTGTGTGTGTGTGTGTGTGTACGTGTGTACGTGTGTGTGTGTACGTGTGAGCGCCCATATACAGTTTGTGTGTGAGTGTGCGCACACATGTGCATACACGTGTGTAAGCATGTGTGTGTGTGCATACATTATTTGTGTGTGTGTGTGTGTGTGTGTGGATGATTACAAACCCTAAAACTCTAGTGTGTTTTACAAAAATACCCAGAGGCTACCGTATCACATAACCCCTGTTCACCGCCAACGGTCACTACATATGTCATGGTTTTGTGCAATCTGTTAAGCTCTTCTTAACTTTTGAGTGGCCTCTCTCATTGCTCTAAGTGCAGCCATTCATTTTCATTGTCAGACATGTTGTGTGGACTGTACTGACTATTTAAAAGCTTTTGTGCGTCTTTCATGCTTGAGTTTCATTTCAATAGGATTTTTAAAATATTGGGTTTGATTTGATATCTTGAGATGAAAGGTGCTGCAGGCCTATCGTGTGTTATTTGCAGCAAACATTTCTACTTGCATACAGTATATCAATTGTGTCTGTTCATTTGGATCCTTGGGTGAAGATGCATTTAGTTAATCTCATGTATTCATCTAACCTCTTTCTTTAGGTCTAGAACAGTGCTGCTGAGGGGGATGTCACTGCAGGACGTTTCTACACAGTGGTTCTTCTGACCCATCATGTAGTAGAGGAGAACAAATCCCTTCACGCCTGGGAACAATTACACAAGGTAAGGACAGCTACACCAAGATGACGTGATAATACATGAGATTATCATGTTTTAAAGCCGTGTCGGGAAAGTGAGGTAAAGTCCGAATGGGAAAGATGTATAAAGAGAGAAAGGAGGGTCTTGTTCCTTAGGGCACACCATAGCAAAACTTGTCAAAACGTGAAACCATAACGAGCATTTCTTATTGGACAAGTTCAGATGGTACCTCTGTATTTCACAAAATGTCTGACAATTTTCTTCAATTTAATTCCTAATGAACAAGCCCTATTTTTTTCTCCCATATGGCCTCCTGGAATTAGCAAGCTTGTCACAGGACCAGACCTTAATTCTGCCCGGGGGTTAGATTCTTGCAATATGGCCATTATGGCCACCCAGGCTCAGGAATCTGTGGAAGAATCTGAGACTGGTTTTCTGGTCAGCTTCCAGTTGCCTCTGAGAAAATCGAGATCTCAGTCACTTCTCTTCTCCAAACATGATTCTGTCACTACCTGAAAACACAGATCAGACACTATTTCATCATTCATCAAACAGAATTACGTCGAATGAAATCACGCCTGAAATCACTCCTGACCACCCACTTCCTCTATCTCTCTCCTGCTCCAGCCACATCCATTAGGCCACCTTTGTCACGGTGTGGCTTTGTTGTGATGGAGCACGTGTTGAAGGGTCTCGTCTGTGTTCCCCTCTCCACCTCTCCCATGTGTCAGCTTTGTGAGGTCACCACTATGGCTTCACTTTGTGAGGTTTAAAGACAAATCTGTTCTCTGCTGCTCTGGGCTCTTGAATTGACCTGGAAGTCCTCCAGAAAACCTCTTAAGGCATCAGCATGTTTCGGTTCGGCTCGGCGAAGCATGCTGATGCCTTAAGAGGTTTTCTTGAAAAATGTGAAAAAAGTACTGTTTGTCTATTTTGAGACACCGAAACCAGACTGAATTAATATTTTCATGTTTTTGCAGAGAATTCTTCAACTAATTAGGACGTTTGGTGCAGTATTTCTCAAGTGAAAAGATTTGCATGAAACCGACTTCGGCTATCAACTTCGAGAAAAAATGACGTGTGCACGAACAGCCGAAGACCAAAACTAACAAAAACGTCACCAAATGTTGTCATAATATATGGGAAGATGTGGACGCCTTCACCAGGCTCCGCCACCTCTTTAAACACACCTTGGGTAGTTCTCTCTCTATCTCTTTCTACCTTTCTTCATCCATCCACCCGTCAGCGGAGGGAGAAATACTGTAGCTTCTTTATGTTAAGCTGCTTATCTCTGTCAAAGCACAATCAGGCACCACACTTAATCTTGTCCTTTGTCTGCCTTGGCTGGCCATATCCCACCCCCTCTCTATCTCTCTCAAGTCAAAGGGCTTTATTGGCATGGGAAACATATGTGTACATTGCCAAAGCTGTCTCTCTCTCACTGTCTCTCTCTCTCTCCCTCTTGCTGTCTCTTTCTCTCTTTCTTCTCAGTCTCTCTGCCCCTTTTCCATCTGGGTAGGTTCTTGGGTAATCAGCCAGGCTTGAACCTGTCCAGGCATGGGACAGGTTAGGGCAGGAACAGGACCTCGGATGGCTAACTGTTCCAACTTGATTACCAAGCCTGCCGTTTATTGACAGAATAAAAGGGTTCCAGAAGGCTACACTACAGTAGCTAAAGACAACCTGGGAAGAAACATGCTTCTTCATTTTAAAAGGGTGCACAAAAAGCTTTTGAGTAGAATCAACATAGAAACTGAATAGTGCTTTGTATTTGTCAGATTGATCTCAGTAAAATAGGTTCTCTTGATTTAATGATTAACCCAGTTAAGTCTTATTTGGTTGTATTTCATAATGGTTACCTTAGGCGAGGGGTATTTTGTCCAGTGGCAATTCACCTGTCAATCAAATTATCTGGATTGGATGCTACTTGTTTTTTTACATGTAAAAAATAGATTAAAATTGGTTAGTTATATTTAAATGTGATTTGTCTACAAATTCTGTATGTACTATAGATATCATGTGTAGTCTATTTTCCTGTACATTTATTTTACATTGCAGATACAGGATTTTGTTTTGGACTAGTTGTTTGATAGCCAAGCCATTTATAAGTCGCTTGGCATAGTCAAAATGTCATATTGCTAGGCATAGAGTTAGTCAAAATACATGATATCACAAGTAATTGTGCCCCTAAAAAACATGCCCAGACAATGTGATGGTTACAGAGTCCAAGCTGTTCCCAAACAGATGAAGCCTTCAACCTGTGGCTTGACTTGGCTGTTAATGGTTGCATTTATACAACACTACAGTAACACCTGCAAAATGTAGCCCAAGGACAATGGTAGGGAGGGTTTTTCAGGCCAAGAGCATATGTTAGCTGGCAGTCCTTTATAATTGTAAACCCTGCAAATGAATGGCTGGGTGATATGAAAAGGGCAATGACCAGAAAAGGGAGAGGAGCGTTAAGGAGAGTTATTTAAGGATAGTTATTTAGTTGGACAGTCTATATCAGTCATTCATTATGGGGATACTTGGCTAGTGCCCTTGCCCTGCACTGGTCACTTCTGTTCTATTTGAACAAGGGCTTTTCACTAAGCCCCCCCCCCCCCCCTTACACTCTTCAGTGCCACCAGGCCACATGTGTGTCCCCCTGTCTGTCCAGCTGCCACCTGCTTCCCAACCTCAACCCCAGGCCCACACAGCCGACCTCGGCAGATGTCCGAAGAGTGGACCAAAGGAGGGGGCAATGAGGCCAGGGTGACATACTGAAATTCAGAAAGAGAGGGAAAGATCTAGAGACAAAACCAGAAAGAAATAGGGTAGGGATAAAGACAGAGGGGGAAAAAAGTAGAGAGAGTGAGAGATTGTGTGTGCGCATGCATCTTCTTATGTGAGACTGTAAGTGCATCCTAGCATCTTTATGACCCCTGGACAAGTATTCTTTGTAGATTGGATTTCTACTCTGTTCTCTCTTACTAATCGACGTGGATGGAGCTGAGCCTTGAGTGCATAGCTGTGCTTTTGTCCATGTTATACCGTTCTTCTCATTACAGATAATGGGGAATTCGTACGCAGGGCAGCTGAAATCTGCTCGCTTCGAGGAGGCCCTCCACAACTCCATCAAGGCCTCCCTACGCTCCAGCAGTGGAGACCCACAGCCCATCTTCACTCAGCTATACCTGGAGCCTGACCAGTATCCTGGCAACATGGATGGTACTTCTCTCTGTCTGCATGGCTCCATTCTCTGTCCTCATCAAGGTCGTTATGTATAGAAACAGTACAAAACACTAGCTATAGCCAGCTGACTCTTTCGTTAGTGGATCATAGATAACAGAAACACATAGAAAAAAAACGTCTTTCTCTGATCATTATGTTAAATTATGTTAATGATAACCAGTTGAATAGGACTTGAGAATTAGTCATTACATTATACCCACACACACAGCAAATCCATATCATCTCACACATTTAGTTCTCTTGAAGAGAGGTAGACTTGAACGTGGCCATGTAATGTGTTATGGGTTTGTCCTTCTCTTGAAAAAGGACTTGCAAAGCCTCCGATCTCCATCTCCTTGCCTTTGTCTGGCAACTTCACTCCAGGAGAATTTCTTGTGTTGTGTGATGTGGTGTATGATGGCGACATTATGTCTTACGGGGTCATTGTGTGTTATTGGGTCAGATATAAAGCCCAAGGTGAACCTGTACATGCCGTGCGGGGAGCCTAAGGGTCAGGATCTGCTAAACGGCCAGGCCTCTAACGGTCTGGAAGAGCTGGAGGAGGAGGACGACTCTGACACCAGCAGCCCCCCTCTGCCCTACCTACACCAGGGCCCTGCGCCCGACGGTTGCTGCACCATGGACGGTAGGCCTCAAAAAACATCTCATACTCCTTTTGTCCTGGGAACCCCTGGGATTCAAATCCTTGCTAAAAAGCAGATCTTAAGAACACATCTTGTACATTCTCTACTTAGGAACACCACATGTTTGCAACAATATTCACCATGGTATGTTCCAATGTATCGTAGACATCTATATAGATATTATTCAGCAAGTTGACGACGATAATACTAATTTCAGTGAACGCGACCATGGTACGTGTACTGTGTGTTGTTGTTGTGGATGTTTACTCCCGAGCTGACTGTTGTTCTGTCTCTTCTTCTCAGGGTTCTGTCAGGCCGGTAAGGACCTCCGTCTGGTCTCCATGGCGACGGAACCGATCGAAGTCCCAGCTGGCTTCGAGCTTGTCGGTGCCAAATCCTCCAGCGTCCCAGAGCACATCCTGGTGTGTGCCGTGGACAGGCGCTTTCTGCCTGATGAGAACGGGAAAAATGCACTTTTAGGTCAGTCCGTCTCTCTGACCTGATATACTGAGGTAGACATATGAGTATTTTACCCGCTCAGTTTAGATGAGTCATCAGAAATGCTCGATTTTTACCACCCTCCATACTGTAGCTTGCAACTAGTTTTGATTACTGTTGCATTCAGCATTTGGTTAACCTGTGCTGTGGCCTCCTAATGCCACATTGAATTGAACAGCTTATTTTTGTTGTTCATAAATGTTTGGCGATAGAAATATTGACATGAGACTATACTGTATCCTTATAATATGTGTTGTGTGTGCAGGGTTTTCAGGGAACTGTGTTGGCTGTGGRGAGAAGGGGTTCCGGTACTTTACTGAGTTCTCCAACCACATCAACCTGAAGCTGGCCACGCAGCCCAAGAAGCAGAAGCACTTAAAATACTACCTGGTGAAGAACTCTCAGGGTGCTCTGTGCAAAGGACCCCTCATCTGCTGGAAAGGTGAGATGTCTCTCTGACCCTATCTGCATTCATTTCACACACTTTCTGCAACACTTTACATTGAATTTCTCTTATACCTGTGTTGTAACACTGTAATTACACTAGTAACATTGTATGTTTCTACAACATGACAGGATGTTGCATAGTAATTTAGCAAATGCATTATAAATGCATAATGGAGTTGAGTGGTTTTTGCAATAACGTTTGTAATAACTCAAATGTGGTATTGGTCTGGGGCTATATTTTTTTTATGACCCATCAATATATATACAAAATGTATCATTGATTGATTCAATGATAATATGTTTCCAGCTCTATTTTACATATGTTATTTATTTCTCCCCTCCTTTTCCCCAGACTGCAAGACGCGCCAGTTCGCCAATAGCAGTGCGTCCACCTCCAAGCCCAGTTCCTCATCCTCCCTGAGTAGCAAGGAAATGGAGCACCAACGGACACAGCTCTTCCCCTTTCTCCCTCTCAGGTAGACACACACACACCCCCCCTCTTCCACTTTCTCCCTCTCAGGTAGGACACACGCACACCCTCCTCTTCCTCTTTCTCCCTCTCAGGTAGGACACACTCACACCCTCCTCTTCCTCCCTCTCAGGTAGGACACGCACACCCTCCTCTTCCTCCCTCTCAGGTAGGACACACGCACACCCTTCCTCTTCCTCTTTCTTCCTCTCAGGTAGGACACACGCACACCCTCCTCCCTCCCTCTCAGGTAGGACACGCCACACCCTCCTCTTCCTCTTCTCCCTCTCAGTAGGACACACGCACACCCTCCTCTTCCTCCCTCTCAGGTAGGACACGCACACCCTCCTCTTCCTTTCTCCCTCTCAGGTAGGACACGCACACCCTCCTCTTCCTCCCTCTCAGGTAGGACACGCACACCCTCCTCTTCCTCTTTCTCCCTCTCAGTAGGACATGCACACCCTCCTCTTCCTCCCTCTCAGGTAGGACACGCACACCCTCCTCTTCCTCTTTCTCCCTCTCAGGTAGGACACGCACACCCCCTCTTCCTCCCTCCCTTTCAGGTAGACATGCACACCTCTCTTCCTCTTTCTACAGTCACTACTAAAGTCACTACAAAATATCTCAAAAATTACCTCTAAACTTTGCCAAAACATTTCAAACTACTTTTGTAATACAACTTAAGTATTTGTAAACGTTAATAATCGATCAAATTGAAGACGGGTCTATCTGTTTTCAATACAGGAGATCAACAAACTAACGCTACTTTTCTAGTCTTGCGCAACTCTCACAAACAGTACACATGACGTTACACTGTTTCCAGGTGGCCTTACTTCTTCATTGCACAAAGAATAACCTCAACCTATTTCCAAAGAGTGGTGACATCCAGTGGAAGCGGTAGGAACTGAAAAACAGGTGATTAGAAATCCAGTATTCCAATGAAATCTCATTGAACAGACAGTGACTTAAAAAATAAATAAAAATAATTTAGTCCTCGGGTTTTGCCTGCTACATAGTTCTGTTATACTACAACATGATTCAAACAGTTTTAGAGTGTTTTATCCAAATCTACTAATAATATGCATATTTATATTCTGGGGATGAGTAGAAGGAAGTTGAAATTGGGCACGCTATTTATCCAATAGTGAATTTTTAACTTCTCTAGGGTACGTGAGACAGTAGCGTCCCACCTCTTCAACAGCCAGTGAAACTGCAGGGCCCCAAATTCAAATACAGAAATACTCATTATAAAAATTCTGAAAATAAAACATATTTACATAGGTTTAAAGATTAACTTCTTGTGAATCCAACCACGGTGTCAGATTTAAAAAATGCTTTACGGCGAAAGCATACCTTACGATTATTTGAAACATAGCCCAGCAGACAAATCATAAAATTAATCCCTTACCTTTGATGATCTTCATATGGTCACTCAGCAGACATTCATTTACTCAATAAAATGTTCCTTTTGTTCGATAAAGTCTCTTTATATCCAAAAACCTCCGTTTTGTTCGCGCGTTTTCTTCAGTAATCCACAGGCTCAAACACAGTCAAAACAGGCAGACAAAAAATCCAAATTGTATCCGTAAAGTTCATAGAAACATGTCAAACGATGTTTATATTCAATCCTCAGGTTGTTTTTAGCCAAATAATCGATAATATTTCAACCGGACAATAACGTCGTCAATATTTAAAAGGTAAACAAGAAAGGTACTCTCTTTGTCGCCGCATGAAAAAGCTCTGTGACACTTTTAGGTGAGTAATCCTGTTCTGATGGAGTCTGTCAGAAGCTAGAAGCTCTTTTCAGTCATAAGAGATGATGGGTAGCAGCAAATTTATGTCCAAAATATTTTTCAAACAAAATAGCACAGTTGGTTAGTAGCCCGTAAAAGGCAGCCATCCCCTCCGGCGCCATTATTATTCAGAGTTGTTCTGCATTTCATGCCAATTTGCTAATCTTCCAAGAAAAAATGTGAGTATTGGCAATTCAGAGGGTTTTGGGATGAATAAACCGTCTGATTCAATGAATGATGGAGCTGAGTTTGCCTTTTTTTGGATTTTGGATGAAAGCAGCCCCAATAAACTGCCTGCGTCAACTGCTTAAAATAGTGTGTTATTAGAACAGAACTGATTTGGCAGGCGAAAACCTGAGAAAAATCCATTCAGGAAGTAGTTTTGTTTTTGTTTTTGTAGTTTTCTATTCAATGCCATTACAGTATCCATTGACTTAGGACTCAAATGGCAGTTCCTATGCCTTCCACTAGATGTCAGCAGTCTTTAGAAATTGTTTCAGGCTTGTATTCTGAAAAATGAGGAAGTAAGAGCAGTCGGAATGAGTGGACCCTAAAGTGTCAGGGTCCCTTGGGAGGAYTCGTAGGCGAGTGAGTAAATCGCCACTACCATCGGTTCTATTGGCCAACGTGCAATCACTGGAAAACAAACTCGATGATCTACGGTCGAGACTTTYCTACCAATGGGACATAAAAAACTGCAATATCTTATGTTTCACCRAGTCATGGCTGAACGACGACRCGGATAATATAGAGCTGGCTGGGTTTTCCATGAATCGGCAGGACAGAGCAGTTACGTCTGGGAAGACAAGGGGCGGGGTGTGTGTMTATTTGTCAATAACTGCTGGTGCGCGATGTCTAATATTAAAGACATCTCAAGGTATTGCTCATCTGAGGTAGAGTACCTCATGATAAGCTGTAGACCACAGTATCTACCAAGAGATTTATCATCTATATTATTCGTAGCTATCTATTTACCACCACAAACCGATGCTGGCACTAAGACTGTACTCAACGAGCTATATAAGGCCATAAGCATACAAATAAATGCTCATCCAGAAGAGGCGATCCTAGTGGCCGGGGACTTTAATGCAGGCAAACTTAAATCTGTTTTACCTCATTTCCACCAGCATGTCACAGGTGCAACCAGAGGAGAAAAAAATCTAGACCACCTTTACTCCACACACAGAGACACATACAAAGCTCTCCCCCGCGCTCCATTTGGCAAATCTGACCATAATTCTATCCTCCTGATTCCTGCTTACAAACAAAGACTAAAGCAGGAAGTAGCAGTGACTCGCTCAATACGGAAGTGGTCAGATGACRCGGATGCTACGCTACAGGACTGCTTTGCTAGCACAGACTGGAATGTGTTCTGTGATTCAGCTAATGGCATTGAGGAGTATACCACCTCAGTCACTGGCTTCATCAGTAAGTGCATCGAAAACATCGTCCCCACAGTGATTGTACGTACATATCCCAACCAGAAGCCATGGATTACAGGCAACATCTGCACCGAGCTAAAGGCTAGATCTGCCGCTTTCAAGAAGCGGGACATTAATCCAGACGCTTATAAGAAATGACGCTATGCCCTCCGACGAACCATCAAACAGGCAAAGCGTCAATACAGGACGAAGATTGAATCCTACTACACCGGCTCCGACGGTCGTCGGCTGTGGCAGGATTTGCAAACTATTACAGACTACGAAGAGAAACCCAGCCGCGAGCTTTTATTTCTTTCATCACATTCCCAGTGGGTCAGRAGTTTACATACACTCAATTAGTATTTGTGGGGTGGCAAGTAGCSTAGTGGTTAGAGCGTTGGAKTAGTAACCAAAAGGTTGCAATATTGAATCCCTGAGCTGACAAGGTAAAAATCTGTCGTTCTGCTCCTGAACAAGGCAGTTAACCCACTGTTCCTAGGCCGTCATTAAAAATAAGAATTTGTGAGAATTTGTTAACTGACTTGCCTAGTTAAATAAAGGTAAAAAAATTAGGTAGCTTTGCCTTTAAATTGTTTAACTTGGGTCAAATGTCAGGTTTGTAGGCCTCCTTGCACGCACACGCTTTTTARGTTCTGCCCACAAATTTCATATAGGATTGAAATCAGGGCTTTGTGATGGCCACTCTTACTTTAACTTCCTGACTGATGTCTTGAGATGTTGTGTAACAGTTTAACTTTACGTCCGTCCCCTCGCCCATACCCGGGCGCGAACCAGGGACCCTCTGCACACATCAACAACAGTCACCCACGAAGCATCGTTACCCATCGCTCCACAAAAGCCGCTGCCCTTGCAGAGCAAGGGGAAACCCTACTTCAAGGTCTCAGAGCAAGTGACGTAACCAATTGAAAGGCTATTAGCGCGCACCACCGCTAACTA
>NC_036859.1:11818271-11828198 GCF_002910315.2 Salvelinus sp. IW2-2015 | reverse complement strand
AACTAGCTAGCCATTTTTCACATCCGTTACAGTTGCTCCAATATATCCACATAATTTCCTACCTCATGTGATGCCATTCTGTACCCTTTTGGGAAGTGGACCAGTCCCTCCTGCAAGCACCCAGCACCCTCACAACCATTTTGATGCTGCACCCCCTGCTTCTACGGTTGGGATGGGGTTCTTCGGCTGCAAAGCTTCCCCCCTTTTTCCTCCAACATAACGATTGGTCATTATTGGCCAAACAGTTCTATTTTTGTTTTCACAGACCAGAGGGACATTTCTCCAAAGTACGATCTTTCGTTCCCCATAGTGCAGTTGCAAACGGTAAGTCCGGCTTTTGTGTTATATGGAGGTTTTGGAGCAGTGGCTTCTTCCTTGCTGAGCAGCTTCAGGTTATGTCGATATTATGGACTCATTTTACTGTGATATAGATGCTTTTGTACCCGTTTCCTAACCACGCATCTCACAAAGGTCCTTTGCTGTTGTTCTGGGAATTTGATTTTTGCACTTTTACTGTCACACACTAAGATACATTGGCAGTATACCGCAGCGAGAAAACAACGTCTTGCCTAGAACGGTCATACAAGAGGAGACGTTGTCCCCTGGGTATTAAGCTTGGTGGGGAAAGGATCCCAAAGGACGCTTGTTGAAATGGAGACGGTCTAGTTCATCTATAAAAGCCCTCAACATCATGAAGGCCTGCCAATTAAAAAGTAAATCCATCGGCAAAACGCTCCAGCCGGTATGACAAGCTGCTGGTGTTATACTGAAGTAGTTGTACAGTGACCTGGAAACTCAGTGCGTTTTGGAAATTGCTCCCCAAGGGATGAACCAGCTTGTGGAGGTCTACTATTTTTTTTCTGTAGGGCTTTGGCTGATTTCTTTTGATTTTCCCATGATGTCAAGCTAAGAGGCACTAAGTTTGAAGGTAGGCGCTGAAATGACATTCCACAGGTACACCGCCAATATGGACACAAATTATTCAAATTAGCCTATCAGAAGCTTTCTAAACCGATTTGCATCATTTTCTGGAATTTCCCCAAGCTGTTTAAAGGCACGTCAACTTAGTGTATGTTAAACTTCGTGACCACTGGAAATAGTGTGGGGATACATGTAAAAGAGTGATAATAGAAGGAAATTAATCTGTCTTGTAAACAATTGTTCAAAACAATTACTTGTGTAATGTGCACAAAGTAGATGTCCTAACCGACTTGCCAAACTAATAGTTTGTTTACAAAGAAATTTGGTGGAACAGTGGTTTGAAAAAACTAGTTTTAATGACTCCAACCTAATGTATGTACTTTCGACTTCAACTGTATACGTGAATTAGAGTTAGTTACCGTGTCTAAACAGAACTACCAGGAGTGTTTCTTGTAATGGAAGCCTCTCGTGACGTTAAAACCAGGTAGAGTTTTTGGCATACCTCACGGTAGCTGCCTTGACTTTTTTTTTAAAATAATAACCTGCCACTAGGCACTGCGTAAAGCCTGCGTGTCCACGTGCGGCTGAATGGATTTCAACAATTATATACGTCAGCTACCACAAGCAAGTGAAAAACACTGCTGATACTCACAAAGAGCGTGCTGTCCGTTTTAGAATGGCTGGCAAGTAATATAACTAGTCCTAAATATCACAAAAAATTTAAAAGCATTGTATTTGGGACCAAATCATTCACTAACCCAAAATCGAATCTAAATGCCCTAATGTTGTAATAACTGTTTGTTGTCGGAGTAAGGAAGAGAGGACAAAGTGCAGCGTTGCCGGTACGTATCCCATAATACTTTTAATAAATGATGAACACGCGACCAAAAAAACAACAAGAACGACCCAACAACAGCTTCTTGAAAGGTGCAAACAAACACTAAGAGAAAATAACTACAACCAAACACAGGCTGTGAACAGACTTACGCTAAAGTATGGTTCTCAATCAGAGACAACGATAGACAGCTGCCTCTGATTGTGAACCATAACCAGGCAAACACATAGAAATACAAAACAAGGACACACATAAGAAGCACCAGACAAAGAATGCCACCCACAACTCACCGCCCTGACCAAACCAAAATAAGAGACCATATAAAGGATCTCGTACGGTCAGGGCGTGACAGTAATAAGAATGGTGTCAGTTAAACTAATGATGGAGAATAAACTTGCTGTTGGCGCCAACCCGTAGATTGTAACGACATTTATGTGTCACAAAACATAAGTGACCTGCATACGGGTAGGCTAAGATGGGGAGAGGTCTGCTCCCGTGATTAAAGCGCTACTCTCTGCTTGTTCTTGATGTCACCAATTCACACTAAGACAAGACCTACAGGCTTAAGTTTTCAATCACACTCGCTGAACTACTGCCCTCAGTTATATGCGTCAAGTGCGCATAAAAAAGAGCATAAGTAAATTACTGTTGTCTCAGAACAGAACCGCACTTGACGGCGTGGACCTTTAAATGTACATGGGAGGGCTACATATCGATTAAACATGCATGTGCAATCTCTCACTGGCTCAATAGTAAAGGAGAGAGATTGACTGTGGAATCACTACCTTGTCTTCTCTGTGAATTATTACTAAGCCATGGTGTCAGAGGGAACTGGTCCCAAAAAAAGATGTCAAGAGACTCCAGATCACCCATTCATAACTGTTCTGCTCTTGCATATCCGGCATGGCCAAGCTTGGCTGCGAATACCAAACCCAAGGCTCCTTACACAGTCTGTCTACCCCAAACGTATAAGGGCTCGCTAAAACGAATTATATGAAATGGCCACCCGGACTCATTGAACTAGCAGCGGAACTGTCTGTTCAAACATCTAACACACCAGCTCAGACACCTATACATACCCCCACAAGACATACCACCAGGCCCCGGTTTCTCACAGTCCCCATATCCTATATAACAGAACCTTGGAAATATAAGCACACAGTAACCTCATAGCAGCCGATGACTACATCGGGTGTACTCTCTTCCACATCAAAAGTAACTCAAAACGAGCAAACAGATAAAATCAGATTTAAAAAACACACACGCACACACACAAAAACACACAACACATACTAAATACTTAAACCTGATGTGTTAGCTGTGCTGATACGCACCCATTGGCATGACTTCAGTGTCCTATCTCCTGACACCCGACCTTGAGCCTACATCCCAGCTCCCAGTTAGGTCATCACGCTCTGTCAGGGAAGCGGTAGAGGTTGTGACACAAACACCCCCTCTGTCCTCTCCCCTCACTCCCTCCCCTCCCTCATCTCCCATCCCGTTCCCTCCTCTGACCAAGATTAACAATCTGGCTGATTTTTTAGAGTGTCTATTTTGTTGACGAAGCATTGCGTTTGTTAACCAGGGACTAGTAAGGTTTACTTGTTCTATGGAACAATTGGATTGAGTCATTATTGTTGATTGTTTAGTTTTGTTTTGGAGAGATTTTGGTAAGCAAAATTTGGACAGGACCCAACAGACCCACCCTGTGCTCTTATTACCCTCCAGACTCCCCTCCTACCAAAGGGACGTACCCTCCTGCCCACGCCCCTTCGTGTGTTCTTTTCAAGCCCAGGGACCGGCCCAGACTGCAGCTTCTCAAGCTCTGGCTTCTACCCCTGGGGGCAAGACTCTACCAATTGGTACAGCTCTTCTCTCTACTCTTCTTGCTATCAAATCAAATGTTATTGGTTTTCACATACACGTGTTTAGCCAGATGTCATATTGCGGTGTAGTGAAATGCTTGTTTCTCTAGGTTCCAACAGTGCGCAAGTAAATATCTTAACAATTTCACAAAAATACACACCATATATACACAAATCTAGCGTGAAACTGAACTGTGGAGCAGCTTCTAAGAATATATGCATACTCCATTGGCGGTACGAAAGAAATGTCAGAAGTGGCATAGATGAAGAAACACAGATAAATAGATTGATTTGCACTTTTCGCACCAAAGTACATTCATCTGCAGGAGACAGAACACGTCTCTTTCCTGAGCGGTATGACAACTGCTTGGTCCCATGGTGTTTATACTTGCATACTATTGTTTGTACAGATGAACGTGGAAGGCGTTCAGGCGTTTGGAAATTGCTCCCAAGGATGAACCAGACTTGTGGAGGTCTACWATTTTTTTTCTGAGGTCTTGGCTGATTTCTTTTGATTTTCCCATGATGTCAAGCTAAGAGGCACTAAGTTTGAAGGTAGGCCTTGAAATACATCCACAGGTACACCTCCAATTGACTCAAATTATGTCAATTAGCCTATCAGAAGCTTCTAAACCCATGACATCATTTTCTGGAATTTCCCAAGCTGTTTAAAGGCACAGTCAACTTAGTGTATGTAAACTTCTGACCCACTGGAATTGTGATACAGTGAATAATAGAGGAAATAATCTGTCTGTAAACAATTGTTGCAAAAATTACTTGTGTMATGCACAAAGTAGATGTCCTAACCGACTTGCCAAAACTATAGTTTGTTTACAAGAAATTTGTGGAGTGGTTGAAAAACTAGTTTTAATGACTCCAACCTAAGTGTATGTAAACTTCCGACTTCAACTGTATATSGTGAATTAAGAGTTAGTTACCTGTCTAACAGAACACAGAGGGTGTTCTTTAATGGAAGCCTCTCTAACGTAAACCAGGTAGAGTTTGGCATACCTCACGGTAGCTGCCTTGACTTTTTTTAAATCAATAACCTACCACTAGCATTGAGTAAAGCCTGCGTGTCCACGTGCGCTGATGATTCAACATTATATACGTCAGCTACCACAGCAAGTGAAAACACTGCTATACTCAACAAAGAGCTGCTGTCCGTTTTAGAATGGCTGGCAAGTAATAAACTAGTCCTAAATATACAAAAAAATAAAAGCATTGTATTTGGGACAAATCATTCACTAACCCAAAATCGAATCTAAATGTTGTAATTATAACGTTTGTTGTCGGGAGAAGGAGAGGAGGACCAAAGTGCAGCGTGGTACGTATCCATAATWCTTTTAATAAAGATGAACACGCRAACAAAAACAACAAAACGACCAACGAACAGTTCTGAAAGGTGCAACAAACACTAAAGAGAAAATAACTACACACAAACACAGGTGTGAACAGGCTACCTAAGTATGGTTCTCAATCAGAGACAACGATAGACAGCTGCCTCTGATTGGGAACCATACCAGGCCAAACACATAGAAATACAAAACAAGGACAACATAGAACACCAGACATAGAATGCCCACCCAAACTCACTCCTTAACAGCTTTTACCCCCAAACTATAAGGCTGCTGAACAATTAATGAAATGGCCACCCGGACTATTGAAAGCAGCGAACTGTCTGTTCAAACATCTAACACACAGCTCAGACACCTATACATACCCCCACAAGACATACCACCAGGGGTTTCTTCACAGTCCCCAAGTCCATAACAGACTTTGGGAAACACACAGTACCTCATAGAGCCATGACTACATGGGACTCTCTTCCACATCAAGTAACTCAAGCGAGCAGTAAAATCAGATTAAAAACACACACACACGCACACACACAAACACACACACATACATACTAAAATACTTAACCTGATGTGTTAGCTGTGCTGATACGCACCATTGGCATGACTTCAGTGTCCTATCTCCTGACACCGACCTTGAGCTACATCCTGCTCCCAGTTAGGTCAACACGCTCTGTCAGGGAAGGGTAGAGGTTTGACACAACACCCCCTCTCCTCTCCCCTCACTCCCTCCCCTCCCCTCATCTCCCATCCCTCCCTCCTCTGACCAAGATTACATCTGGCTTGATTGTAGAGTGTCTATGTTTGTTTACGAAGCATTGGTTTGTTAACCAGGACTRTTATGGTTTACTTGTTCTAATGGAACAATTGGATTGAGTCATTATTGTTGATTTGTTAGTTTTGTTTGGAGAGATTTTGGTTAAGGCAATTTGACAGGACCCAACAGCCACCCTGTGCTCTTATTACCCTCCAGACTCCCCTCCTACCAGGACTCCCTCTGCCGCCTCTGTGTTCTTCTCAGCCCAGGACCTGGCCCGAGACTGCAGCTTCCTCAAGCCTCTGGCTTCTACCTCTGGGGGCAAGACTCTACCAATTGGTACAGCTCTTCTTCTACTCTTCTTCTATCAAATCAAATGTTATTGGTCACATACACGTGTTTAGCAGATGTTATTGCGGGTGTAGTGAAATGCTTGTTTCTCTAGTTCCAACAGTGCAAGTAATATCTAACAATTTCACAAAAATACACACAATATACACAAATCTAAAGTAAAGGAGTGGACTTAAGAATATATGAATATTTGGACGAGAAATGTCAGAGTGACATAGATTAAGACACAGTAGAATACAATACAATACAGTATATACAGTGGGGAGAACAAATATTTGATACACTGCCGATTTTGCAGGTTTTCCAGCTTTTATTTCTTTCATCAAATTCCACGTGTTWGAAGTTTACATACACTCAATTAGTATTTGGTAGCATTGCCTTTMAATTGTTTAACTTGGATCAAACGTTTTGTGTAGCCTTCCACAAGCTTCCCACAATAAGTTGTGTGAATTTTGGCCCATTCCTCCTGACAGAGCTGGTGTAACTGAGTCAGGTTTGTAGGCCTCCTTGCTCGCACACGCTTTGTCAGTTCTGCCCACAAATTTTCTATAGGATTGAGGTCAGGGCTTTGTGATGGCCACTCCAATACCTTGACTTTGTTGTCCTTAAGCCATTTTGCCACAAATTTGGAAGTATGTTTGAGTCATTGTCCATTTGGAAGACCCATTTAACTTTAACTTCCTGACTGATGTCTTGAGATGTTGCTTCAATATATCCACATATTTTCTCTTCCTCATGATGCCATCTGTTTTGGGAAGCACACCAGTCCCTCCTGCAGCAACGCACCCCACAACATGATGCTGCCACCCCCGTGCTTCACGTTTGGGATGGTGTTCTTCGGCTTGCCTCCCCCTTTTTCATCCAAACATAACGATGGTCATTATGACCAAACAGTTCTATTTTTGTTTCATCAGACCAGAGGACATTTCTCCAAAAAGTACGATCTTTGTCCCCATGTGCAGTCGCAAACCGTAGTCTGGTTKTTCATGGTGGTTTTGGAGCAGTCAGCTTCTTCCTTGCTGAGSRGYCTTTCAGGTTATGTTGATATAGGACTCGTTTTACTGTGGATAGAGATACTTTTGTACCCGTTTCCTCCAGCATCTTCACAAGGTCCTTTGCTGTTGTTCTGGGATTGATTTKCACTTTTCGCACCAAAGTACATTCATCTCCAGGAGACAGAACACGTCTCCTTCTTGAGCGGTTTGACGGCTGCGTGTTYCCATGGTGTTTATACTTGCATACTATTGTTTGTACAGATGAACGTGGTACCTTCAAGCGTTTGGAAATTGCGCCCAAGGATGAACCAGACTTGTGGAGGTCTACAATTATTTTTCTAAGGTCTTGGCTGATTTCTCTTGATTTTGCCATGATGTCAAGCAAAGAGGCACTGAGTTTGAAGATAGGCCTTGAAATACATCCACAGGTGCACCTCCAATTGACTCAAATGATATCAATTAGACTATCAGAAGCTTCTAAAGCCATGACAACATTTCCTGGAATTATCCAAGCTGTTTAAAGGCACAGTCAACTTAGTGTATGTAAACTTCTGACCCACTGGAATTGTGATACAGTGAATTATAAGTGAAATAATCTGTCTGTAAACAATTGTTGAAAAAATTACTTGTGTAATGCACAAAGTAGATGTCCTAACCGACTTGCCAAAACTATAGTTTGTTAACAAGAAATGTGTGGAGTGGTTGAAAAACAAGTTTTAATGACTCCAACCTAAGTGCACGCAAACTTCCGACTTCAACTGTATATAGGGCAGCAGCATCTAATGTGCAAGTGATGGCTATTTTAAAGTCTGATGGCCTTGAGATAGAAACTGTTTTTCAGTCTCTTGGTCCCTGATTTGATGCACCTGTACTGACCTCGCATTCTGGATGGTAGCGGGGTGAACAGGCAGTGGCTCGGGTGGTTRTTGTACTTGATGATTTTTTTAACCTTCCTGTGACATTGGGTGCWGTAGGTGTCCTAGAGGGCAGGTAGTTTGCCCCCGGTGATGCGTTGGGCACYACCCTCTGGAGAGCCCTACCGTTGCGGGCGGTGCAGTTGCCGTACCAGGTGGTAATACAGTCTGACAGGATGCTCTCATTTGCGCATCACTAAAAGTTTGTGAGGGATTTAGGTGCCAAGCCAAATTTCTTCARCCTCCTGAGGTCTGTGTGGGTGGACCATTTCAGTTTGTCAGTGATGTGTAGGCCAAGGAACTTGTTTCTGGATGACAATGTGTTAATCTATTGTATGTGTAATTATATATTTAAAGTGTTTTACAGCATGGTACATTATATCTAAATAATATCCAGTAATATTATGCAGACATGCCACATGTACAATAAGCTTTAGCCCATGTATTTCTAAGGGTCAGGAAATAGCCATCACTTCTGCTATGTGCCCTGGTCTGAGTAGGAGAAGGACCTGTTGCCTAGAAACAGGCTTGTTTACRTGGCCAAGCATAGTCCAGATGGAGCTGTGGCGTGTAGATTAGCCTCTTCTACTGACTGGAGACACACACACATGCGTGCATACACACACACTCCTCATCAATACTGAGCAGAAAATCCCTGTAATKACTTTTTAAGACCTGGCTATCCATTAGCTCGTTTACAAGGTTGTAAGATTGACAGGCCTGGCCTACACATACCAATCAATGTGTTAGCGTAAATGCACACGCAGTGAATCTGAGACTGGAAAGTGCCCCATCAGTTCATTGGCAATAGGAAATCAATAGCTCAGTGTTAGGCGGGCCTAAATCATTCTTATGTATTGTTCAGTCTCTATATTAGGAAGATATCTTTCAGGACAATTGGTTTTATTTTGTAATTATCAAATACATGTATTTATTGTATTTGTTTACTCTTTGTTTACTATGAAGAAGATATAAACACGCACTTCACGTATGGCATCTCTCAAAAGGCTGTCAAAACATTATCTTACGAAAGTTAATTATTTAGCKTTGAATCGTCTGAAAAGGAATTGTGGTGAAATGCATCAATAATGTACGGTGTGTCTGTCTGTGTGTCGGTGTAGTACCCATGGCTTTAAGAGTGAACGGGCCAACCAACGGACTGGGTCCAGACGGCCACCCCCCTTTACTGAGCCCCTCCCAGGTGTCTCTGGGACCCCAGGGACAGGGGTACAGAACCTCCGACCTAGGAGACAACCCTGGTGAGTGCCACATTCTCCTCCCTAACCTCTGTGACGTTGAACATACACAGGAAATGTCTGCTTGTTGTGTTCCTGTTACGGGTGAATTACAATACATATTTACTATTCCGATTCCAATTTAATGTTTCTCTGCACCTGCTTTTTCTTTTTATTACAGATCTTAATTTCTGAAATATGAAGTAGAATGTAGTATAATTGCTCATAGGTCAACATTGTCGAAGCCCTCTGAATTATTTTGAGAACCCAGACTCCGAGAACCTAGACCCCTTTTGAGAACCCAGACCCATATTCTGCAGTTACAACATTAATGAATTTTCATGTTTCTCTTGTATTGTTTTCTGTCCAGTTTCCTCTGCCATGATCTCAGGCCCGCCCAAGAAGCGCCACCGTGGTTGGCACCCTAACCCCCTGGTGCCAGTCCCCCCTACAGTCGTCCCTGTTTCCGCCATCCGACCCATCGTCTGCTCCCCAGGTCTGGCACAGAGCTTTTRATAATGTTTCATTGTTTATTTACATAGGGACACATTCATTTACAACACTGATACACTGAAAAGGCAACAGTTAGATGAATTGCACCATCACACCACAGCRTATGTTAACATCCAGAGCGTGTCCTGAATAGATACAGCCCTAGTAGACTTTGTTTCATGAGGAATTCTTTGAAATGTCATG
>NC_036859.1:11694888-11818246 GCF_002910315.2 Salvelinus sp. IW2-2015 | reverse complement strand
CACCACCTACACTCTTAGGCAAAAAGTGAATTTATTAGAACCTACCAGTGTTTCTTCGGCTGTTCCATAGTTTGAAGAGCCATTTTTTGTTCCAGGTTTAAACCCCTTTTTGATTCAATGTAGAACCCTTTTGATTTTTTTTTTTAGAAGAGTGTACTGTAGCCCAGCAATTGTGAAAAGTGTGTGGTGTGTGTGTGTGTGTGTGTGTGTTGTGTGTGTGTTGTGGTGTGTTTGTGTGTGTGTGTTGTGTGTGTGTGTGTGTGTGTGTGTGTGTGTGTTGGGGTTTGGGGTGTGGGTGTTGTTGGTGTGCTGTGTGTGTGGTTTGTTTTGTGTGTTGTAGAGAGGGAGAGTGATGGTTAGATTGACCGTGATTACTACATTGCTTGCTTTTCGGGAGAAGGAAGGACAAAATGTCATGGGCGGAATTCTCTGTTGTCAGGGGTGATTCATTCAGCATCTTCCATGGAGATAGGGTCCAAGACAGGTTAGTGCAGATCTGCGAGACTGAAAGAGTGGGTACAAATGATCTTTTTAAGAATTAGAAAGGTCTGATTCCAGGATCTGCTTATATGCAGCTGTATTGTAATCATCAGTATAAACATGGTGTGTCCTATTTCTGCACAGGTCTGTGCTGGCCAATGGCCCACTCCTAGCTGCCTGTAGCAGGTGTCCTTCAGCCCAACCCGTCACTGCGGAGAGACTGTCATCGTTCCTGAAACCTGCTCAACACACTCAGAGTCGTCCTGTTATCCTCATCGGTTAAACTCCTCTCATAAAACTGTAATCTCACTTAAAAAAAAAGGACACTGTACTGTACCTCAGGGTGTGATTAGAGAACAGAAAGAAAGACCCACTCTATATAACTCCCATTATTTAATGAAGCAGACATCTTCAGGGAACGTGTCTTCCTCAGGGTATATGATTGACTGACGTGAATTTCTGGTGTTTGGTTGGCAGGGCACGGGCGAATTACATACTCTATGGGAAACGTGGGCGACATTGTGGGTGAGCCCCCTGCTGGTGAGCTGCTATAAGGGCAAGCAGCTTGACTGAGAAGGACCTGGCCAGCCTGGGACTGACTGGCAGCAACTATTCAGTGTGGAGACTGATCCTCCCTCACCTGCAGTAACCTTGCCAGGCTAGGTAATAGGCTCAAAGACTAATAGCGCGTGCAACACACACAACACCCACACACACACACCAACACACACACACACACACACACACACACACACACACAACCACACACACACACACAACAATTTACATTTACATTTTAGTCATTTAGAGACGCCTCTCATTTATTTTAGATTTTGTTTTATTTTTTATTTTGGGTTTCACGACACACCTAACCAACACACCACTTACACCAATCGACACACACCACACACCACATACAGTCACTCACACTGTGCAGCCAAACTACGAAACACCCGCTTTCATCGAGGCTTTAGGGTAGCTCCCATAAATTGGCTTAATTGTCTGATATAAACCTTTTAAAAAAGAAAATAAAAAATAAAGACACACCTTATCCAATGATACAGGTGTGTGTGTGTGGTGTGGTGTGTGTGTGTGTGCACTGTCGATGTGTGACTATGTGTGTTGTTGTGTGTGTGTGTGGTGTGTGTGTGTGTGTGTGTGTTGGTGTGTGTGTGTCACACACACATCACAGCAACACCAGTGTCGCTACACCACGAGTGTGCTGTGTAACCAGTGTGTGTGTCAGTAACACGGCACTTGTTGATCGAAAATATAGAATAGGAATTATTAGTAATAACAGGATTAAATAAATGCCAGATCATTGAGGCTAATGTGCTGTGCGAGCTGGCTAAGATGACTAAACGCCTGGTATGATTATTAAGAGTTTAAGTAACTATGATTGAATGGTAAAGTTGGTGAACGTGATCGTGTTCAGTATCGATGGTAGTGTGCGATAGCGTCCGCTTGCCGCAATCCGTATTGTAACTGCTAGATTAGTAGTGCTTGTGACATTAAACTGCTGCTGTGCGCACTTACTGTGCTTACTGAATGATTCTAGTGGCTCCCAATAGCTAGCATGAGCCCTGAGTTGCTAAGAACTGTAAGTTTACTGATGCTTCTCAGAGTCGATGACTGAAGAAGGAACTGATAATATGAATCTAGCTGTTTTTTTCTGTCCGTCGGCAGTGCAGAACAGCGAGTCCGGTAAGTCAGGGGGGGGGTGGTGTATGTCTTTGTTAACAACAGTGGTGCGGCAATCTCTATATTAAGGAAGTTCTCTGGATCTGCCTCGCTTGAAGTTAGAATCCTCATAAGCTGTGACCATACTATTTAACTATCCTGTATTTTTCGTAGGTGTCTATTTCACCACCACAGACTGATGCTGGACTACGGCGACTCATGACTGTGTGGCCATAAGAAATAAGAAAAGCTCATCCAGAGGCGGAGCTCCCAGTGGCGGTGATTTTTTGTTGCAGGAAACTGAAATCCCTTTTAGCCTAATTTCTACCAGAATGTCAACCTGTTGCAACTAGAGGGATAAAATTTGTAGATCGACCTTTACTCCACCAGACAGAGACAAATACATAAAAGCTCTACCCCGCTTTCCATTTGGCAAATCGGACAAATAGGTCTATCCTTCTGATTCCGCTTACAGCAAAAATAAACAGAAGTACCAGTCGACGCGCTCATACGGAAGTGGTCCGATGAAGCGGATGCTAAGCTACAGGCACTGTTTCGCTAGCCAACTGGAATATGGTTCCAGGATTCATCCGATTGGATTGAGGAGTTTACCACATCAGTCACCGGCTTCATTACATAAGTGCCATCTACGACATTGTCCCACATGACCATAACGTACCTTATCCCAACCAGAAGCCATGATTACAGGCAACGAATCCACACTGAGCTTGAAAGGTTAGAGCTGCTGCTTTCAAGGAGCAGGACACTAATCCGGCCACTTATGAGACATCCCTGCTTGCCCTCCAACAAAACAGGCCACAGCGTCATTACAGGACTAAAGATCGAATCCTACTACACTGGCTTCTGAGCTCGTCGGAATGTGGCAAGGGCTTTGTAAAACTTCACGGAATAAAAGGAAAATCAGCCAAGAGCTTGCCAGTGACGCGAGTCTACTAGACAAACTAATAGTTCTATTCTACGATTCGAGGCTTCGAACACTTAACCAGCGGAAGAGCAACCAGCTGTTCCGGACAATTATATGATCACACACACACACACACACACACACACACACACACTGTTACATATGAAAGGCTTATTTAAAAAGGTTTAATCAGACATTGAGGCTAATAGTTGGGAGGCTGAGCTAAGCCAAAGCCTGGTTGTTTTAAAGTTTGGTAACACTGATGAGGTAGTTTGGTAACACTGATGAGGTAGTTGGACCCCGCTCCACCATTGTAACTCAAAGTGCTCCATTAACTGCTGCTGCTGCACTTACTGTCACTAATGCACTTTAGTGGCTCCAAATAGCTAGCATGACCCTGAGTTGCTAAGAACTGTAATTTACTATGCTTCTCAGAGTCATGACTGAAGAAGGACATGGATAATATGAATCTAGCTGTTTTTTCTGTCCGTCGGCAGGACAGAACAGCAGAGTCCGGTAAAGTCAGGGGGGGGGTGGTGTATGTCTCTTTGTTAACAACAGCTGGTGCGCAATCTCTAATATTAAGGAAGGCTCTGGATTCTGCTCGCTTGAGTTAGAATACCTCATAAGCTGTAGACCATACTATTTACTATCTGTATTTTTCGTAGGTGTCTATTTACCACCACAGACTGATGCTGGCACTAAGGCCGCACTCAATGAGCTGTGTAGGGCCATAAGAAAATAAGAAAATGCTCATCCAGAGGCGGAGCTCCCAGTGGCCGGTGATTTTGTTGCAGGAAAACTGAAATCCCTTTTACCTAATTTCTACCAGAATGTCACCTGTGCAACTAGAGGGATAAAAATTGTAGATCACCTTTACTCCACAGACAGAGACAAATACATAAAAGCTCTACCCCGCTTTCCATTTGGCAAATCGGACAATAAGTCTATCCTTCTGATTCCTGCTTACAAGCAAAAACTCAAACAGGAAGTACCAGTGACGCGCTCAATACGGAAAGTGKTCCGATGAAGCGGATGCTAAGCTACAGGACTGTTTCGCTAGCACAGACTGGAATATGTTCCAGGATTCATCCGATGGCATTGAGGAGTTTACCACATCAGTCACCGGCTTCATTAATAAGTGCATCTACGACATTGTCCCCACAATGACCATACGTACTTATCCCAACCAGAAGCCATGGATTACAGGCAACATCCACACTGAGCTAAAGGTTAGAGCTGCTGCTTTCAAGGAGCAGGACACTAATCCGGACACTTATGAGAAATCCCGCTATGCCCTCCAACAAAACAGGCACAGCGTCATTACAGGACTAAGATCGAATCCTACTACACTGGCTCTGACGCTCGTCGGATGTGGCAGGGCTTGTAAACTATCACGGAATAAAAAGGAAAATCCAGCCAAGAGCTGCCCAGTGACGCGAGTCTACTAGACAAACTAAATACCTTCTATTCTCGATTCGAGGCTAGCAACACTTAACCATGCGTGAGAGCACCAGCTGTTCCGGACAATTATATGATCACACTCCCCGTAGCCAATGTGAGTAAGAACTTTAAACAGGTTAACATTCACAAGGCCGCAGGGCCAGATGGATTAGCAGGAAGCATACTCAGAGCATGCGCTGACCAGCTGGCAAGTGTCTTCACTGACATTTTCAACCTCTCTCTGACCCAGTCTGTAATACCTACATATTTCCAGCTAATCACCATAGTCCTTGTGCCTAAGTACACCAAGGTAACCTGAGTACAGCCCCGTAGCACTCACATCTGTAGCCATGAAATGCTTTGAAATGCTGGTCATGGCTCACATCAACAACATCATCCCAGAAACCCTGGACCCACTCTAATTTCCATACCGCCCCAACAGATCTACAGATGATGCAATCTCTATTGCMCTCCACAATGCCTTTTCCCACCTGGACAAAAGGAACCCCTACGTGAGAATGACGTTCATTGACTACAGCTCAGCGTTCAACACCATAGTGCCCTCTAAGCACATCACTAAGCTAAGGACCCTGGGATTGAACACATCCCTCTTCAACTGGGTCCTGGACTTCCTGATGGTCCACCCCCAGGTGGTAAAGGGTAGGCAACAAKACATCTGCTACGCTGACYCTCAAGAAGGAGGCCGAGTGCGTGGCTGCGCACGAATCCAACACCATCATCAAGTTTGCCTACGACACAACGGTGGTAGGCCTGATAACCAACGACGATGAGACAGCCATAGGGAGGAGGCCAGGATAACAACCTCTCCCTCAATGTTGGCAAGACAAAGGAGCTTTTCGTGGACAACAGGAAACGGTGGGCCGCACACGCCCCCATTCACATCGACGGGGCTGTTGTAAAGCGGGTCGAGAGCTTCAAGTTCCTCAGTGTCCACATCACTAAGGACCTATCATGGTAAAAAAAACTCCATAAGACAGTCATGAAGAGGGCAYGACAACACCTCTCCCCCCTCAGGAGGTTGAAAAGATTTAGCATGGGCCCTCAGATCCTCAAAAAGTTCTACAGCTGCACCATTGAAAGCATCTTGACTGGCTGCATCTTGACTGGTATGGCAACCTCTCGGCATCTGACCGCAAGTTCACACAGAGGGTAGTGTGTACGGCCCAGTACATCACTGGGGCCAAACTCCCTGCCATCCAGGACCTCTAAACCAGGTAGTGTCAGAGGAAGGCCCTAAATATTGTCAAAGACTCCAGCCACCCAAGTCATAGACTGTTCTCTTTGCTCCCGCACGGCAAGTGGTACCAGAGTGCCAAGACTGTGACCAAAAGGCTCCTTAACAGCTACTACCCCCAAGCTATAAGACTGCTGGACAGTTAATCAAATGGCTAACCGGACAATTTACCTTGACCCCCTTTGTTATTTATTTCTTTATCTTAATTGTTTTGCACTGGCTCTATGCACACTCACTAGACTCTACCCACACACTCACACATACTACACTGACACTCCAACACACACACACACACACCTGTCTCTTATACACATCTAGATGTGTATAAGAGACCACACACACACACACACACACACACACACACACACACACACACACACACACACACACACACACACACACACACACACACACACACACACACACACACACACACACACACACACACACACACACTACATACGCTCACAAACACAAAACACACACACACACATGCATGTTGACACCACACCACACACTGATTGCCTAGTCACTTTTACCCTTACCCACAGGTACATAAAATACTGTATTAACTCTATTACCTCATACCAAAACACATTGACTCAATACTGGTACTCCTTGTATATATCCTTGTTATTGTTTTTATTGTGTTACTATTTCCTTTTTTATTTAGCAAATATTTGTCTTAATTTTTAACTCTGCACTGTTGAGAAATTAGATTTGATTGTCTTGTTCACATTCTGAAAACATAACAGCATCATCGACGGCAAAACACAGCAAGTAGACATGGGAAACTGTATTTCTTTCCTCACTTCACCTCTCCTCTCCTTCCCTCCCCACTCCAGGTTCGGAGCAGATCCCTCTGAGGGAGGAGTTTGAGCACATCGTGCTGAAGGCCATGTTAGTTTGTCCTGGAGGTCCCTCCATCTCTCCGACCCAGCTGCCCTGGTTGGCCCGCCTGGAGGCCAGTGTCTCTGGGGGCAGTGTCCAGGTCCTGGTCACCTACAACTCCCTGGGAGAAGGCATCTCTGAGTCCCTGCGCTCGCTTTGTGACGGTCCGCCCTACCAGCAGTGCCTGCCCACCTACGTGGTTATTGTGTGTACCTCCAAGATGAGCGGCAACGAGTTCTGTGTGCTCGCGCTGGGTGAGTGTTCCTCCATACAGCCTGTACACTACGATACTTAGATGTGGTGTGTCTGTATTTTTATAGCATACTAAAGGAAGTAATTACAGTAGGTGAGCCTTGCCTGAGACCTTAAGACTTGCGTAAGCTCCCAGAGCTAATGCCTAGGCTTTAGCTCTGCGGGCTAGCACAGTCTTGCGGCGCAAAGGAGACTCTGGCTCGTTCATACTTGTCTGTATGGGTCTTACAGGGAAGTACCAGGCACGAGCGCTAGCCGAGGGAATGCTCACCACCAATGAGTTCCTGAAGGAGATCAGCTACGAGCTCATAACAGGGAAAGTCAGTGTCCTGGCGTCACACTTCAAAACCACCTCACTCGGTGAGTATTCTAGATGCCTTGGGACACGACATCAATGGAAAACACTCAAAGGTCATTTCTAAGGAGGAAAAGTAATGATTTAGGTAGCCCAATGAATCAATCAATCAATCAAACATGAGCTGTGTTTCAAAGACATCAAGGACAATGGCACATATTTACCTTCCTAAATGCCGACTGGCCCATTCCAGCTAGGCAGTCACAGGACTGAAACGAGACACTGTGCCACAAACAGACAGACATCAATATTTGATGAGTAGATTATGTTTCTGTAGCTGCTGTGTCTGTGTCTGTGTCTGTGTCTGTGAGTGTGAGTGTGAGTGTGTGTGAGTGTGAGTGTGAGTGTGTGTGTGAGTGTGTGTGTGAGTGTGTGTGTGAGTGTGTGTGTGAGTGTGTGTGTGTGTGTGTTGAGTGTGAGTGTGGTGTGAGTGTGTGTGAGAGTGTGAGTGTGAGTCTCTGTCTCTGTCTCTGTCTCTGTCTCTGTCTCTGTCTCTGTCTCTGTCTCTGTCTCTGTCTCTGTCTCTGTCTCTGTCTCTGACTGGTGGTGGCCTGCTATGTTGTTGTTTCCAGGGGACAACCTGGACAAGCAGCTGGTGCGTATCCAGCGGCGACGGAAGGGCCAGGTCATCCAGCCCTTCCAGGGCGATGTCACTGACCACATCCACTCCCAGGATGCAGCCACCATGGTGCCACCCTCTGAGTCAGGTGAGGCACGGCCTCTGTCTGGCACCTCTTCTGACCCTTCCTCCTCTTTCTGCTGGAGACTCTGACGCTATGAAGCTTCTGGATGGATAGATATGATAAGAAGCTACAGTATATACTATATACTTGGCTCTAAGTTTCCAGTATGATGACATGTGTCCCCCCCCCCTCACCCCTCCAGAGCTGCTGAGTGAGATGTTTCAGATCCACCCTCCCCAGCTCAATGTAGCCAGGAGCCTGCTCTCCCAGGTGTGCTCCATAGCAGACTCAGGCAGCCAGAGTCTGGACCTGGGACGCTTTTGCAAGGTGGACTTCCTGGTTCTGGTTCCTCCGTCCCACATCCTGGTGAACCAGACTGCTCAACGCATCCGACAATCAGGTACTCATGATTAGGATCGGAAGGCAGCACTAGGCAATACTACAATTGGTGAATAAAAATAATTTCTAGTTGGTTATCTACAAGAGGTCCATGTCAAGACTATCTCTACCTGTTTTTATTTTACAAGATTTCTTAGTTACGTGCGTTGGACTTTTTGTCATCTCTTTCTGCCCGTCTCTAAAAGGAGTGCTAGTAGACCTGGGTATAGAGGATGCGTCCTCAGCCCACCAGAGGTCCGACAAGTATGTGGTGCGTCTAGACGGAGACGTCCACGGCAAGATGGAGGCCTTCATGAGGAAGGTCAAACAGAACCCCTACACCCTGTTTGTCCTCATCCACGACAACTCCCACGTGGACCTGACCAGGTACCACACACACACGCATGTCGAACACACACACACATTTGAGTATTCAAATTGTGCCGCTGACACTTGGTTCTGACAGATGTAGTAACTGAAAACATTGGTTAGAAGGTCTGTCCTCGGCATCACAGTGTACTGAATAAGAACAGAACAGCCCAAGCCAAGACAGAACAAGACAGAGAAGAGCAGAGGCTTCTTTTTAGTCATACATATAGAACAGGACAGAACAAGTTTCCCCAAAGGAAACCTCTTTTTTGTTTCCTCTCTCTGTGTAGTGCCCTGTCTGGTTCGGTGTGCCACGGGGAGCTTCAGGGTCTGGCTGACAGGGTGGTAAACTGCCAGGAGGTTCTGGAGGCTATGAATCTGCTGGTGCTGCAGGTCAGCTGCTTCCCATTCACCCTGCAGACACGACAGTCCCGCATCAGCATCCACAATGAGGTGCACTGGCCAGCCAACACTGACAGCTTGGTGAGTGGCCCTGCGTTAGTGGTTCATCTCTGCCACCTGGTGGCAGCTATATGGAATTACATGTACATTATTTGAGTAATTCTAACAGACACTTATCAATAGCAATTTACAATCAGTCCGTCAGTCAGTACACTCAACTAAGGAAGCAAAACAACCACATATAACAATCACCTTCTAAGTTAAACCTTCTAAATGACCTCTATGTGAGAGCCACCATTCTGCCATATCTGCACACCCCAGTAGGAGCAGTCCTCAATATAAATGAATGGAATTCTACAGTATTTCAATTAAATGTTTCAAGTACAAAATTACGTGTTATTATTATTTGTTGTTGTAGTGGGGACAGTAACATTAGTAATCTTTAAAAATGGAAAATGTAAGGAAAATGTAGGAAAAAATTATCTCACATAATCATAATCATTTAAAAGTATGCATTAAGGTGTCTGTA
The DNA here is from genome assembly GCF_002910315.2 of Salvelinus sp. IW2-2015. Taxonomy (NCBI): domain Eukaryota; kingdom Metazoa; phylum Chordata; class Actinopteri; order Salmoniformes; family Salmonidae; genus Salvelinus; species Salvelinus sp. IW2-2015. The sequence goes on along the minus strand of NC_036859.1, from coordinate 11,808,604 downwards.
ATATAATAAACGTGGGAAAAACAGATGTAAACATTAATAAATGCATTTCTATAGCTTTTTTACAATTTTGGGGGAGTGCCAAGATGGAGGCAAGTTGGCTTCAACACAGCTCCCCCCTATTGGTGTCTAGTGTATATATACATTATTGGTCAGACATGTAGATGTAACTAATAGACAGAGAGATTAGTCAATTTGCTCAGACAGCAGCTGATGTTCCTGTGTTCCACCCATAGGGGGAGCTGTCTCCTAAGGAGCTGGTGTACTTTGGCCTGAGGGACTACAGCAGCTCTCTGCAGTGGGGGGTGGCCAGTCCCATCCTGCGCTGTGACGATGCCTTCGAGAAGATGATCAACACACTGCTGGAGAGGTCAGTCAGTCACTCGGGGTCCGGGTTTAGGGGTCATAAAATCTCTAAGGGTGTTTTAACATATGGTCCTCTTCAGTGGAGGCTGGTGGGAGGAGCTAGTTGAGGACGGGCTCATTGTAATTGCTGGAATGGAACAAATGGAACGGAGTCARTGGTTTCCGTATGTTTTATGTGTTTGATAACATCCATTCCAGCCATTATAATGAGCCCGTCCTCCTATAGCCCCTCCCACCAGCCTCCACTGGTCCTCTTTAAAAGAACCGATCTCAGTCCTCTTAAAAAAAGCTAAAGAACTCAGTTCTCTTTGTATTCACACTGCTCTTGCCTTTGAATGAGGGCACCCGGACATTTTGCCGGTTCACTTATTTTGTGGTTCGAGTCCTCTTTGCGTTCATATTGCTATGTTTTGAAAGGAACCAAGATATTTTTCAAACATTCACTCAATGCACTTTTTTTCCGTGAACTGCACATCATCTTCTCTCTTTTGTGACACCGATGTCAGGGGTTATGGCAGGGGAAACGTTGTTCCAATAGTCTAGTGTGTGGTGCGGGAATAATGACAAGGGAACCTGGGTAGTGTTGTGTTCACATTGCCCTCAAAAAGGGAACCAGACTGCGAACCTAAATCGAGATGGTCTCAGTTTGGTTTGCTTCAGGGGCTCTTTGTTTTATTTTGTAATTTATACCTCCTTTTTTACTTCCAAATTTCGTGATTACAATCTTGTCTCATTGCTGCAACTCTCCAATGTGCTCGGGAGAGGCGAAGGTCGAGTCATGCGTCCTCCGAAACATGACCCGCCTGTTATTATCTGTATGTGAATAACTCATATCGGAGAGTTTGGTAAACTGCAAGCATAATCCTTTCCTCAGGTATAACATGTTACAGGTCACATCCTAATCAGACACTCATAATGCACCTGTTTATATAACCTAGATAGATGCCCCACTAGCGCCATCTCTGGGTTGGCATTATGCCCATTATCTTAACATCTTCCTTTCCATTTTGATACCTCAGTGAAAATACCTATTTACATTATCAACACCTATTTTATATTTATAAGATAAAAAAATGAATTGTCCATCTCTTAAGGGACATGGTCCCCATACCGCCGGGGCGGTCTTATGTTATCCCTTGTCCTAGTGTGTCGCACTGGTAGCATATTGGCACCTCGGATGTTGGGCACCTCTGGGATCCTCAGGTCCTCTCCTGCCACCTCGGATGTTGGGCACCTCTGGGATCCTCAGGTCCTCTCCTGGCACCTCGGATRTTGGGCACCTCTGGGAGCCTCAGGGCCTCTCCTTCCTCTTCCACATTCTCCTGAAATTGTGGAGGCACGGTCGGCAGAGATAACTGCTCTGGTGGGGTCTTCCGCGTCTCCTCATTATGTGTCCTGCCCACACCACGCAGAGGATATTCCCAGTCTCCCCTTGTGGCCCTCCTGTGCCCTATGCTCTCCTGAACTGGGTGTATGTCCTTCCGGTTCCTTCGATACTTTCGGCCCTTTACTTCCACTTCATATAACCTTGCGCTGATGTGCCCTATGCATGTGCCAATACTCCATGTGGCATCCCTGGGGTGAGGTGACAGGAGCACTCTGACAGCTTGGCCTTGTTTTATTACAGGCAGATTTTTTGCATGCTGGTCATAGTAATGTTTTGACTTGTCCTGACGTGCACGTTTGTGTGCCTGAACATCCCCAATGACCTTTGGTGCGAGGAGCTTGGGAGTTGTTGGCAACAGAGAGCGGGTGCGTATAGACATTAAGCTCTGTACAGGACTGCTGCCGAAGTTCCATCATGTGACCTCCTCACCCTACCACAGTCAGAGTAATGGTAAGGCGGAGTCAGCAGTGAAAATAGCAAAGACTCTCGTCACAAAGGCTATGCAGGAAGGCACAGATGTGTGGCAAGCCATTTAGGCTGTGGAGAAATACTCCCACAGAGAGATCCCACATCTGCAAGCAAAGAAAAGTCTTGACTCGTGAACTGTGGCCCATTATCCGTAACTACACCACTGTCAGGTATGCCATATCTGCTAAACTGCTGCTTACAACAGTCAATGATGCAAGCGGCTGTTGTGTCAATCAATTTCTCCACCTCCCAAAAATCTGAATAGTAGTCCACTACAATCAGAAAAAGAACGTGAACAGATCCATTCCCACTTTCGACTAAGGACGTGCTGGTACGTCATGTGGGTGCAGCGTTTCCTTTTGCTGCTTAGGTAGATTAGCATTACATATGCTGCACACAGCCACAAAATGTTACATTTCTTGGGTCATGTTGGGCCAGAATACTGAGTCTCTGGCTTTCCTGAGACTGGCTTCGACCCCTGAGTGCCCTGCATGGATACGAGAGAGAATCATCGGGCGTAGAGTTCAAGGCACTACCACCCTGTCTCCTTTGTAGATGACCTCTTCCTGCATTGTGAGTTTGTCTCTGCCCAGTAGTCCCTCACCAGCATRGGCGGACTCTTTCTTGTGTCCAGCCAGCCTCTTAGGATCTTCCCGTGTGTCACGTGTGCTCCTTCTCCAGCCTCTAGGTCACCAGGCTGCTCGTTAGGGCGCACACCTGTCACCAGCGTTAGGCGCATAATGGACTCACCTGGACTCCATCACCTCCTTGACTACCTGCCCTTTATATGTCACTCCCTTTGGTTTCTTTCTTTCGCTGTTTGTGTTTTGTGTTCATTGTTTATTTTATTTATTCAAACATTCACTCCCTGAACTTGCTTCCCGACTCCCAGCGCACATCGTTACACCGTGTCTGCGTGGCGATGTTTTGATCAGTAGCATGGTTCACATCTTCAAACTCAGTAGCATGGTTCTGGTCTCCGATTGGAGGCGTGGGTTCAAATCCCAGTTCTGACACCATGTTATTATCTGTATGCGAATAACTCACATCGGAGAGTTTGGTAAACTGCTAGCATAATCCTTTCCTTACAAGTTACAGGTCTGTTTATATATCCTAGATAGGTGCCCCACTAGCGCCATCTCTGGGTTGGCATTATGCCCATTATCTTAACACTGCCAAACCGCGCTTCTTAACCCCCCTTCGCTTAACCCAGAGGCCAGCTGCACCAATGTGTAGGAGGAAACACCGCTCAACTGACGACCGAAGTCAGCCTGCAGGCGCCCGGTCCACAAGGAGTCGCTAGAGCGCGATGAGCCAAGTAAAGTCCCCCCGGCCAAAACCTCCCCTAACCCAGAAGACGCTGGGCCAATTGTGCGCCGCCCTATGGGACTCCCGGTCACAGCCGGTAGTGACGCCGCAACACTGCAATGCAGTGCCTTAGACCGCTGCACCACTCGGGAGGCCTCTTTTGAAGGGTCTGAGAACAAGTTTGAGAACACCATAAGGAGGTTTAGGGACAAGTTTAAAGCTGATAGGCAATGCCTCTCTTCCTCTCTCTCACACACTCGCTGTAATAAAAGTCAAACATATATATATACACATCTTTCATTTTWATTTTATTTCTTACATATCAACAATTTTTTAAAGTTCAAGATCATCAGAAAGCCCCCAAAAAGCTGCTCAACCAGTTCACCTGGACACCAAACCTGCCTTGACACAACTAACACCAACTAACACCTCTCCTCTCCTGTTTGCAGACACCCCCACCTGCACAGCATGGTGATCAGGAGCTACCTGTTGATCCAGCAGTACACTGAAGCCATGATGGCTCTGACCTCCTCACCTTCACTACGGGATCACATCACCCCTGAGACCCTGGCCATGGTGGAGGATCTGATCAGTGCCCCGGGCCGGGAGGGGACCAAGGGCCAGGGCCACATGCTGCTGGTCCGGGTGCCCTCTCTGCAGCTGGCCATGCTGGCCCGGGAGCGCCTAGAGGACGTCAGGGACAAGCTGGGTCTTCAATTCTGCTTCGCTGTGCTGCTGGGAAGCCCTGCCGCCGAGCTCAGCCTTCCACGACAYTTCGCTAACCGACTCAGGGTGAGACGTGAGGTCACGGAGGGCAGGGTGGCCAATTTGGATTTGCCTATTCTTACATCTTAAAGGCCCAGTGCAGTCAAAAATGCRATTTCCAGTGTTTTATAATATATTTCCACACTATGAGGTTGGAATAATACTGTGAAATTGTGAAAATTATGATAATGTCCTTTTAGTGAAAGAGCTGTTTGACTAGACTGCCTGAAATTTCAGCCAGTTTTGGTGGGTTGGAGTTTTAGCCTGCCTGGTGACATCAGTTAGTTAATAGCACAATAAGAAAGAMAATTCCAAACCTCTCTGCCAATAACAGCTAGTTTTCAGTTTTCCCCTCCCCACTCCAAGACAGTCCTAGCAAAATTATTGCTTGAGAAATTGCTCTTTCCCAAGAAGCTATATATAATTTTTTGGGGACCATTTTAATTGAAAACAATCACAATTAAACAAGTACTTAATTGTTACCCAGAAATTATTTGATATTGAGATGACCTTGAACACCACCTCTCTCTGTGAAAGAAGTGGTTTGATGAAGATGTCATCATATCAAGGACTTTCATCAGACTGAGACATAATAACTTGGTTTTAATTTGGCTTCGAAACATTTCTAATTGTGTGTTGTGTTGTTTCGGCAGGCCTGGCGGGGCTGTGAAATTGAAGACTGGGTCCCTCACACCTATGAGGATCTGGAGGGTCTTCCCTGCATTGTCATCCTCACTGGAAAAGACCCTCTAGGAGAAACCTTTCCAAGGTAGTACTGACATGACAGCATCTACATCTACCTAGCCATAGAAGGTGCATCCTCTATTGGATTGACTTTGTAGAATCGATTAAAATCCCCCACCTCACCTTTATACTGGATCTTTCCCCCTTAGGTCCCTGAAGTACTGTGACCTGCGTCTGATCGACTCCAGCTACCTGACGCGTACGTCCCTGGAGCAGGAGGTGGGTCTGGCCTGCTCTTACGTGTCCTTGAGGGTGGTAAATGAGCCCTGCAGGTTCATGGCCCCCATGGACCCAGAGGCAGACAAGACCAGTGGCCCTCAGGACCCAGACCTAGATCTGCACATGGACCTGGAGAGGCCCCAAAGCAATGGCAGCGCTGCTACCAGAGGCCCCGGTAGGTCGCTGGACAAAAGAGACCCAACATGTTTAGGAAATGGGGATGAGATGATTGTTCTAAGGGTTTAGGATACTGTGTAGTGATGGTGTTACAGTTGTGTTTATGAAATAATTTTCAAATACTGTTCTATGAGTCTGAACTCTCTCTCTCACCGTCCCATGCCTCTCTGGCAGAGAACAAGGTCAGCTCCTCTGACATCCCTGACTCCTCCCAGAAGCCCTCCACCTCCTCCTGCCCCCCCGGAGGCAAGGCGGGCAGCATCATGATGGAAGACGGGACGGGCACGACCTCATCATCCCCCCGCCGGGTCAAACAGGAGTGTGACTCCCTGGGCGGTGCCACCTCCCGCCCCTCCAACGCCCCTCCCTCTTTCTGCTCCTCCTCCTCCTCTTCCTCCTCCCCCTCCTCCTCTTCGACCCAGCACCCCAGCCAGTCTACGCAATGCGGCTGGGGCAGCAAGTCGCCTCGGGTCTCCGCCCGGACTGTCATCCTGTCGCGCGCGGCCTACAACCTCCTGGCTGGAGAATCAGGGAGCCAGCTGAGCTCCTTCTCCCTGCTGCCTCACGCCGATGTGGGCTGGAGCAGCCCGCTGAGGCCCCTCTTCACCCCTAACTTACAAGGGTCAGAGCAGAGCCTCTTCTACAGACAGTGGACCGTAGCCAGGCAACATCATGCCGACCACGAGGCCCCCCCAGGGCCACACCCACGACGCCTGCTGCTCAGCGGGCCCCCACAGGTTAGAGACCATACAGATATTAATATATCACCTCTTGTCTATATCAATGACAGCTTCTCTCCTGTACAAGTCATGCATCGTGTTCTAGAGCTGCATGCTGATATTCATTTTCCTCACTTATCCCTCTTCAACCAAGAGAATATCAACCTAGTTGTATGGAGTCCTAAGAGGCGAATGTGTAGAATGACGGTATTCGAATAGATACCGCAGATTGAGTGGCAATGGCTGCATGCAATGAGTGTCAGTGGTAAAAACCAGTTAGGTTGTAATCGGTTGAACTCTGTTTTGTGTCTCTGATAGGTGGGGAAGACGGGTGCCTACCTGCAGTTTCTACGCATCCTGTTCCGTATGTTGATTAGACTGCTTGAGGTGGATGTGTATGATGAAGAGGAGCTGGAGGAAGGTGAGGAGAGCAGGATCCCCTAGTTAATCTTTTCTTTGTCTGTCTGTTCCTCTCTCTCTCTTCCTCTTTCTCTCTCATTTTCTCTCATACTGTCTTAGTCTAGAAACTGAGGCTGATGTCAATGTATGTTGTATCGTTCTCTTCTAGCGATGACGGATATGTCCGAGGCCACACCCCCAGCCAGCACCCAGTGGCCAGACATTGAGGAGATCCGCAAACTGCCCTTCGACCTCTTTCCCAGAGACCCTAAGTTCAGGAGGGCCAGCGCTGTTTACACTGACAAGATGCCAAAGGGCTTGAAAGGTCAGCAGAAATAAACTCGTATTCCCATCCCTGTCATTGTAGGAGGAAGCTGCCCTTGTTTCACTGATTCAGGGTCAGATATTGCTGCGCCTTCTACCTCGACTTCTACCTCAGGCATCACTGTCTACGTATATTGTGTATGCAGCTTTGTCCCATAGCATGTGGGTATAACTGTAATGTTTGTCCACGCAGATCCTAAACTGGAAGGAGAAAACAAAATGCCTGTGAAGAGGGAAACGGTGTCGATACGGCTGAGTATGTTCGCAGCCCACAATGCATTTCACCATTGTGATCAGTGTCACCATTACTGTGAAGCCAGCCCAGCCACACAGGTGAGTGCACAGGGAGGGAAAAGAGCCATGTACAGTATTTAGATATTAATAAATGGCTCTGGGAAGGAAAGGGTAGCTAGTTTGTCATTGTGAAGAGATAATTTGTCTCAAGGGAGAACTTGATTTATTGGCTTAACTAACAGATCACCTGTGTCGCCTATTGCTGCGTTGTTTGGTCTCAAGCCCCTTTCACCCCCCTTTCTAAATCTATCGAAAAACTACTGTCCAACTTGTAGAACGACTGGTGTGCTGAGACGTGTGCTGACTGGTGCAGCTCTGTCTGTACTGGAAGTGTACATGTGTGTAATAATGTGTGTTATGCGTGTGTAATGTATGCGTAACAATGTGTGTGGTTGTGTTTGTGTTCAGCTGTCGGAGTGCACCTTCCACGCCTTCACGTTCTGCTCGTCCATGCTGGGAGAGGAGGTGCAGCTCCACTTCATCATCCCCAAGGCCAAGGAGCAGCACTTTGTCTTCAGCCAGCAGGGCAGTCACCTGGAGAGCATGAGGCTGCCCCTCATCTCTGCTAAGGTAAAGGGTGATGGGGGAAATCAGTGGGGATTGGGGAAAGCTTTGAGACTGCCCTCGAGTTCTAAGAATGTTGTGCCCAAGATGAATGTTATCAATAGTGACAAGGAATGTTCTCATCCTTCAGCTTCTGTAATCAGTAGTGCATTCTATGTGCTTAAATGAAATTGTGCCATAAGCAACACAGGCACGCACACACATCATCATGTTACAAAGAGTTGCCACATTTCACACACAGCGCGAACTATGCACCTATGTGTTTCTCGTTCACTCACTTTAGTTGTTTGATGCTACTGCGGCCCTGCGCCCTAGCCTAGTGGAACCAGCCTGATCTCGCCATAGCTCAGCGGTCAGTCTGCTTGATCAGGCTACCTGCACCGTAGCCTGCTGCACTATGCATCTTTAACTACAGCTCTCCTTCTCCCATCCCAGGACCTCAGTCTGTTGAAAAGCCCCATCTTCACCCCGACCACGGGGCGCCAGGAGCACGGCCTTCTCAACATCTTCCACGCCATGGAAGGCACCGCCCACCTCCACATCCTGGTGGTCAAGCAGTACGAGATGCACCACTACAGGAAATACTGGCCAAACCACATCCTGCTGGTGCTTCCCGCCATGTTCAACAGTGCAGGAGTTGGTGAGTGTTTGGGCCCCTGGGTAAAGTTTCCCCTAGGTACATATCTAGGATCAGCTTCTCCTCCCTCAATCCTAACTGTAACCATTAGTGGGGAAAATACGAAACTGACCCAAAATCAGTGTCTATGGGAAACTTTGCCCTACTCCGAGTGTCTGGCAATCAGTCATTTAGATAGGTTAACTCATTTTATCGGTTTATTATCCTCAACCCCGCTTGGAGAGTTGCAGTACTACAGRTTTTTGTCCCAGCATAGTGCTCAGTAAGGTGTTTCCCTGCTGAGCGGTAGCATTGAGGCCCATAGTAATTTGTGATAAAACACTCAACAAAGAAACCATAGAGTTGCCTTGCGATGCATAAACTATATTTCGGCATTTGTTTATTTATACACAAATGTATTTTACATTCTTAGTTTGCCCAGTAGCTTATCTCTCTCTGATGATAATGACGCATCTACAGCAGTCTGTGTGAAATTCAAGAGATATACTGTGTCTATATTGCCATCTGTTGAGTAAAGCATGTTTGGACACATAACTATAGTAGGTACTTGAGATTTGAATATGGCAGGAACCAAAAGGGAAGGGCCTGGGCATTGAGAACACCAGCAGGCCAGTAGTGTGATATATGGATCCAGCATTTAGGTGTGTAGTCTTTATGGCTGGATCAATAGTGTTGCAGTACTACAAGCACATGCCAGGTGCAGTAATAGGGGCATTGGGTAAAGGCTGAAAGGACATGACAATTTCGCAGGTGAGAGAACCAACAAAGTAATAATTGGAATTCAGGTCAAAGTTCAGACTGTCATGTGAGTTGGAGCTTTAGAGTTGGAGGTGAAACTCTGTGGTAAAGTTCTTGGGTCGGTGGTTGGCTAATGTTTTTCTACTGTGACCAAACAAGCTGTAACTATGGCCCACATAAAGCTGTTGGAATTGACCTTGGTCATAACTAGACACCAGACTTTTTCCTGGTCAGGTCATGTGGCCAGGCAAATAAATGAAATATCAGTGGGTCTCCACCAGCATATGTACTGTATCATTATGGTTATTATGGGGCTGCATCCCATTAGGGAACTAGTGTGTCCCAAATGGCACCCTATTCTCTGTATAGTGCACTACTTTTGACCAGAGCAACCACTGTCTGGGATGCAACCACTGTCAGTAACATAGCAGTAACATTACTGTTGTTTCTGTCCCAGGGGCRGCTCGGTTCATGATCAAGGAGCTGTCGTACCACAATCTGGAGCTGGAGAGGAACCGTCTGGAGGAGCAGGGGGTCAAGAGGCAGGAYGTCTGGCCCTTTATAGTCATGATGGATGACTCCTGTGTGCTCTGGAACTCACACCAACCCCAGGACAGCAGCAGGTATGGGTTACAACAGACCCAGCAAACCAAAATRGGTTCTGTGAACATTCTCAGAACATTTATTAGGTTGCCCCAAAAGTTCTAATGAYCCCAAAATTGYCCAGTTGTGCTGRTTAATATRTAATGTTTATATAAAACATTCACCTGATGTTGCAAGAACGTTCCCAGAACATATTTTGTMAAATATATATATTTCAATGTTTTTGGGATGTTATCAACCTAATGTAAGATAAAACCCTAACTAGAACTTAATGGGAATGTTATCTAATGTCCTGGGAATGTTCCCGGTTTGCTGGGGAAACTAGCACATGCACTCACACAAAAACACCCCAGAACAGTCCGATTATTGGCTATCTATCAGCAATGAATTCTCAGAAAGAACCGTAATATAGCTGGACTCCTCTATCAACAACAATACTAATATCTGTCTCCCCGCTCTTCCCTGTCTCCCTCAGTGATATGGCAGACACCGGGCCCAGTCTGACCAACGTGTCTTTAAAGACGGTGCTGCAGCACATGGAGGCCACTCCTAAGATCTCCCTGTATGCCGTGTGCGGGGCCCGCAAGTGGAGCAGTGCCCTGGCCCGCCGCCTGCCAGCCCTGCCCTTCTCCCGATGCCACCTTCACGACTTTGTCATGCTCAACGTTGAGCTGACGCAGAACGTCCAGTACGACCTCAACAGGTACAGTTGTGAGGAGGTGGACTTCAACCTGAGAGCCAACAGCAGTGGTCTGCTGCTCTGTCGCTTCAACCACTTCAGCTTGATGAAGAAACAAATTCTCTTTGGAGGACACAAGGACTTCCTGGTCAAACCCAAACTCATCGTGAGTGTCCTGCTTCTCTTTTTTCTACCTCACCTCCTGGTCTGAGAGATATATTGTGTGTGTGTGTGTGTGTGTGTGTGTGTGTGTGTGGTGTGTGTGTGTGTGTGTGTGTGTGTGTGTGTGTGTGTGTGTGTGTGTGTGTGTGTGTGTGTGTGTGTGTGTGTGTGGTGTGTGTGTGTGTGTGTGTGTGTGTGTGTGTGGTCTGAAACACAGTCAGTCATCCTAACGCCTACCCTGCTCCCCCTCTAGGTGATGAAGAACCCAACCCCCAATCAGCCCACACCAGTACATCTGTGCCCCAGACAGTGAACACACCCTTCTGGCCGCCCCGGCTCAGTTCCTCCTGGAGAAGTTTCTCCAGAGCTGCAGCCACAGACTGTTCCCCAAGGCGTTTACAGACAGATAGCAACCCCGTGCTGTCCATAGACAGCTACCTCAACATAGGCCCTGAGGTAAGATCCAAACCCTAGACAGCTACCACAATATAGGTAATTAGGTAAGATCCAACCCCTAGACAGCTACCTCAATATAGGTAATTAGGAAGATCCAACCCTAGACAGCTACCTCATATAGGTCATGAGGTAAGATCCAACCCTAGACAGTACTCAATATAGGTAATTAGGTAAGATCCAACCCCTAGACAGCTACCTCAATATAGGTAATTAGGTAAGATCCAACCCCTAGACAGCTACCTCAATGTAGGCCATGAGGTAAGATCCAACCCCTAGACAGCTACTGTACGTCAACATAAGCCCTGAGGTAAGATCCAACCCATAGACAGCTGATGTACCTCAACACAGGCCATGAAGTATGCAGCAACTCAGTGCTGTCCATAGACAGCTACCTCAACATAGGCTTACCATGAGGTACGAGCTGAGCTAGTCTGGTGGAGAGAATGTGAAAATCTTGAGATTCATGTGTCCAACTCATGCATTGATTTTCTGCTAAATAGATTAATGGGGGRAAAAATCAGCCCAGCGCAGGTTTATCGTGAGAACAGATCCCACAAACTGTTTCCATGATTAAAAGTCCCGACTGAGATGGTGGAGACGTGACTGTGCTTTCTGCATCCCCAGGTGTCAGTGTGCTACGTCAGCTCCAGACCACACTCCACTAACCTGGACCACCAGGGTCTGGTCTTCAGCGGCCTGCTGCTCTACCTATGTGACTCCTTTGTCGTCTCTGGCCTCCTCAAAAAGTTCAGCTTCCTCAAAGGTAACTGATGCTACTTCAATGTTGTTGTTTTTTAGCCCTTATGTGATGTTAAGTGTAACCTCATCCCGAGTTGCGAAACCAAAATAAATATTGGGAGGTTAAGTCAATGTAATGTATGTGAAGCCAAGGGTTATTCATCTCCAGTTAAATTCACTTCATTGATTTGTTCTATATAGCAGTAAATGCATATATAGTAAGAAAACCATAGCACCTTTCTGATTGGTTACCTGACCTATGGCCTCTGACCCCTCACCCCTGACCCTGTCCATAGGTGCCACRTTGTGTGTGATCTGCCAGGACCGTAACTCTCTGCGTCAGACCATTGTACGGCTGGAGCTGGAGGACAAGTGGCAGTTTCGTCTGCGGGATGAGTTCCAGACAGCCAACTGCAGCGAAGACCGGCCCCTCTACTTTCTCACAGGACGCCATGTTTGACCCTGAGACTGCTGCCAGACCTGTCCAAATGGCCCTCCTGTCCCATCCACCCTAACCAGACAGAAGGATACACACTAACCACTGATCTCAGACCAGTTAACAATCACAACAATTCCCTGTCTGTTAGGGGGATACAACCACTGTTTTCAGATCTGTTTAGCCGACCTCCTGTCACACAGACCCTGATCATGCAGGAGTATAACATCTGTTCTCAGACCAGTTAACAATCACAATGATGTCAGGAGATCAGAGAGGAGTATTGGGGCACATCAAGGCCAAAGAGCCCAAGAAATGGACATGTGGCTGTCATCAATGTGGATGTGATACCTTCTCCTCCTACAGTATAAGCTCCTCCACAACGCTACGCTATGTTTGGAACAGAAGTGGTTGGACAGTGAGTTTTAACTCAGACTTGTGTTGGGGTCTGTCCCTAATCTGAGCCTGATTCAAATTCAAAGACTTTACTGTGCAAAAATCGGCATTATCAGTGAACTTCTGTATATGTTGACGTATTTCTTGCTGCAAAAAGGGACTCTCGTCATCGATAATGGGACTTATTCAAAGATTGTAAACGTGGCGACTGTGGCGAACACAGCTCTTGTTTTGGATGTCCCGTCACGGASATACGCTTTATCTCAGGGTTTTGAAGTGAGAGGCAACAACGAGTTGCCCGTCGCTAAAGGAAAACTACTGCTTTTCTCTCTCGCCTTCAGTGTCAAGTGTTGTTACTTGTTACCCATTGTAATGTTGTTGATACCCCTGATATGAGCCACAAAAGACATCCACATCTGCACCTTGCCCTTAGCCTCCTCTACTCTCCTCTCGCTAAAATCCCACTCCGTTGTTAGATTACTAGTGTAAATATTATAGATTCTGGAGTGTATTAGAATTCTATCATCAAGGTCTAGTATATCCATTTCTATGCTGATCAGTCAGGGGAAAAGCGTCTAGTTGATATCTAAGCCACTGGGTAGTGTACCGTCCTGTCCACTTACATTTGACTGGCAAGCCACCGCAAGGGACCCTGTTGCTCTTGTGCCTTCATATTGCAACATGTTGTCCCTAACTGAACTGTTCCTATGACATTGTCTTTTTGATCATCTAACTGAGCCAATCAAATGGAGCGAGGGAGAGCAGGGAGAGACCTGTTGGTCCAATCAGTTAGCTCTAAAGGCCTGATGCTCAGATACAAAGTAGAATTCTATTTCATGTTATGCGGATGATGCATATATCCCAGTAGCTCCCACTACTAGATGAGGATGCTATAGAAAGAGCAAACCTTCACTGGCACCTCTATCTATCTTGCTATTGACTGTGCCTGTGGTCTTGTTTATGATTGTAATATTACTCAGTGATCTGTTCTCTGTGCCTGATAGTATAGATGGCTTAGGCCTCCCCCATATACCTTAATGCAGTCAAATGACTTACAGTTGCAGGGTTTTCACATGAAACTATGGATAATCAGAGAATGGGTGTGGACTGCTGTCGTCATCAGATGAATACTGTAGGTCAATTCATCTACCTGAAAGCAGGTAGGAATGGTTTTTATATGTTACTGCACAGGGTCATCCAAAGAATATGCCTTATTAAGTGATGTTGTTACATAGATCACTCATTTGCAGTCAAGGGTAATATTGTAATAAGTCTTACAATGGAGAGGCCAATCCAATTGAATAAATTGTGAAGAAACATCTGTCCAGTTGGGGGTAAGAGGTTAAGTTGGATTTGAGGACAACTGTCTGTTGTTAAAAGCTTTGTTTACATTATTAATATATTCAATCAACCCCGTTACGACTCGCGGAGGGTTTCTGACCATTTTTTTGTTGTTGTATTGTGTCACTTTTAGCAGTTATGTTTTGGTGTCATGATGATGGCTTTCTGTCTGCATTTTGTGTTTGCCAGCCAAGGTGCAAAGAATCTACCTAAGATGTAATCGTCTTACCGTGTTCGTTTCCCTGGCTTTTCTCRTGTCAGATTATTCTCATTTCTTTTTCATGAAAATCATGTCCTTTACATGAGAGATTCTTATTTATTTGAACAAGCATTTTGGACTGATAATCATATTGAAGTGTAATAATATTGATTGCATGCTGACTGAGCGAGCTAAAATCAAGAAGCGTATCCTCTTCTGAAAACCATTGACGAAGGCTTTGCACAAGACCAAGAGCTCTTGAGTCTTATCTACTGAATGTTGAGGGGTAGGAAATGTGAACTTGCACTATACAACTTGCCAGCAGCAACAACCAAAAAAGTATTGATCATTGTCATCAAAACTGTACGGGGTAAATGATGAACAAAGACACCGAGAAAATATTGATGACACTATCAGTAAAGACAGACAGTGTTGATTGATTAATCGGATTGATTGATGATCAGACCCTTCGATATTGATCATACCCTTTTGACCYATAGAATGTGTCTTGTTTRTAGATAATTAGATGAACACATACAGTATCTTATGCAATTTGCTTCTCACAATCTTCACTGAAGTATTATCTGTTGTGGGTATTTAAGTGTCTTGCTAAAGATTTGGCGACCCAACCGATGGTAGGCTTGACCACAGAGTCATCTACCTCATGTTGACCATTGCGGTTGTTCAGTATGTGGGCTGTGAACATTTGACTTTGGAAAACATGCTTTTGTTGTTGGAATTTCTGAACGTAATAAAGTGACATTACAATRAACTAGGGAGTTGTGACGATGTTTCGTTTTATATGTTGAACTGTGCTCACATTAAACAAATTCAATGAAAGGGTACTACAAAAGGTGGATCCATTTGTTTGTTATATTGCTAGATAAAAAGTACAAGTTTACTTCTTCTTCTCTTGCGTAGCATTTTTGTTTTTAAAGTAATCGCCTGAGGCTACGTTTTCGAATAATCTGTTCCTTACAAAAGGCTTGTAGTTGGTAACACAGTTTTTTTGTTGTCAATCTATTCCATAACCTTTTTCAACCTTTTACAATGACCCTCTAGTGGTATTCAAAGTTGGAGAGTTGTATTTTAATTCCTAATTCTATGGTCAACCCTTGTACTGTACTACGCCTGTCTCTTATACACATCTAGATGTGTATAAGAGACAGCTGCAAGGGCCGCGGCTTTTGTGGAGCGATGGGTAACGATGCTTCGTGGGTGACTGTTGTTGATGTGTGCAGAGGGTCCCTGGTTCGCGCCCGTGTCGGGGCGAGGGGACGGTCTAAAGTTATACTGTTACATTGATGCTGTTGACCCAGATCACTGGTTGCTGCGGAAAAGGAGGAGGTTGAAAGGGGGGTGAGTGTAACGGATGTGAAATGGCTAGCTAGTTAGCGGGTACGCGCTACTAGCGTTTCAATCAGTTACGTCACTTGCTCTGAAACCTAGAAGTAGTGTTGCACCTTGCTCTGCAAGGGCCGCGGCTTTTGTGGAGCGATGGGTAACGATGCTTCGTGGGTGACTGTTGTTGATGTGTGCAGAGGGTCCCTGGTTCGCGCCCGTGTCGGGGCGAGGGGACGACGTAAAGTTATACTGTTACATTGGTAACACAGTTTTTTTGTTGTCAATCTATTCCATAACCTTTTTCAACCTTTTACAATGACCCTCTAGTGGTATTCAAAGTTGGAGAGTTGTATTTTAATTCCTAATTCTATGGTCAACCCTTGTACTGTACTACGCTATTTATAAGCCATGGGAGGTAGTATTGGGACATGGGTGTTTGATTCACCTCCAACCCCAGTGTGGTGTAACACCAGGTTATATGTCTACACAGTAAATGTAACTTCTATGGAAATGTAACACTATTTTGGGGYGTATATGCTCCCACCCCCATTTTGTGTTAAAACTACTCTGGTCATGGTGTTGATATTTTTGGACTTAAAACAACACAAATGGACTAMATATCCAACTCTCAGAGAGTTGTTTAAATTTAACTCCCAATTGCCATTTTTTTTATCCACTCCCTTGCCATTTTACACTGGATTGTTTTGAATTAACAATCGACTACAGCAGAGTCCATTTCTCTTTCATTTTACWTCCTTTGAGTTATAAGGGTGGAAMGCMTYATTTKATTATTTCTTAACATGTCACATTATGGTGGCTCGCAATGTGATATCCAATCTCTGTTGCACGCCAATTTACAGGAAGCTATCCAGTACTTTAACAACACATACAACTCTGAGTAAATAAGGAAATACAGTAGATGAAGACTACCTACACCATRTAAACTGGAACAACTATCTCAYTAACGGTTGCTATAARTCCAGCCACTTACAGATTGGATTAGTTTAKAAAAATGTAAGTTTCTTTTCTTATGCTACTTTGTGTAGCATAAGATCAAAAACAATCAGTACATGCGAAAATACAGATATTGAAACAAACTATTTTAAAAATCAACCTGCAACGGAGCATGCTGGGAAATATGACAATCCATCTGTGGATAACTCCATAGATTTAACCCCCTGTCTCTGGTTACCAATAATGGAGTTAAAAGTACTYCGTCCCAATGAACTMYAGTTATCAACACCAGCTCCAGGGAGCGTATCACTCTCTTGAGAGTTAAGATAACTCCTATTAGAGTGCCGCCCAAGAATATAACACTGTGATTTCAACTATTCTTGATTTACTGTGAATTTGTCTGTTTCTCTCCCCCTGTCTCTCAGAGCACTGCTGATGCCCTAGGTGTACCATCTGTGGGTAAGACATAATTGATCCTCCAGGAATATAAACAACATCTGTATAGTAAGTCTTTCCTGGGTTACATATACACCCCCCCCCCCCCCCCCCCCTTCTTCCCACATGTATAGTTGTAACAGAAATATCATCCAGGTATAGCACTCTTTGTCCACCTTTACCATTTCAATTGCATTTGTTTCTACATTGCTTTGTAAATATGTCATTGTCACATTGCCCTTAACAAAGAATCCTCTCCTGAGGATTCCATCTAGAAAACTATTTCCAGTCGTTCAGCCCTCAGGCTACTTTCTCTGTAGCTGGCAATACTGTACTTAATCTAACCACGCACATTTTACATGATTAAAATATAAATATCTGACATAATGAATTATGAAACAGAAGTATTTAACCTCATTAGATAAGTGTGTGTGTGTGTGTGTGTGTGTGTGTGTGTGTGTGTGTGTGTGTGTGTGTGTGTGTGTGTGTGTGTGTGTGTGTGTGTGTGTGTGTGTGGTGTGTGTGTGTGTGTGTACTTGTTTTCCTACATTATCAGGACCCAATGTCCCAACAATTCACCTGAATGTCCTGAAAAGGTAGGAAAACAAGAACTTCTTGTTAAAATGTTATTTTAAGCTTAAGGGTTAGGTTTACGATTTGGGGATTAGGGTTAGGTTAAGTGGAAATCGTTTTTTTGACCGTTTTTTTTAACGGTCAAACATGTTCCCCCTCTAAAAAGTCCTGAAAGCTGTATGTGTCTGTTTGTGTCTGGTCAATACAATATAGGTCACATAGATTCCTGATATTATGAMATTTGTYCACTGTCTACTCTAACGACTCTCCCTCCCAAGTTTTCTAGAACCATTTAGCTGAAACCCCACTGTCTGGGAGCTGTGTGTGTTCGTGCGTGTGAAGGATTATAGCCCGGTGTCAGCAGTACCATTTGAACCAAGGTCTGGTAGAAACACAACACCAGGACAGCCAATGACAGTGACTCAACCAAATCTGGCCAACCAAAAACAGAGAGCCCGGCATAGCGTGACACATGTGTCATAACCTAATGACCTGGCTGTGTGGCACGTGATGGGTTATATGATAAGCCATGCGGCTTCTGTTCTGTGTGCTGTCGAATGTTACCTCCACAGGACCTCTGAATGTCGTAAGAGGCTGTGTGAGGTCGTCGGACCCGTGGACCAGAGCTTAGCAGAGAACCATCACCATGTGAATCAGATTACAGATGATTTGCCTGCATTCTGCAAAGATGTTAATATAAAGAGGGAAATTAAATGTATTTACATTGGAATATGTTTTCACTAAGGAGGAGTCAAAAGTAGAAACATATAGCGTCTTCATTTCATTCTAGTGGTGGAAATGGGGATGGATGATACAACATACATGATACAGCTTGTTATTATGCCACGTTCACTTAATGTCAGAAACTCAGACATTTCCGACTTGGTTGCTCGTTGTAGAAAGAGTTTCCCACTCGGGAAGTATCAGAATCAACCAATAGGAAGCTCTACGCAAATAACATTTGAACTCAGAGGTCCCAAGTTTCTGACATGACGTGAACGTAGCATTACACATCTCTTGGATGATAGCCATCCAATAGCTGATGCCATGATAGCTGATGCCAACAGTGGGGCAGTGACCAAATGACCAAACCCTTAAAAGTCAATAAAGTCAGGCAGAGTCAACTGAGRACATGCATTAACAAGCAGAGCACTTGAGAGAAGAGAGACAGCAAAYAACTGCACTGTAGTAGGCTTCATTTAATAATGTGTTACATACAGCAAAATACACTTCATATTGATACATGTTTTTACTGGTACTTTTACTACATAGACAATTTAATTTGAAAATCTTATTGCTAGGCATGTTAAATAGAATAATTTTTWAAAATATAAAATGAAATATAATATCATAAATATAATGACTAACAAAATATGTCCTTTGTGCTACTGATTATGATGCGGTGTGTTCTAAGTCGTAAGGTTCAGGACGTGATGACGATGAGACACATGCTACTTAATGGCCACGGGGCAGAATAAAGAAACACACAAATTCCACAGGAATAAAGTCATAGGTGCATTTGAAATGACACCCTATTCCCTACAGAGTGCACTACATTTGACCTGGGTCCATGAGGTTCTGGCCAAAGGTAGTGCACTATATAGGGAATATGGTGCCATTTTGTATGCAGACAATGTCTGAAACGGTGCATTGGTGACAGTCCGGTTGCCAAATCTGGTGCTACTTTTGCTAACTCCTTTATGGTAAACAACTCCATTCTCATTGTTGTCTTATTAAGCAGAACTAAACTGGCAACCAGGCTGCATTGATGAAATATGCATCTGGTGYGGGATCACAGTCAACACAGAGGGTATGCATACATCCCATCTTACTGTAACACAATCCTATGTTCAAATGTACAATATATCATACACATCACTGTATCTAGCACCTTCATTCTAACATGAGGTTTCAGGTTGATATGCTCAGCAAATACCCTAGTAGGGTAAAATACAGTACTGGTCCATGAAGTAACTAAGACTTGGCTGTGTCTTTAACATCTGGACAACAATAACATCCCTGTGGTATTTGTATATTAATTTATTAGGCCTTTTGGGTATAGTTACTTACATATTAAAAATAATTGAAATAAAGTGTGTTTGCATGAAGGAATTAGAGKCATGGTTCGTTCAAACTAAAATAGTGCAATTTCCCATTCCTTATCATTAATAATGAGTTACATTGTTAGAGCTATTTGGTGTGTGCACAGGTAGAATGTGTGAATAAAARTGCATGCAGAAATATTCAAGAGAACATAAATACTGTGATCTGTTCGGGTAAGGTAAAGTTATCATCTCGAACCAAGTATCACGCTACTATAGCAGCTAGCTGTCTGTCATGAGAGATTAGATATGGGTTTTTGAAAGAAAAAAAAATTGAAGGAATTAATGATCTTCAACATAAAACATTCACATTCATAACAAAGACAGACAGACAGAGACAGACTATGTAAAAAATAAATACAATCCCCGAGGACTAAAATCCTACTGATACATAAGTTGCTGTTGAGAACACTGACGGACAGGGAAAGACAGCTGAAAATATTAATGTCATACAGTACTTCTGTTAACTTAAAAAAGTATTTCCACCACACACTCATTTAGCTAGTACAGCTAATGTGAACATACTCATCTTTTCACCATCGACATGAGCAATTGCAATCACTTTTTCAAATAAGCATAGTATGAATTCATGGGGACATACATTGATTTAATTCATGTATGAAGGAATACATGAGTGGACGGACAAATGTTGTATTGTGACAGGGTGTTCACTTCAAAAGAAAATGTTTTTTGCTTGTAGGGAGGGATGGAGGAGAGAGAGTGATGGAGGAGAGAGAGTGATGGAGATGAGGAAGTAAGGAGAGAAGGACTGGCGGAAGGAGAAAAGGAATGAAGGAAAGGAGAGGGAGAAAAGGAAGGTGTGAAGGAACGACAGAGGGAAGGAAAAAGAGAAGAACTGGTCCTACTAGCTGGAAAGGTCATTGAGGTCACCACCCTGTTCTATGACGGCCTTGGCAAACTGCTTGAACACGCGGTCCATGTAGGTGCTCCGTCGGGGCCACAGGCCCTCCAGGAAACCAATATGGCCMCCGTGGCAGGTGATGAGGAGGGCTAGGTTAGGGTTCTGCTTCACTGCCTCCACTGGAATGGCTGAGGAGGAGAAGAGACAAAACACATTGTTAATAATCTAGCAGTCAAGCAATGGATACATATACCAAGCACTATACAGTATATTGTCGATTTAACTTCCAAAACCCCTCAGAAATACTGTATGCACGTACACATTAAGGCAATACAAGAAATGTACAGATAGATATAAAATAATACTATTTTTTATTTATTTTTATATTACTAACAGATTAAACWAATTTTGGCCAAGGGTCCGTGGAATAAGTTTAGAGGGTGTAATACAATACAGTGCAATGTTATTAATCTCCAATTGATGTTCTTAACCCTGGGCAACATGGGCTTGGGAGGCTCACAGGGATATTGGTATCCATCAAAGAAATAGAATGAAAAAAAGAGAAACCTTTTATTCAATTTTTATTATATCCACAGTACTCCACCAATTGTCAACTTGTAAGTCGCTCTGGATAAGAGCGTCTGCTAAATGACTTAAATGTAATGTAAATGTAAATTGACCATTCGTTAAGCTCCACCCCCGAATTTTGGGCAACCAATCGCTGCGCTCCAACGGATCGCAACTGTAGTCGAGTCCAACACCTCCGACAAGCTCACGTTTCAACGCAATGAAAGCCGGAGAGGGCTTTTGCAAAAACAGTTTTCTTCAAAAAATTTATGTAATTATTATTAAATAAGTGAACAGTGCACCAGGAGTAATTGCTACTGTGATTCCTGCTATGCAGAGCCTGTGAACGCTAGATAGCTAGGCAGCCACTTAATATAACTTGTTTTCTCAAAATGTAAGTTAGGTAGCTAARTTAGCAATGTTATGAATACTTAGCTCCCATCTGCTGTCAACATTAGGATACGATTTGATTAGCACTAGTTAGCTCCAAAAGTGGTTATAGCTTAGACTGCATTCTGACAGTGAATTCAGAGGCTAGCTACACTACAAACATCATTTTTACCAGGTTCCTGTAAAGCAATTGTAATGACAGTCCACCACAACATACCCAAGAGTTTCCTGATTAGCAAAGGGTAGTCTGTGTTTAATTTGATTGTGTACTGGAAACACAGTTTGAGATCATTKTGAGGTGATTTCACCAGTGGTTGAATTGGGAATTGGACTTCCCGGGAAAATGTTGTCTGAGGTTGCAACAGTAACTAAGGGGGACGTGGCTTAACTAAGGGTCAATTATCAATTTTAGTTCAATACTTCTTGTATTGTTTACAAAAACAAACAAAAAATACAGTGCCTTCAGAAAGTATTCATRCTCCTTGATTTATTCCACATTTTGTTGTGTTACAGCCTGAATTCGAAATGGATTACATTTATATTTTCCCTCACCCATCTACACACAATACCCCATAATGACAAAGTGAAAACATGTTTTGAAATACAGAAATATCTAATTTACATAAGTATTCACACCCCTGAGTCAACACATGTTAGAATCACCTTTGGCAGTGATTACAGTTGTGAGTCTTTCTGGGTAAGTCTCTAAGAGCTTTGCACACCTGGTTTGTKCAATATTTGCACATTATTCTTTTTTAAATTCTTCAAGCTCTGTGAAGTTGTTTGTTGATCATTGTTAGACAGCCATTTTCAAGTCTTGCCATATATTTTCAAACCGATTTATGTCAAAACCGCTAACTAGGCCACTCAGGAACATTCAATGTTGTCTTGGTAAGCAACTCCAGTGTACATTTTGTGTTTTAGGTTATTGTCCTGCTGAAAGGTGAATTTGTCTTCCAGTGTCTGTTGGAAAGCAGACGGAACCAGGTTTTCCTCTAGGATTTTGCCTGTGCTTAGCTCTATTCCGTTTCTTTTTATTTAAAAAAACATCCTAGTCCTTGCCGATGACAAGCATACCCATAACATGATGCAGCCACYACCATGCTTGAACATATGAAGAGTGGTACTCAGCGATGTATTTGCTTTGTATTCAGGACATAAAGTWAATTTCTTTGCCACATTTCTTGCAGTTTTACTTTAGTGCCTTATTGCAAACAGGRTGCATGTTTTGGAATAGTTTTTATTCTGTACAGGCTTCCTTCTTGAGTTACTACAATGTTGTTGATCAATCAGTTTTTTCCTATCACAGCCATTAAACTCTGTAACTGTTTCAACATCACCATTGGACTCATGGTGAATTCCCTGAGCGGTTTCCTTCCCCCCCAGCAACTGAGTTAGGAAGAAYGCCTGTATCTTTGTAGTGACTGGGTGTATTGATACACCATCAAAAGTGTAATTAATAACTTCACCATACTCAAAGGGATATTCAATGTCTGTTTTTTTACACATCTACCAATAGGTGCCCTTCTTTGCGAGGCATTGGAAAACCTCCCTTGTCTTTGTGGTTGAATCTGTGTTTGAAATTCACAGCTCAACTGATTGTGACTTATTATGTGACTTGTTAGGCACATTTTTACTCCTGAACTTATTTAGGCTTGCATAACAAAGGGGTTGAAAACTTATTGAAATTCTACAAACATAATTCTACTTTAACATTATAGGGTATTGTGTGTAGACCATTGAAACAAAATCTCAATTAAATCCATTTTAAATTCAGGCTGTAACACAACAAAATGTGGAAAAAGTCAACGGGTGTGAATACTTCCTGAAGGCACTGTAAATGGACTRCAATGTAATCTTTAAAATTGCAAAGTTCTCTCTGCCTCATGGCAAAACGTGTGCCAAAATGTGCCTTCCCAGGGCACGAGACGTGGTTCATCCGGCCAAGCAGTCATAGCAGAACTCCTTGTATGATATTTTCTTGTGCTCTGATTTAAAGGTCGTCCCTGATGAATTTGTTATCACAAAAGGGGTCCCMAACCCCAAAACGTTTGAGAACCACTGTTCTATATTAACACTCATTGTGTATTTGCCTGCATTGTCTTTCCGAAAAGGCCTTGCTCATCGGCTAAGCAACCAACATGGAGGGCCAGGGGTGGGGTGTGATTGTGGATTCACCATGACAGGGGGAGAAGACGTCGTCTGCAGCGTTTAGACACAACATGGGCACCTGCACAGACTTGAGCTTGTGGATGGGACTGGCATCGTGGTAGTAGTCATCGTTGGTGGGGTAGCCAAACATTATAGACGTGAACCTCTCATCAAACTCACGGATGGTCTTGGCCTGCATGGGGGTTGGGATAAACAACATTTGGCAGCAGTCCAAGAGGGCCATAAGGACGAGACTRGAACGTGACTAGAATATATTGTTTTCTTTGACTTTGATTGGATTTACAGGAGGTCATTAAWAAGGAAGTGCATTTTACCTTCATCACATGATCAATGTCGTAACTCTTCTCAAGGACAGATTTGTGTCTAGAGGAGAGAAAAACATGAGGAAGCAGGAAGTAGGTTTGCTTCACTGGGGAAGTAGGTTTGCTTCAATGGGGATCATGGGGAAGCATGGGGGTTTGCTTTAATATCCAGTGGCAATGTTTATGAAATGATTGGGGCCTGAGAGTAAAGTACAGAGTATAAAATATGTCCAGGATCCCCAGAGAGAGATAGCGAAGAGAGAGATAGCAAAGAGAGAGAGGCAAGAGAAAGAGCGAGAGGGAGGGGAGTGAGAGCGAGAGAGAGGGATAGAAAGAGAGGGAAAGAAAGAGAGGCTTGTGGCCAAGCTAGTTCACACCCTCCACAAACCTCAGGGGTCAGGTGCTAACCGCTAAAAGGAAAACAATGTAGCTCAGTGCAACTAACAGCTAAAATAGGCTAATCCCCCAGCCCAGGCTCCAGCTTCCTCTGGCCCCCACCCACCTGTCCACACCTGCCTGCAGGCAGCTAGTGAGGTAAGAGTTGAAGAGGAAGCGGTCCAGAGGCTTCTCCAGTGACGCTGTACACGCAAACACATCCCAACCTGCCGAGAACACCACCACACCCTTCAGACACGTCTCCCTGCCCTTCTTCCCCAGGTAGTTTGCCAGCATCATCCTGGGGTTCAAAAGAGGGGGAGAGGGTTGTGGGGAGAAGGGAGGGGGGAGAGCAGAGAAGGATTGTGAAATGTTACATTTTTCATCAATCTGCACTTAGCTTGGAGATTATAGCTTGAATACCTCTTTTGACATGGYGTAAGTACTACTGAGAGGCTGAGCTCTCTGAATCAAATGCAAAGTGTTGTTTCTGAATGGGGGAAAGCATGAGGCTGCAAACGTTCAAAATACATAACCAACCCATGACATAATTTCTGCTGGTGAGCGTTGACCTTTTTTGAATATCATTAAAAACCTAAGGATGACCAAGTGCGCTCTCGAGGCTCTACGTAAACCGTACTCGCTTCAGACTGACTCCCACAGTTCAGTGAAGTAATACTATAGTATAGTATTGCTCTAGACAGATCCCGTTGACGTCAATAAGCTACAATAATACACAATTTATGCAGAARTCTGAGTAATGCATGTGCTTGGGATTTGGCCCAGTGAATAGTGTCACTGTCCATTGAAGTGAGAATGCATGAAGAGGCACCTACCCGCCCATGGAGACCCCAGCAGCCATGAGAGGGGCGTCCTCATTTGTCCTCTGGATGWGTTCGATGACAGCCTCCAGGTCCTCTGTGTTGGCAGCGCAGTACGTTCTGGGGGTCTGGGTGGCACACAAAGATAAGAAGAGTTCACCATGTGTGCTTTTGCAGAGTGTGTGTACTGTGCACCATTTCCCTGCACGTGCACAMACTGTTAGGGTATCTATAGTCAGACGTGCACATACGGTACATGAATTACACTCAAGCCTTCATACCTTCTCTCACACATGTGCACAAACACTGCTTGTGATTTAGAGGCCAAACAATCACCATGACGCTATGTAGTTTTCATGGTGCTCTATTGATGAGTGGTAGAAAAAGAAGGTCTGGCTTTACAAATGGCTGATTCAGGCTATTTGGAGTTAGYGCAGTAGCAACCACAAGAGCAGTTATAACACCATTAAAGAGCAGTCAGAGCTGTGTAGCATGCAGCCTGCAGCTGGATAGCCTTTGGACTGTAGCATCTGTCCATCACTATCAATTAATGCAAGAAATTCTTGTTAAACATTAAGCAAATTACCCGCTTAGTCAAATGAGACCACAGACAYGGAGAACAATAATGGGCCACTAAGGTTTGATAAAATAAAATAAAACTCAATTTATTTTATATTTAACCTTTATTTAACTAGGCAAGTCAATTAAGAACAAATTATTATTTACAATGACGGCCTACCCCGGCCAAACCCTAACGACGTTGGGCCAATTGTGCGCCGCCCTATGGGACTCCCAATCACGKCCGGTTGTGATACAGCCTGTAATCAAACCAGGGTCTGTAGTGACGCCTCTAGCACTGAGATGCAGTGCCTTAGACCGCTGCGTCACTCGGGACATTCAATGACGAAACTAAATGAAACATAACAGGGTTTTAAAGGTGACAATGAATTCAAATACTAGTACAATCTAAAATGGGATAGGCTACAGCTTTACAACTGTTCTTTGTTGTACCTAAAACCCACTAAAGTACTAATAACTGACAACACATGGATTTAAAATAACCTTAAAGAAGCAGGTTTTATAACTTTATACTCCCTGACATCATCACTTCAGCATTTCAAGTCCATTTAAAGTAACCTATTTCTCAGTCAGACATGTTGTCTATCTCTGTGGCTGCATACCAGTACCTTTCCTCATCAATATTAATGCGCAAAGCTCAGCCAAAGTGGAAGCTGTTTTTTCACAGCAGCCATATCCACTTGCTGTGTCGTCATAGAAAACGTTTTTGAGTAGACGACTTGAGAGGAGTAGGAACTGTACTGGTACGGTTGCAACGATAATATCCACAATAAAAACAGCGTGAACCAATTTCCCTTTTGATGATACAGTATTAAAGTKAACTACAATACAACACAGTTCAATGTCCAATAACCATCCATTGTATTGTAGTACTGGTAAATATTACTATGATATATGATGCGACTCAAATGTACCAACTAAGTGTAACGGAGGCTTTTCGAAACCTGAAGAACTGAATTAGCTCCGAGAGGGAACCTCTCACAGAGCAGGACATTCATTCTAATACTGTGCCCTATTTAAACAATGGACGCCATTTACACTAAACTGGCCACAAAGAAAACAGTCAAAGGCTTATGAATGCGTAGGCATTTGCATAAAACCTCAAAGCTAGTGGAAGAAGGGTCATTCCTTTCCTACCACCACGTTATGTAGTGCAATAGTTATACTCGGAGATCATAGTACTGTTATATATACATACCTGTACATACAAAATACTGGAAATATTTATTTAACTAGGCATTAGGGTACTTCTTACCTCATCATGCAGACAACACGTGAAGTTTGTTTGATTTTTTTCACATGTGCACTCATAGAGATCCTATTAAAGTACTCTAATTCCTACTTATCTGTGTGCACTACAGTATTGGCCCAGTTTGGCAACTGAGAATAGCCCTTTCAGATGAAACCCTGGCCTGGGTTACAAGATAACAGTAACTGGTGTGTGTATGTGTGTGTGTGTGTGTGTGTGTGTGTGTGTGTGTGTGTGTGTGGTGTGTGTGTGTGTGTGTGTGTGTGTGTGTGTGTGTGTGTGTGTGTGTGTGTGTGTGTGTGTGTGTGTGTGTGTGTGTGTGTGTGTGTGTGTGTGTGTGTGTGTCGTGTGTGTGTGTGTGTCGTGTGCGTGTGTGTCGTGTTCATGTTGTGCATGTGTGTTGTGTGTGTGTGTGTGTGTGTGTGTTCATGCTTGAGTGCATGTGTGTCTGTCTTTGTGACTGTGCATGTGAATACAACAACGACAAGACACAAAACAACCCATTTATTTATTCTGAGAGCACAGATCTCAAAAAGGACATTGTGGCCACAAACTATGGCACGATACAAGGTTTCATTTGTCGATTGGCTGAGCAGTTTGGGTGACACCGATACCTAATATAATTTATGCACATTAGCATCTCTTGAATAGCATCATAGCACTTCCTCGCTTCAATGGAGATTGACAACCTAATCGTTGGCTAAATAGATCTGGAACGGGCGTAGATTCATAGATAAAGCTTGAGCTACAGTGGGTGTCAGAATAGCATGTGCTTGGTGAAGACAGGACAGGGCAAGGTCATTCTGCTCTATGGTCCAGTGTTAGAATACACTATCCACCTGTAACTTCAATCCCTGCTATGTAACAACATAGTCKGTCTGCACCCTGTCTGGACTAGGCTCCCTATGGGTAACCCAATACACTATGGGTTACACATGACACAGACATTATGTGTCATGTTATGGGCTGCTCGGTGACATAGTGAAGGGGGTGTCACACTGATAAATAGCACCAATGACAATGCAGGGGAAAGCCTGCACAGGCATGTGGAGCACCACTAGGATGTAGGGCCTATGTCTTTGTCATGTTGTGAGT
The DNA here is from genome assembly GCF_002910315.2 of Salvelinus sp. IW2-2015. Taxonomy (NCBI): domain Eukaryota; kingdom Metazoa; phylum Chordata; class Actinopteri; order Salmoniformes; family Salmonidae; genus Salvelinus; species Salvelinus sp. IW2-2015. Next base: position 11,780,668 of record NC_036859.1, on the reverse strand, counting down.
GTTTGCATAGCCGTGTAGATGAAGATACCTTTTGATTGTACGGAGTAAAATAGTCGTTGCAAACTGTTGTGCTTTTGAATGCATGTCTGAATTTAAAACAAAAAAGGTACACATGCACAAATCCTTTTGAAACTGTACTTTGTATGAATATTAGATTCTTACCAAGAGAGTTTCGCCAGACACCCCTCTGTTGTTGAATACCGCACACCTGAAACACAAAAACATGCACTTTAGCCTTTGAATTCCATTCATTCCATTTCTTTCCTTGCATTCCTTGAGAAATTACAAGACTAATGCTAATATGATTACGTTCCTAAATGTAAGCGAGTGCCAGCGTGATAACTATGTTCTAACTTCCAGGTGCACTGCATGACTCAAAATAACACGCTGCCCCCAATCTGTTTTTCTATTAGTGCTGAACAGCAGTATCATACATTTCTCTACTCATCTGTTATCTGAGAGACTCAACCTTGCTGTTTCTATCTGTAAAACTCAGCAGCAGGGTGGGGCCATACTGTAGATTGGGGGGTGGACACAGCAAGGAGTGGTGACGTACATTTGCTTCCTGCTGCAAAGCTTGTACCAGTAAGCTGTAATTCACTAAGCTAGCAGGACAGGGGTGAGGGCCGGGGTGAAAGATGCTGACTTTGCCTGCTTGCCCCCCCCCCCTTCCCTGCTCCGTTTGCTTGCCTGCCCCCCTCCCGTACCTTCTCTAAACTGCTCCCTCCGTTTTAAAGAACGAGTACAGAGAACACAGAGGGGCTTTTTGGAGGAGAGAAAACTGCCTCCCTCGGCATCTCTTAGGGCTTATGCAACGTTCAGCTCTTTCTTTCCAAAGCAGCTCTGCTCTGCCTACTGAGAGATTGGCTAGCCTCTCTATTGTTGCAGCTGCCTACCTCAAGTAACCCTAATCCATTCATACAMCGTTGTTATAACACAATGTACAAATGCGTTTGAAAGTACTGTCAACTCCTGACATAGAGTATGTTCACTGCAAAGAAAATGTATTYGAATTTGGACTACTGAACTGCAATGCACTGAAACAGATGAGTGTGTTATCAAGAGTGGACTGTMCACAGTGTTTAAAATAGTCCTACAGGCTAAAATATAGGCCTAATCCACAGGCCTAATCCACAGTATTGAATGGAGCAATAGTTTGAATTCATGAAAACTGTGCAGTACTGTCTAGTACTTCTAGCCAAGAACACACACCTATATCCCAGCTCCCTGCTCTGCTGGACCATGTGGAGGATGTAGGACTCTCTGCTGGTGCCGGTCAGGCCTGGAAGCAGCAGGACGGTGGGGCGCGTGGCCGAGTTGGGGTGGGAGGCGCTGTCATCGTTGTCGAACCAATCCAGAGAGATCTGCCCTCCATCTGCTGCTCTAATGAGCTCACTGCAGAGAGGAGAAGGTCAGACATAACAGTCAGAAGAGAAGCGGGACAGGCCGGGTAGAAARAGACAGCACTAAATTACAGACACACACACTAGGGATTATCATGGGTAACCGGGATCCCGGSACTGTCCTGAGAACACTTCACGTTTCCCGAAAAGAAAATTGATGGCTCATTTCTTCCCCAATGTCTGCACTAATACAATTCCWCAGCATCAGGTTAGCAAGAAATGTAGTAGCACATTATCCAAACAGGTTGTASCATGGAAGCCTAGTKTATTTACTTYATACAAAGTGGCCATAAATTCAAAGCGCACGCAAAATTGACACTGCCGGTCTTGCCGGACTGCATTCGCAACCTGAATTCAGTTAATAAACCCTAAAGGAAACCCCCTACAGTGTAGTCTATTAAAGAACGTGTGTSTCTTTGAGCTGTCATTGTAAGTCTTCAGACAGTTACACATTTGATAGGCCTATGCACAATTCACTACATAGGCATCTTTGTCATGAAGTCTGTTAACAATTCAGAGAGACATGARGGAAAATTCTATCCTCTCGTCCAAGAGCCTAGGCTATTTTCCTGTCAAGTCCCAATCCCACTGAAACCCAAAATCGTGACTACTTTATTCTGTAATCCATAGGTTGGATTATCAAAAAGCACGTCTCTTGGTTATGCATGTCAAAATACCGTTATAACATTTCTCCTGCTTCTCTGCGCWKTCTCGTACATGCTGCCCAAATGAGAACTTCGGTAGAGAATGTGTGAATAGGGAGGAGGTACTAAGATAACATATGGAATTGTTTTAAGATGGTCATACCATGGATCATTTAGCTATTTGATTTAGARTTTTCTGATCCCTTTAGGTATATATATATTTTATTTATTTATTTGGCCTTTACTACTATAGCCCATAGAAACTATTTGAATAATATATTCCTAAATGGCAAAAAATACATTCCTTTTGATAGATTCTTTTACTAAGGTTTTGAAGTGTCTGTCCTATATCTAGGAGATACACTACATGACCAAAAGTAYGTGGACACCTACTGATGTTTTGGGCAATTAGGCCTGGCTCGCAGTCAATGTTCTAATTCATCCCAAAGGTGTTCGATGGGGTTGATGTCCAGGCTGTGTGCACGCCAGTCAAGTTCTTCCACACTGATCTCGACAAACCGTTTATGTATGGACCTCACTTTGTGCACAGGGGCATTGTCATACTGAAACAGGAAAGGGCCTTCCCCAAACTCTTGCCACAAAGTTGGAAGCACAGAATTGTCAAGAATGCCTTTGTATGCTGTAGCGATAAGATTTCCCTTCACTGGAACTAAGGAGCCTGAACCATGAAAAAAAAAACGTCAGACCATTATTCCTCCTCCACCAAACTTTACAGTTGGCACTATGCATCTGCCAAACCCAGATTCGCCCATCGGACTGCCAGATGGTGAAGCGTGATCCATCACTCTAGAGAACGCGTTTCCAAAGCCCAATGGAGGTGAGTTTTACACCACTCCAGCCAACGCTTGGCATTGCGCATGGTGATCTTAGGCTTACACGCCGCTCTCTCGGCCATGGAAATCCATTTCATGAAGCTCCCGACGAACAGTTCTTGTGCTGATGTTGTTTCCAGAAACAGTTTGGAACTCGGTATTGAGTGTTGCAGCCGAGGACAGACAATTTTTACATGCTTCGCGTTTCAGCACTTGGTGGTCCCATTCTGTGAGCTTGTGTGGCCTACCACTTCGCGGCCRAGTAGTTATTGCTCCTAGAAGTTTCCACTTCACAATAATAGCAGCTCTRGCAGGGAAGAAATTTTACGAACGGAGTTGTTGGCAAGGTTGCATCCTATGACGGTGCCACGTTGAAAGTCACTAAGCTCTTCAGTAAGGCCATTCTACTGCCAATGTTTGTCTATGTAGATTGCATGGCTGTGTGCTCGATTTTATACACCTGTCAGCAACGTGTGTGGCTGAAATAGCCGAATCCACTAATTGGAAGGGGTKTCAACATACTTTTGTATATACTGTATAGTGTATATCTATATCTATATGTACACTGAAGAAAATATCAACAGAACATGTAAAGTGTTGGTCCCATGTTTCATAAGCTGAAATAAAAGATCCATGAAATGTTCCATAMGCACAAAAAGCTTATTTCTCTCAGATGTTGTGCACACATTTGTCTACATCCCTGTTAGTGAGCMTYTCTCCTTTGCMAAGATAATCCATCCACCTGACAGGTTTTGCATATCAAGAAGCTGATTAAACAGCAGGATCATTATAAAGGCGTACCTTGTGCTGGGGACAATAAAAGGCCAATGTGCAGTTTTGTCACACATCACAATGCCACAGATGTCTCAAGTTGAGGGCGCGTGTAATTGGCATGCAGAGCTTTTGCCAGAGAATTTAATGTACATTTTTCTACCGTAAGCCGCCTTCAACGTCGTTTTAGAGAATTTGGCAGTACGTCCAACCAGCCTCACAACCGCAGACGACGTGCGTGGCGTCATGTGGGCAAGCGATTTGCTGATGTCAACATTGTGAACAGAGTGCMCCATGATGGTGGTGGGGTTATGGTATGGGCAGGCATAAGCTACCGACAACGAACACAATTTCATTTTATCGATGCCAATTTGAATGCACAGAAATACCGTGACGATATCCTGAGGCTCATTGTGAGGCCCTTTTTTTAAAGGTTTCTGTGAACAACAGATACATATCTGTATTCCCGGTCATGTAAAATCCATAGATTAGGGCCAAATGAATTTATTTCAATTGACTGATTTCCGCATATGAACTGTAACTCAGTAAAATCTTTGAAATTGTTGCATGTTGCATTTATCTTTTTGTTTATCTTGACAACCACTTTATTTATATATATATATATAGAGAGAGAGAGAGATATCTGAAATCGAATACTTTAAGGTATAGAATTATTAACAACTGTAATTGTCACTTCCTGATCTGTTTTACCTGTTCTTGTGATTGTCTCCACCTCCTCCAGGTGTGACTTATTTTCCGCAGTGTATTTATCCCTGTGTTTCCTGTCTCTCTGTGCCAGTTCGTCTTGTATGTTTTCAAGTCAACCAGCGTGTTTTCCCATGTGCCTGTTTTCTATTATCTTTTTCCTAGTCTTCCCTGTTTTGACCTTTGCAGGTTTTTTTCTGGACTCCGTACCCGCCTGCCTGACCCTTCTGCCTGCCCTGACATCGAGCCTGTCTGCCACTCTTTTCACCTCTTGGACTCAGAATCTGGTTTTGACCTTTTGCCTGTCCACGACCATTCTCTTGCCTTCTCCTTTTGGATTATAAATAAACTACCAAGACTCTAACCATCTGCCTTGTGCCCTTAGAGTAATGTTTATTTTCTTGTTGGAACCTATATGGATCTATAATTCCACTTGAGAAATACTGCACCAAACATCTTACTTAGATGTAAAATTGTGCGACCAGACCTCCTCGGCAAAAACGCCAAAATGAATTACCGATTTATCTTAGATTCATTCTAACTATTTTGAGGAATTGTATAATGACTATGTTGTTGCTATGGCGTCTCAAGAGGGACAAAGTAATATTGCGCTTTTTAAGTGAAGGGTCTTGTATGAGAGTATGCGAGGCACGGACGTTCCCTTCCCCTAGCCGAGTTCTGCTAGGAGCAAACTGAACCTAGTATGCAGATCATTTTTGCCACCTAATTGGTATTTTGACCAATCAGATCAGATCTTTTGCCTCTAATTGGGCAAAGATCAGAATTGGGCTGCCTGTACAATTGCAGCCGTGCAGTCCCACCTGCACCATTTTCTTGACAACCACTTTATTTCACTAGTGATCAGCCTCACAAGCTGCATTGATACAGGCAGCCCAATTCAGATCTTTTGCCAATGATTTAGAATATCTGATACTTATCTGATCTTTTCCCTAAAGTGTAAACAGAAAAAAAACAATCTGATTTGACCTCCAATTTAAATCACATCCATATGTGGATCTCAATCCTGATACAATTCTGATGCTCCATTTGCGACCTCCGTCTGGGCGCTCAGATCAGACTTTTTTGCTCTGAAGAGATTTTGTTCTCTGCAGCTGCAGTGGATTCTTATGGAGAATAAATGTATAGTTTCCCCAAGCCTACCCCGTTAGCTGGGGTCAATGAGACCCAGTGCAATCCATCTCACGCCAACCAACCAACCGAGCGACCAGACAACAACATTGGTTGTCAATGCCTGTATGACTGGAAGAGGAATGAAATTACAGAACCACACCAGCATTAAATATGCACTTAAAGGCGAGACTAGAGCAGCCACTGGTGTCGTGGGYCGTGCACCAATCTGGAGCCAGCTGGTTGGGCCGTGTACCAATCGAGAGCGAGCACGACCCATAAGCAGAAACAGGAGGACACCTCTTTTATAGACATGCTAATCCCAGATGCGGATGAGTGRAGTGAGAGAGAGAGAGAGAGAAAAATGTYACTCCGACAGCCAGCGATAGTCGAGAAAATCATGATCAACTTTCAAGGATCTCTGTCCCATTCAGTTCAACATTCCATGGTGGGTCAAATAGTCAAATTGCCATGGTCTGAGGCACTTTTCCAATTCTAATAATGCAATTTCTATGCTCTGTCCTTGTGTAGATTTGACTATGGTTAGTAGAGGTCTTCTCTTCCCTCATGACTAATAACCTCCAGCAAATATCATTGGCTAAACACACACACACACACACACACACACACGCACACACACACACACACACACACCACACACACACACACACACACACACACACACCACACCACACACACAACACACACACACACACACACCACACACACCACACACACACACACACACACACACACACACACACACACATCGGAGACAGGTGGTGGGTGAGACCCACATGCTGCCATGGTGCATTGTGGGAAGTGGGAAACATGTAGCTGCTTGATTGGACAATGGTTAAACAAAGGCCAAGAGAAGTGGAATGCCCTTGACACTAGGGCATCCTTCTGAGTCACTGGATCAGATTAGGGCAAGTCTGTCTGACTGCTATCAAGGCCAGGACAATAGTAATAGATGGCCTATAGTCCCATTCTGTGGTTAGTTACCTATAGTGCCACTTTCAGCAATAGTAGTAAAGATTTCAGAAGGTCTACTCTATCTTGATTGGCTATTGAAGTTGATGATGATATTGCTCCTTAGTGGACAACCTACATAAACACAGTAACTAATGACAATGATCAAATAATTTGGTATTTTCGGTCAGTAAATCAGATCAAATCACTATTTTGATTCTAGCTCTGTGGAATATACTATACTATATATATTACATACAGAGCCTTCGGAAAGTATTCAGACCCCTTGACTTTTTCCACATTTTGTTAGGTTACAGCTTTATTCTAAAATGTATAAAATAAAATAAAAATGTGTCAATCAATCTACACACAACACCCCATAATGACAAAGCAAAAACAGGTTTTAAGAAAAGTATTCTAATTTACAAAAAAAAAATATATATATATAACATTTACATAAGTATTCAGACCATTTACTCAGTACTTTGTTGAAGCACCTTTGGCAGCGATTACAGCCTCGACTCTTCATGGGCATGATGCTACAAGCTTGGCACACCTGTATTTGGGGAGTATCTCCCATTCTTCTCTGCAGACCCTCTCAAGCTCTGTCAGGTTGGATGGGGAGCGTTGCTGAACAGCTATTTTCAGGTCTCTCCAGATATGTTCGATCGGGTTCAAGTCCGGGCTTGGCTGGGCCACTCAAGGACATTCAGAGACTTGTCCCGAAGCCACKCCTGCATTGTCTTGGCTGTGTGATTAGGGTCTTTGTCCTGTTGGAAGGTGAACCTTCGCCCCAGTCTGAGGTCCTGAGCACTCTGGAGCAGGTTTTCATTAAGGATCTCTCTATACTTTGCTCTGTTCTTCCTCGATCCTGACTAGTCTCCCAGTCCCTGCTGCTGAAAAACATCCATCGTAGGGATGGTGCCAGGTTTCCTCCAGAAGTGATGCTTGGCATTCAGACCAAAGAGTTCAATCTTGGGTTCATCAGACCAGAGAATCTTGTTTCTCATTGTCTGAGAGTCTTTAGGTGCCTTTTGGCAAACTCCAAGCGGGCTGTCATGTGCCTTTTAACGAGGAGTGGCTTCCATCAGGCCATTGTACCATAAAGTTATGATTGGTGGAGTGCTGCAGGGATGGTTGTCCTTCTGGAAGGTTCTCCCATCTCCACAGAGGAACTCTAGAGCTCTATCAGAGTGACCATCGGGTTCTTGGTCACCTCCCTGACCAAGACCCTTCTCCCCCGATTGCTCAGTTTGGCCGGGCGGTTCTAGGAAGAGTCTTGGTGGTTCCAAACTTCTTCCAGTTAAGAATGATGGAGGCCACTGTGTTCTTGGGGACCTTCAATGATGCAGAAWTTTTTWTTTATTATATGCAACAATTTCTAAAAACCTGTTTTTGCGTCGTCATTATGGGGTATTGTGTGTAGATTCCTAAGGCTTGAATTTTTWWAATTCATTTTAGAATAAGGCTGTAACGTAACAAAATGTGGAAAAAGTCAAGGGGTCTGAGTACTTTCCGAAGGCACTGTATATACAGTACCAGTCAAAAGTTTGRACACACCTACTCATTCCAGGGTTTTCCTTTATTTTTACTATTATCTACATTGTATATCAAAACGATGAAATAACACATATGGAATCATGTAGTAACCAAAAAAAGTGTTAAACAAATCAAACTATATTATGTTTGAGATTCTTCAAAGTAGGCACCCTTTGCCTTGATGACAGCTTTGCACACTTGGCATTCTCTCAACCAGCTTCACCTGGAATGCTTTTCCAACAGTCTTGAAGGAGTTCCCACATATGCCACACACACACACAYWWTATATATATATATATATATATACTAACTACCCCCAACTCCATTGAATTAATTTCAACCCACCTAATAAATGCAGGAGTCCTTGGACACCCTGACCATTAATCTCTAACAGAATGCATTAAAGTGGCAGCGGTTGCCTGAGCCAATACCATCACACAAAAGATTACTTTCACGTTTCTGCTGATAAGTCTTGACGAAGGGCAAGAGGTGCAACCCACTGGGCACAGACGTCAATTCAACGTTCATTCTACCTGTTCACTAGACCAAGTGACCCTTGAACTTTGACACTTATTTAAGAGAATTGGCAATAAATCACAATCTGTATTGTAAAGACTAATCTAGTAATAGTTTTTACATGCCCCCCCAAAAGGTCTGTGCATGTCTAACAGTATAACTTTAGTCCGTCCCCTCGCAAACCAGGGACCCTCTGCACATATCAACAACAGTCACCCACGAAGCATCGTTACCCATCGCTCCACAAAGGCCGCGGCTCTTGCAGAGCAAGGGGAACCACTACTTCAAGGTCTCAAAGCGAGTGACGTAACCGACTGAAACGCTATTAGCGCGCACCACCGCTAACTAGCTAGCCATTTCACATCCGTTACACTCACCCCCCTTTCGACCTCCTCCTTTTCCGCAGCAACCAGTGATCCGGGTCAACAGCATCAATGTAACAGTTTAACTTTACGTCCGTCCCCCCTCGCAAACCAGGGACCCTCTGCACATATCAACAACAGTCACCCACGAAGCATCGTTACCCATCGCTCCACAAAGGCCGCGGCTCTTGCAGAGCAAGGGGAACCACTACTTCAAGGTCTCAAAGCGAGTGACGTAACCGAYTGAAACGCTATTAGCGCGCACCACCGCTAACTAGCTAGCCATTTCACATCCGTTACACATGTCCCTGCATACAGGTGTATTTTTAAACTAACACCATGCAACAGGCTTCTCTCTTATGAGACATGAGCTCCATGAGTTTAAACCAATTTCTCCAGTTTAATTCCTGTTCACCCAGTTCCATTTCACCATCAGACCAGGGAAACCCCTTCCCTTCACATGCTAAAGATCCTCTCGCAATATGTTCATTTTGAGATAGTTCTTTCAACAATAACACCACTACCATCACTTCTGATCCTATAAAAGTCTTACTTTCTGTAGCTGACCCCCGGTTTAGCCGTGACGAAGGGCCTAAGCACCGTCTGGATCCGGCTCTCCCAGCACCAGAAGGTGGGGTAGTAGGTCTCTGACACCACGGGACATTGGTCCCGCAGGAACTGGTAGAACTTCTTACCACCAGAAATCAGTTGGGGCTTCTGCAATACAAGACATGAAGTGTGTGAGTGATGTGGCTTTCACGTTATTGAGGGGAAGTGGAGGAGAAATGTCTGACCATGCAAGTCAAAGATACATTGTTGTACCTTTCCTACATTGAATTTACGCAATGTATACTACAGACGACAGACAATCTCCTGAATACAGTTCATTATACTTCATCATTCACAATCTACACCACTCCTCCCTTACAATACCCTTAAAAACATTGTGAAGCCTCTTCACTGAAATCACACGATTTTGAATATTGATTCCAAAGGAAGGATCTCAACAACTATGGTGTAATTGTAATGCAATATCAAGACTGGAATCTCAATTTTATATTGCTCTAATTTTGTTCTAGAGGACTGTATAAAGTGTCAGAAAATATGAAATGTTTTGGTGAGTTTTAGGGACATTCTGCAGTCACTAGTGGAGATGAAAGAGACTGGTAATGAGAATACAGTGACAGTAGGCAGTGTTGTAAATGGGATTATATGAGGTCACCACAATATCAAACACATCTGTCCTATCAGAGCATATAGGTCCTTATACATGTGCAGCACATCTCTGAACCTGTAAAACAAAAAATGTAATGCACGGCCGTTATTGTGTGTTTTATTATTATCAAACAWTCGCCTGATGTTATATAGGCCTATGCTTTTCATTATTGGGGAAATCGAATATTGGAAAACCCATTAATTCCTGAATATCCAGTAGACCTRCAGTAGGTAAGGAACCATCATTGCATGAAAATTTCTGACAGCTTGCATGACAATAGCCTAAACCGAGCCTACATGATCGACATTTCAGATTACAAAACCAACAAAGGACTCACGATCAAATATATGCGGCCTAAATAGCAATTCAACTTTTGTAAATATGTAGCCTTGGCCTAATTGTACAAATTTTGAATTTTCACATTTAGTCCGGAGAAAAATCATACGATAGCATTTTATTGAGAGATTATATCGCATGTGCAGTACCGCAGATGCTCGTACGCTACTGTAATAAATCAGCCCCCTCAGCAAACCATGCAGCAGCTGAGCCGGTTTGATGCGCAAAAGCGYGAGCAATATCCCTCATAATAACCGTTATGCCACATTCYAATATTTAAAAGACAAGTTGCAGGTTACAATGTATCCCAAATAATTATTCTTCAAAGCAGCCTCTGTGACCTCCCTACCTTCGCGACAGAGATCAAGTAATAGTAGGCATAAGCTGCGCTGAAGCCAAGCACCAGTGACAATACACCAGATCCAAAAAGTCCAACTTTCACTTGATTTTCCAGATAAAGTGACAGGTCCCTTGTCAAAACATTCAAATTGAAGTCCAGTGAGATCATTGCCAGGTCCCTGTTATCTCGCGCTTTCAGGTATAGCGGCCAGGTTCGAATGAAACCTCTGCTCCTCTGGATGCACGCACTAATGTGAAGGGGAAAGTCAAGGGGAGCGGTATATATAGAGGCAGACGATGGCGCTATTTGACCGGACTGCGCTGAGCCGTAGCAGGCGCAATATTAGGCTATATAACACCTGCAGTGGAAGCAGCCAACATTGCATCGGGGACAGCGCACATTTTGTCCGATTTATCTTTTTCGTAGCAGGTTAGGATAACTTACGCAGCAGGTTAGGATAATTAAAGTAGCATGTTAGGATAATTAGGTTAAGGTTAGGAAAAGGGTGAAGGTTAGGGTTAGCTAAAATACAACAATAAAACATTTATTTTGAAATAAATGTCACAAAAGTTGTACCTTTCTAGCCATGACCCAGAGTGTGGGGACAATCAAGGCTGTGTTACATCACCACGACTGGAATCAAGGCTGTGTTACATCACCACGACTGGAATCAAGGCTGTGATACATCACCACGACTGGAATCAAGGCTGTGTTACATCACCACGACTGGAAATAGCAAGGGCCATGTTGCATGTGGCCCAGTGGTGGAAAAAATACCCAATGTCATACTTGAGTAAAAGTATAGATACCTTAATAGAAAGTTACTCAAGTAAAAGTGGAAGTCACCCAGTAAAATACTACTTGAGTAAAAGTCTAAAAGTATTTGGTTCTAAATATACTTAAGTATCAAAAGTAAAACTGTAAATAATGTCAAATTCCTTACATTAAGCAAAGACAGCACCATTTTTTTGTTTTAAATACATATAAAATATGTGTATGGTTTATAAGTCTGACAGATCAGAGGCAGTAGGGATGACCAGGGATGTTCTCTTGATAAGTATTTGAATTTGACCATTTTCCTGTCCTGCTAAGCATTCGAAATGTAATGAGTACTTTTGGGTGTCATGGAAAATGTATAGAGTAAAATGTACACAATTTTCTTGAGGAATGTAGTGAAGTAAAAGTAAAAGTTGCCAAAAAATATAGTACAGACACCCCMAAAAAACKACTTAACTAGTACTTTAAAGTATTTTTACTTAAGTACTTTATACCACTGCATGTGCCATCTATTGGCCTGAACAGACGTGTGTCTGTTGTCATAATGGTCTGTCACTCGGACGATTCTTTGGAATCCATTAAAATGTAGGAGATCTTTAAGTCCAGTAATTTTTAACAGTCAACGAATTAGATATAATCAGTGTGCCCTTAGCCTGCCTAATGCACTTTTACATCCAGTCTAAATCACTGATCTTATCACAATAAATTAGATCAGAGATATCTTCAAGAGAGAAAGAAAGGAAGGATACATTACATAAAAGCCACAGCCCCTCAATGAAAACCAGTGACTGGGTTTACGGAATAGGTGGTAAATACATTGTTCCAGGGAAGCAAATACTGTATATTCAAATGTATAATACAGGCTACAGGTCACTGGAATAGGTCGTTTTCAATAAAACGCCACAATACGTTCGATTTGGCTGCTGGGGGGCAAGAAGACCACCAGCTCTGCTAAAACCATTGACAACTACGTGCCATTTTCAAGGGATGGTTAAACGTTATAACTATTTGGTTTTAATATCGTCACCTATTGAGCATAGTCAGAACTACACATTTCCGATTATTCCATGCAAAACAATTGCACACATTGAGAGTTATATATGTATTAATTTGTGGATGTCCTTCACCCATTACATATGATATGTTACGAATTACAATTCGTATTATATATCATGAATTTGCAATACGTGCAATATGTTACTAATTTGCTTAACATGTTAGGTCACGAATTTGCAAAAAGTACAACATGTTACAAATTTGCAAAACGTATGATATGTTACGAATTCAAGCTAGGTGGATAACGTTAGCWAACTCGCTAATGTTAGCTAGGCTAGAGGTTAGGGTTAAGTTTAGGAGTTAGGTTAAAGGGTTAAGGTTAGGGGAAGGGTTAGCCAAAAAGGTTAATGTTAGGGCTAGGAGAAGGGTAAGCTAAAAGGGTTAAGGTTAGGGTTAGGGSAAGGGTTAGCTAACATGCTAAGTAGTTGCAAAGTAGCTAAAAAAGTAGTAAGTAGTTGAAAAGTTGCTATTGCCAAAGTTGTCTATGAGGAGATTCGAGTTTGCAACCTTTGGGTTTCTAGATGTTCRCGTTACACACCCACCCATCCAATCTACTTTCCTTTTTGCCTTAAGTAACCATCTGTCTTACACACATATATACATACATATATATAAAAGTATGTGTACAACCTTTCAAATTAGTAGATTCGGCTATTTCAACCACACCYGCTGCTGACACGTGTATAAAATCAAACCCAAAGCMRTGCAATCTCGATAGACAAACATTGGCAGTAGAATGGCCTTACTGAAGAGCTCAGTGACTTTCAAAGTGGYACTGTCATAGGATAACACCTTTCAAACAAGTCCGCTCTTAAAATTTCTGCACTGCTAGAGCTTCCCCAGTCAACTGTAAGTCCTGTTATTTCTGTCCTCCGCTGCAACACTCACAACCGAGTTCCAAACTGCCTCTGGAAGCAACGTCAGCGCAAKAACTGTTTGTCAGGAGCTTCATGAAATGGGTTTCCATGGCMGAGCAGCCGCACACAAGCCTAAGATCACCATGCACAGTGCCAAGCGTTGGCTGGAGTGGTGTAAAACTCACCTCCATTGGACTCTGGAGTAGTGGAAACGCGTTCTCTGGAGTGATGAATCACGCTTCACCATCTGGCAGTCCGAGGGAAGAATCTGGGTTTGGCGGATGGCAGGAGAATGCAAAGTGCCAACTTTACCGTTTGGTAGAGGAGGAATAATGGTCTCTGGCTGTTTTTCATTGTTCGGGCTAGGCTCCTTGGTTTCAGTGAAGGGAAATCTTAACGCTACAGAATACRGTGGCAATCTAGACGATTCTGTGCTTTCAACTTTGTGGCAAAAGTTTGGGGAAGGCCCTTTTCTGTTTCAGCATGACAATGTCCCCGTGCACAAAGTGAGGTCCATACAGAAATGGTTTGTCAAGATCGGCAGGGAAGAACTTGACTGGCTTGCACAGAGCCCTGACCTCAACCCCATCGAACACCTTTGGAMCGCTGACTGCGAGCCAGGCCTAATCGCTCAACATCAGTGCCGACCTCACTAATGCTCTTGTGGCTGAATGGAAGCAAGTCCCTGCAGCAATGTTCCAAAATCTAGTGGAAAGCCTTCCCAGAAGAGTGGAGGCTGTTGTAGCAGCAAACGGGGGACCAACTCCATATTAATGCCCATGATTTTGTAATGTGATGTTCTATGAGCAGGTGTCCACATACACTACATAACCAAAAATATGTAACCATACCAAACGTAACATATCATACTTAATGGAGATTCTTGGGCTACTGTATTTACATGTGCACATCTTAGGCTATAGTCCATAGGCCTAAGATGTGCAGATGCAAATAGCCCTTGATGATTTGGGATTTGCATATAGTGAGCTTGGAGCAGATTGGCAAGACACTATTCTAGGGAAGCAAATATATTTGAATTATCATGCAGGTCATTCGAGTAGAATATTATAGAAACATAATAKATACACTGAGTGTACAAAACATTAGGAGCACCTGCTCTTTCCATGACAGACTGACCAGGTGAATCCAGGTGAAAGCTATGATCCCTTATTAATGTCACCTGTTAAATCCAGTTCAATCAGTGTAGATGACAGCGAGGAGACAGGTTAAAGAAGGACTTTTAAGCCTTGATACAATTGAGACATGGATTGTGTGTGTGCCATTCAGAGGCTGTATGTGCAAGACAAAATATTTAAGTGCCTTTGAACGTGGTATGGTAGTAGGTGCCAGGTGCAATGGTTTGAGTGTGTCAAGAATTGCAACGCTGTTGGGTTTTTCCCRCTCAACRGTTTCCGAGTGTATAAATCATTGTCCACCWCCCAAAGGACATCCAGCCAACTGACACAACTGTGGGAAGCATTGGAGTCAACATGGGCCAGCATCTCTGTGGAATGCTTTCGAATGCCCGATGAATTGAGGCTGTTCTGATGGCAAAAAGGGTTGCAACTCAATAGTAGGAAGGTGTTCCTAATGTTTTGTACRCTCAGTGTATATTTATACTGAACAAAAATATAAACRCAAAATGTAAAGTGTTGGTCCCATGTTTAATGACCAGAAATTGTCCATATGCACAAAACGCTYATTTCTCTCAAATTTTGTGCACAAATTTGTTTACATCCCTGTTGGTGAGCATTTCTCCTTTGTTCAGATAATCCATTCACCTGACAGGTGTGGCATATCAATAAGCTGATTAAACAGCATGATCATTACACAGATGCACCTTGTGATGGGGACAATTAAAGGCCACTCTAAAATGTGAAGTTGTTAGACAACACAATGCCACCGATGTCTCAGGTTGAGGGAGAGTGCAATTGGCATGCTGACTACAGGACTGTCCACCAGAGCTGTTGCCAGAGAATTGAATGTTAATTTCTCTAATATAAGTCGACTCCAAMGTCGTTTTAGAAAATTTGTCAGTACGTTCAACCGGCCTCACAACCGCAGACCACACGTAACCACGCCACCCCAGGACCTCCACACCCAGCTTCTTCACCTGTAGGATTGTCTGAAGGGGTGCTGAGGAGCATTTCTGTCTGTAATAAAGCCCTTTTGAGGGGAAAAACTCATTCTGATTGACGCAGCCATGGATGGGCCTGGGAGGACATTGGCCTTCCCCCCGGGGAGCCAGGCACATCCATGGCTGCGCCCCTGCCCAGTCATGTGAAATCTATAGATTAGTGCCTAATTAATTAATATATTTTGACTGATTTCCTTATATGAACTGTAACTCAGTAAAATCTTCGAAGTTTGTTGCATTATAGTTTGTCAGTGTAGTTATGTACTGGTACAATACTTGACCTTGTGAACTCTTAACCCAGAACCCTGTAGGCCACATATGTCAGAGTCAAGGCCCGCGGGCCACATCCGGCCCGCGAGAAGGTTTTTTTACGGCCCCTGGATGATCTTGATTTATTATTAGAACCGGCCCGCAGACCGCAGCAAGCCGGCAGCCCGCAGATCTTTTACACGCACCAATACTACATTTCCCACAATGCAACGGTGACGCACCGAGCAGAGGCTGCTTCATTTCAATATTTATTGGCACAGCAGTCGTCAGCATCACAGTAAAATTAACTTTCAGATACCCATCAAAAATGGCAAAACGGAAGGTGGACACTGAGAACCGGGGGTTTCAAACAAGGTGGAGTCGGAGTATATGTTCACGGAGGTAGCTGGAAAACCTGTGTGTCTTCTGTGTGGAGAAAGTGTGGCGGTACTGAAAGAGTATAATCTGAGACGACATTATGAAACGAAACACGCGGACAAAAACAAGAATATGGACATGAACAAAGGCTACAAAAGGCAGAGGAATTAAAACGAGGCCTCAAATCTCGACAGGCTCTGTTCAAAAAAGCCAAATCACAAGGCCAGGCTGCTGTCAAGGCCAGTTTTATTTTGGCAGAAGAGATCGCTAAATCAGCCCGGCCATTTACGGAGGGGGATTTCATCAAAAACTGCATGATTAAAGTTTGTGACGAAGTTTGCCCAGAAAAAAGGCAACTCTTTTTAAATGTGAGTCTGAGCAGAAACACCATTGCCGAGAGAGTAGACCAGTTGTCCATCAATCTAAAAGAGCAGCTTGTGAAAAAGGGAAAAGATTTCATTGCATATTCCTTGGCTGTGGATGAGAGCACCGACATTTCTGACATTGCCCAGTTGTCAATTTTCATCCGCGGAGTGGACTCCACCTAAGCGTGACAGAGGAGTTTTTGGCTTTACGTCCTATGCATGGCACAACTACGGGGCATGATTTGTATGAAGAGGTGTCAAGATGTGTAAATGAGATGGAGCTGCCTTGGGAAAAACTCGTGGGTTTGACAACCGACGGAGCACCTGCGATGTGTGGACACAGGAGCGGACTGGTGGCGAAGATACGGGAAAAGATGCAAGAGGAAACGCGACAGGTGAGCTGACAGCTTATCATTGTATCATACACCAGGAAGCGTTGTGCGGTAAAGCCTTGAAAATGGAGCATGTAATGAGCATCATCACGCGCACAGTTAACTTATCAGAGCCAAAGGTTGAATCACCGCCAGTTCAAGGCATTTCTGACGGAGTTAGAAACGGAGCATGTGATTTGCCTTATCACACAGAGGTGCGATGGCTAAGCCAGGGAAAGGTGCTTCAAAGATGTTTCGAGCTTCGTGAGGAGATTTGTCTGTTCTTGGACAGCAAAGGGAAAGACACAACACAACTCCGAGACGAAATGTTTCTGTGTGAAATGGCTTTTCTGTGTGACATTACGAGTCATCTGAATGCAATGAACTTGCAGCTGCAGGGTCGGGATCATGTCATCTCTGATATGTACAGTACAGTGAAGGCATTTAAAACCAAACTGACTCTGTGGAGACGCAGATGCGGAAAGAAAATTTGAGCCACTTTCCCAGCTGCCAGACCATGAAAGAGAAGCTCTCTACCAGTGCGTTCCCGAGCGCCACAGTTGGCTGATAAAATAGGTATGCTTGCCGCTGACTTTCGACGCCGATTTTGCTGACTTTAAGCACAAAAAAGCAGGTTGGAACTGCTCGGTAACCCATTTGCTGTTGACGTGGAAAGCTCACCACCAAACCTCCAAATGGAGTTGATTGACCTCCAATGCAATGATGCACTGAGGGCAAAATATGCGGCAGTGGGTGCTGCGGAGTTCGCCCGTTTCCTCCCCGACACAATGCCCCAGCTGCGCATCCAGGGCGTCAAACGTTGTCTATGTTTGGCAGCACATACCTGTGTGAACAACTGTTTTCTTGATGAACCTGAACAAAACATCACACAGAAGTCACTTACTGCTGAACACCTCCACTCAATTCTGAGGATTTCCTCAGCTCAGAGCCTTACCCCGAACATTGATGAACTTGTGGAAAAGATGGACACCACCAAGTATCACCCTCAACCTCAACAAGTGAACATTACTGTGCAATCACATATTTAGAGTTTTTACTCAGTTCAAGTTTAAAAGTTAAAGTTTAATATTTGTTTTCACTGCATGTTACTTCTCCTTAAACAAAGTGTTGTTTTTGATTAATAGATTTTTGCACTTTATTTTATTGTATTTCAATCCAATTATATTTTAAAAATATTTCAGTTGAGTGGATGATAGAAAATTGCTATTATTGTTTTTTTCTTTGAAGTAAATTTAGCCCACTTTTGCTAAAATAGAAAATATAGGCTACTGATGGTGCCTTGAATACGCGTTTCTTTCATTTAATGTTCATGTTATGGGATTTTTTATATAAAGGAAATTTGTCTTTTGTGTCTGTTGAAAATTAAAGATTACTGACAGAGCCATAAAAAATATTGCTTTATTTATCTGATCATATTGGAAATATATTGTTAGGTTTTCAGTAGGTTCAATTAGGTTCACTAGACTATATGCGTCATTTAAAAATTTTTTCAATGAACATCGAACAGTCCGGCCCTCGCTTGTAGCTAAATTTTTTATTTGGCCCTCCGTCCATTTGACTTTGACACCCCTGCTGTAGGCCATTCTATTCATTTGTGAAAATGGGTGTTTCAAGCCCATGTCACCTGTGCAGTCTATTGGCCACAACTTTCTTGTGGTCATTGTAGCTCAGTTGGTAGAGCATTGGCGTTTGCAACACCAGGTAGTGGGTCGGATTCCCGGAACCACCCATATGTGAAATGTGGATAAAAGCGTCTGCTAAATGGCAGTGCACAAAACATTAAGAACAGCGAACACCTTCCTAATATTGAGTTGCACCCCACCTTTTGCCCTCAAAACAGCCTCCATTCCTCAGGGCACAGACTCTACAAGGAGTTGAAAGCATTCCACAGGGATGMTGGCCTATGTTGACTCCAATGTTTCCCACAGTTGTGTTAAGTTGGCTGGATGTCCCGTTCAAAGGMACTTAAATATTTTGTGTTGCCCATTTACCCTATGTCTCAATTGTCTAAAGGCTTAAACATCCTTCTTTAACGTGTCTCCTACCATTCAACTTCTACACTGATTGAAGTGGATTTAACAAGTAACATCAATAAGGGATCGTAGCTTTCACCTGGTCAGTCTCCGTCATGAAAAGAGCAGGTGTTCCTAATGTTTTGTATATATACAGTTGAAGTCGGAAGTTTACATACACCTTAGATGAATACATTTAAACTCAGTTTTTCTCAATTCCTGACATTTAATCYGAGTAAAAACTCCCTGTTTTAGGTCAGTTAGGATCACCCCTTTATATTAAGAATGTGAAATGTCAGAAAATTAGTAGAGAGAATATTTTATTTCAGCTTTGATTTCTTTCATCACATTCCCAGTGGGCCAGAAGTTTACATTCACTCAATTAGTATTTGGTAGCATTGCCTTTCAATTGTTTAACTTGGGTCAAATGTTTTGTGTAGCCTTCCACAAGCTTCCCACAATAAGTTGGGGGACTTTTGGCCCATTCCTCCTGACAGAGCTGGTGTAACTGAGTCAGGTTTGTAGGCCTCCTTGCTCGCACACGTTTTTTTCAGTTCTGCCCACAAATTTTCTATGGGATTGAGGTCAGGGCTTTGTGATGGCCACTCCAATACCTTGACTTTGTTGTCCTTAAGCCATTTTTCCACAACTTTGGAAGTATGCTTGGGGTCATTGTCCATTGGAAGACCCATTTGCTGCCATCCCGTGCTTCATGGTTGGGATGGTGTTCTTTGGCTTTCAAGCATCCCCTTACCCTCCAAACATAATGATGGTCACTATGGCCAAACAGTCCTATTTTTGTTTCATCAGACCAGAGGACATTTCTCCAAAAAGTACATCTTTGTCCCCATGTGCAGTTGCAAACCGCAGTCTGGCTTTTTTATGGCGGTTTTGGAGCTTCTTCCTTGCTGAGCAGTCTTTCAGGTTATGTTGATATAGGACCTGTTTTACTGTGGATAAGATACTTTTGTACCTGTTTCCTTCAGCATCTTCACAAGATCCTTTGCTGTTGTTCTGGGATTGATTTGCAGTTGTTCTGGGATTGATTTGCACAAAGTACATTCATCTCCAGGAGACAGAACGCGTCTCCTTCCTGAGCGGTATATACGGCTGCGTGGTCCCATGGTGTTTATACTTGCGTACTATTGTTTGTACAGATGAACGCGGATTCTTCAGGCGTTTGGAATTCTCCCAAGGATAACCAGACTTTGAGGTCTACAATTATTTTTCTGAGGTCTTGGCTGATTTCTTTTGATTTTCCCATGATGTCAAGCAAAGAGGCACTGACTGAGTTGAAGGAGGCCTTGAAATACATACACAGGTACACCCCAATTGACTCAAATGATGTCAATTAGCCTATCAAAAGCCTCTAAAGCCATGACATCATTTTCTGGAATTTTCCAAGCTGTTTAAGGCACAGTTAACTTAGTGTATGTAAACTTCTGACCCACTGGAATTGTGATACAGTGAATTATAAGTGAAATAATCTGGCTGTAAACAATTGTTGGAAAAATTGCTTGTGTCATGCACAAAGTAATGTCCTAACCACTTGTCAAAACTATAGTTTTGTAACAAGAAATGTGTGGAGTGGTTGAAAAACAAGTTTTAATGACTCCAACCTAAGTGTGTAAATTTCCAATTTCAACTGTACATACTACCGTTCAAAGCTTTGGGTCACTTAAGAAATGTCCTTGTTTCTGAAAGAAAAGCAATTTTTTTGTCCTTGAAAATAACATTAAATTATCAGAAATACAGTGTAGACAATGTTAATGCTGTAAAAAATATTGTAGCTGGAAACGTCTGATTTTTTATGGAATATCAACACTGAAGAGGCGACTCCGGGATGTGGCATTCTAGGCAGTTCCTCTGTCCAGTGTCTGTGTTCTTTTTCCCATCTTAATCTTTTTTTTTATGGCCAGTCTGAAATATGGCTTTTTCTTTGCAAATCTACCTAGAAGCCAGCATCCCGGAGTCGCCTCTTCTGTTGACGTTGAGACTGGTGTTTTGCGGGTACTATTTAATGAAACTGCCAGTTGATGACTTGTGAGTATCGTTTCTCAAACTAGACACTCTAATGTACTTGTCCTCTTGCCTCAGTTGTGCACGGGGCCTCCCACTCCTCTTTCTATTCTGGTTAGAGACAGTTTGCGCTGTTCTATGAAGGAGGTAGTACATAGCGGTGTACGAGATCTTCAGTTTCTTGGCAATTTCTCGCATGGAATAGCCTTCATTTCTCAGAACAAGAATAGACTGACGAGTTTCAGAAGAAATTATTTGTTCCTAGCCATTTTGAAACTGTAATCGAACCCACAAATGCTGATGCTCCAGATACTCAACTAGTCTAGAAGGACAGTTTATGCTTCTTTAATCAGAACAACCAGTTTTCAGCTGTGCTAACATAATTGCAAAAGGGTTTCTAATGATCAATTAGCCTTTAAATATAAAACTTGGATTAGCTAACACAATGTGCCATGAACACAGGAGTGATGTTGCTGATAATTGGCCTCTGTCCTAATAGATATTCCATTAAAAATCAGCCATTTACAGCTACAATAGTCATTTTCAACATTAACAATGTCTACACTGTAGTTCTGATCAATTTGATGTATTTTAATGGAGAAAAAAACAAGGACATTTCTAAGTACCCCAACTTTTGAACAGAGGTGTTAATAATACACTGCTCAAAAATAAAGGGAACACTTAAACAAACACAATGTAACTCCATTGTCAATCACACTTCTGTGAAATCAAATTGTCCACTTAGAGAGCAACACTGATTGACAAAAATTTTCACATGCTGTTGTGCAAATGGAATAGACAACAGGTGAAATTATAGGCAATTAGCAAGACACCCCCAATAAAGGAGTGGTTCTGCAGGTGGTGACCACAGACCACTTCTCAGTTCCTATGCTTCCTTGTGGGCTTTTGAATGTTTTGTCACTTTGAAGCTGGCGGTGCTTTCACTCTTATGGTAGCATGAGACGGAGTCTACAACCCACACAAGTGGCTCAGGTAGTGCAGCTCATCCAGGATGGACATCAATGCGAGCTGGCAAGAAGGTTTGGTGTCTGTCAGCGTAGTGTCCAGACATGGAGGGCTACAGGAGACGCGAGCGTCGCTACCGAGGAAGGTCTAGGCAGTCACATGGTAAATATACCAAACATACATCAGGAGACGTGGAGGAGGCCGTAGGAGGCAACAACCCAGCAGACAGGACCGCTACCCTCCGCCTTTGTGCAAGGAGGGCAGAGGGAGCACTGCCAGAGCCCCTGCCAAAATGACTTCCAGCAGGCCACACAAAATGTGCATGTGTCTCTCAAACGGTTCAGAACAACTCCATGAGTGTATGAGGCCGACGTCCACAGGTGGGTTGTGCTTACAGCCCAACACCGTGCAGGACGTTTGGCATGCCAGAGAACACCAAGATTGGCAAATCGCCACTGGCGCCCTGTCTCTTCACAGATGAAAGCAGGTTCACACTGAGCACATGTGACAGACTGACAGAGTTCTGGAGACGCCGTGGAGAACGTTCTGCTGCCATGCAACATCCTCCAGCATGCACCGGTGTGGCGGTGGGTCAGTCATGGGTTGGGTGGCATTTCTTTGTGGGGCCGCCACAGCCTCTCCATGTGCTCGCCCAGAGGTAGCCTGACTCCATTAGGTACCGAGATGAGATCCTCCAACCCCTTGTAGACCATATGCCTGGTCCGGTGCGCCTGGTTCCTCCTAATGCAAGACAATGCTAGACCTCATGTGGCTGGAGTGTGTCAGCAGTTCCTGCAAGAGGAAGGCATTGATGCTATGGCGTGGCCCGCCCCTTCCCCAGACCTGAGTCCAATTGAGCACATCTGGGACATCATGTCTCRCTCCATCCACCAACGCCACGTTGCACCACAGACTGTCCAGGAGTTGGCGGATGCTTTAGTCCAGGTCTGGGAGGAGATCGCTGGAGCGCGATGAGACAAGGATATCCCTACCGGCCAAACCTTCCCTAACGACGCTAGGCCAATTGTGCGTCGCCCCACGGACCTCCCGGTCGCGGCCGGCTGCGACAGAGCCTGGGCGCGAACCCAGAGACTCTGGTGGCACAGCTAGCGCTGCGATGCAGTGCCCTAGACCACTGCGCCACCCGGGAGGCCCTTTTTTTTGCCCATTCTAATGTTCAATCGAACAGTAACTGAATGCCTCAATGCCTGTCTGCCTGATTTATATAGCAAGCCACGGCCACGTGACTCACTGTCTGTAGGAGCATACTATTTTCGTGAACAGGGTGGTTTACCTGATATACTGGGCAGTGTATATCATATGCCTAGGCTGCTTCATTATCATAGTCCTACAAAGAGTGCAACTACATCAGGCTAAAACAGAGGAAATGCATTTAGGAAGAAATTGGAGGAATGCATTCAATAAAATAAGTAATAAAACCCCTCGTTTTGCATTTTGAGAACATTTGCATGTTGCATTTTCGACAAAACAAATTGCCCCACCTTGCGCTTTGTCAAATTACCCCTTGAGCTTGTCTATTGCTGGGTTCATGTGCTAGTCGAAACTAGACAACGCAGAAACATCAGACTTGATATTTTTGTAGTTATACACGTGCCGTGTACAACGAATCGGCAAGTCGGATATTTCCGAGTTTCCTAGTTCCTACTAGTGTTTGAACGCGGCAAAACCCTCGCTTTCCAAACCAAACATCTTCGTCGTCAACCCAAAGATTTTTACAACTAAACCAAGATACACATATGCCTGTCGTTTCCAATGGAAACAAATGAGTCATRGTGTGCAGAACAAGCCAGGAGGTGGGCMGAGCCAAGCACGAGCTAGCGAGATCCTATTGGCGTGTTCTAGCTMTATCTGCATATWTCCGTTAGGGAACGCCTACTCTGAAGTGTTTGTGTGCAGTAACTGAATTCGCATTTGCACTCCTTCTAAACAGCGACTTTTTCCAATGGCAAAGTCTACAAAACTTAGTCCACTCTTCATAACAGATTATAATTTTGGGAACAGAAAACTGTACTGAGATCAAAGRTTTCATGATGATAAAATGTGCAGAATGTCGGCCAAAAGCCAWATCGTTCCATGTTCTCCCACTGCACGCCAGTGGGCTTCCTCTCACTACCATATTTGGTAGTGAGAAAACACCAAGCGGATGCTTCACATTTATACATCCAGTGAAATATCTGTCTCATTGTTTATCTGTGGTAAACCTCCGTCTGCTTGGTGATTGACAATAATGGCGACGCGTTTATACTGAGTTTACTTCTGCGAGCCATTTGACAAAATAAATACATTTGAGATATAAATCCAATACATAGGCTAAACGTACCTACGAATGAAATAATTTATCCAACAAAAAGGACGAATCTACGCTAGTGGTCTAACGTTAAGTTGTGGAGGTGGCATTCTTGCAGAGGTACAAGCTAGCTAACTAAATAGCTAGCTAGCTAATAACGGTATACCATTTCGTGACGATGTGGCTACTTTACACGCTCTTGGGGTGACAATGTCTTGTGCTCTTGGGACGAAAATCACATGAAAGGGGATACTGAGACATACCAGTTATTTCCATAACATTGCAGACGAACAGCTTGTGGAGTGGAAAGTGCGTGCCATTCAACAGCTTACTTTGGTAGCTAATGTTTGGCAGTARCTAGTTGGCAAAGCTWGCTAGCTAACAGTTAATGTTAGTGAGTTAGCTTGGCTTTGATTTTCAAGTACAACGCGTTGTTTTAACAAGCAAGCTAACTAAACGTTTGTTACATTCACATCACACTACGATACATTTGACTAGCAATGTATATTTGCCTTTGCAACTAACTGTTAGCTTGTGTCTGCTATATTGTTTTGGAACTTTACCGCAAGCAGGCTAGCCTAGTTAACGTAACGTGCAAGTTAACAAGACATTGCTAAATTGTGTTTTTCTGGACAACAGAACAGTTTTGCTTCTCAAAATTATCCTGCCAAACACAGGTAGTTAGCTAGTTAGCATATCCTGCTAGTTGGCTATATATTTTTTTGTGTTACGTTATTTGCGAGACCTTTTCGTAAATGACTACTGGCAGGAATAACCGTGTGATGATGGAAGGAGTTGGTGCGAGAGTGATCCGTGGACCCGATTGGAAATGGGGAAAACAGGATGGYGGAGAGGGACATGTCGGCACCGTCAGGAGTTTCGAAAGTCCGGAAGAAGTGGTTGTTGTCTGGGATAACGGGACTGCGGCCAACTACCGGTGCTCTGGTGCATACGACGTGAGGATATTTGACAGTGCTCCCACAGGTAATGTTGCCCTGCTGGTTCTGTGATCGCTAAACATGTCGTATGTCCTGTTTTTGTTAATAATTTGTTTCAATTAGTCTATGCATTTGGGTGTTGATGTGTACACGGTTGTTTGGCATAACGCCACGTTACAAGTTATTGCAATGCATCAAGCGTGCTACATGGAGCACGTTGAGTTTGATTGACATCTAGAGTTAGACGTGAGGATGACTACTTAAGATATCTTCATCAAAGCAAACTTTGTGAATAACTTCTCCCTCTGAGTGTTTAGACCTAGTGTATTGTATGCTTACTTTTATTTGTGTTGATGAATGATGGTACAGCATGAAGATGGCAATTCAACAAGCCCCAGAGCTGCGGGCAGAGGCATCATTGCTTCACACTTGACACCTCCAACATTTACATTTGAGTCATTTAGCAGACACACAGGCTGTAGTGATGCCGCAACACTGCGACGCAGTGCCTTAGACACCTGCGCCACTCGCTAGGCAATCTGCTGCCCAGCAAAAATGTTCCTGACTGCCTTGTTACTACTCCCTCTCAGGTATCAAGCATGACGGTACCATGTGTGACACCTGCCGTCAGCAGCCTATCATCGGTATCCGCTGGAAGTGTGCGGAGTGCACCAACTATGACCTCTGTACCACCTGTTACCACGGAGACAAGCACCACCTGCGACACCGCTTCTACAGGATCACCACCCCTGGCAGCGAGAGGTGAGTACTGTCAGCTGCCCTGTGAAGCTAATGATTACGTTCCAGGTCAWCTTCAATGCAGTCATGTTACTCAGTGTGAGATCTGATTATCTATGCGGTGTGGCCGCAATAAAGACAACGTGGAACCAATGTGTAGGGATGCTTTGTCAACTCAGCCCCACGTCTATGACAAACTCTATGGTTTAGTGATGATTTAAATGATAACAATTCTAATCTACATCCTTTGGTTGATTATATTGAGGGACCCACCCATTTTATTCTCTGTTTTGTGGCTTTCTGTTTCACCCTGGCTGTCTGTCTCTCTGACATTTGAGAAGTGGTGSCTGAGCCCAGCCTTGTAGGCAGACTCAACATGTGGCCACCGATCATGGCTCTCTGTTGCCAGGCGACTGCTCAGACTCTATTTCAGAAGCAGCTATGTTGTTGGGGCCTCAGCCAATCCCATGTTACTGGCCATGTCTGTCTTTATATGCTTCCATAGAAGATTTACAAATGGAAGACAAAGCACAATTGCATAAAATGCCAAATCATAACAACAAACATGTCTTGAGAATGTTATGGTCAARGGGCCAGGGTTCCGGTCAAGAAGCACGGTTTCGACTGCTTCGACAGTTCTGCTCCATAGATGGCTACATAGAGAAGTCAGRTTTGAAAATTACTAATTAGACACTTTAGTCATCACCTTTGTGCGCAAAACATCATTGGAATTAGTCAAATAGTTGTTGCTGAGGCCAATTTTTTCCCCATCACTCACAGCCGAAGATATTAATTTTATATTTATATTCAGCCAATGTCTGCCTTGTTTTTGGATGACGTTATGAAGTCGTGCTAGTACGCATGTGATGTTGGTCCGTATAAACCGGACCAACCACAGTATGAATCGTCGAATGCTAAGATGAGTAGATTACCTTGAAAACATTGGTCTGACATCTTGGACTCAGTCTCCAGTTCTTATTGTACCTCAATGGTTATGATAGGACAGAAATGTAAAAGTCTGAAGTATTTTTTAATTTTACATTTATTTAACTAGGCAAGTCAGTTAAGAACAAATTCTTATTTRCAATGACGGCCTAGGAACAGTGGGATAACTGTCTTGTTCAGTTGCAGAACGACAGATTTTTAACTTGTCAGCTCTGGGATTCGATCTAGCAACCTTTCGGTTACTGGCCCACTAGGCTACCTGCCGCCCCCAATAACAAAAGGAGCTGAAAAGTTAGTTTATGAAAACAACAATTGGTGTATTTCTGTGGTTTTCAAAATGAACTGACTGAAACATAATGTGCAGAGAATGCAACCAGGACATGTTATTGCATTATTACATACAGTGGAGATATTTTCTTGCTAGAGCCATCCCTCCAACTGCTTCAAGCCCTTTATTAGATCCAAAGGGACAAACCAAACGCATGGCGAGACCGCTGGCACCCTTTCAACGACCTGTGACTTCAGTTCCCCTGAGACTGTTAATTGTCCCCATCCCCCCCCACAGACACTGCTCTAAACTGAAGGCATGATGGACTTTTTTGTTATGCCACATTAAATTCTTTCACTGTCGGCAGTCTGTGGCTATTTATGAGTCTGTGGGTTCTCTCTTGACCAATTACCATTTAAAGTGGAACTGACAGCATTTTGTCAACATGAACATTTATAAAAATCTGTTCATATACACCCCAAGGAAGAAAGACACTTATAGTTAAATTATTATTATTATTTTTTTAAACATTTTCTGACAAGCGAGCACTTAGATAAGGTAATTTTCATAAATTCATAGAACGTTTGGGAATAACATGGTAAGGCATTTGTAAAAATTCTATAGCAATATAGAGTGGGAAAGCGGCCGTGCGATTGGACAATTAATAGACACTGCAGCAAATAATACCTAATAAAAAAGTTTGTCTTGTTCAGGACCGGAGCCTACGCAGACTGGGGCGCCACAGCCAACCAGKGCTACAGTAGGCCTATTTTCAAATAAGCCATTTGCCACACGGGTCTGCCATCTTTCWCTTTGAACTTGCCTGTGTCTTTACAGGCAGTAGCAATAGTGTGACTTTACATCATCAAATTTTGTTSGTCACATACACGTGTTTAGCATATGTTATTGCGGGTGTAGTGAAATGCTTGTGTTTCTAGCTCCAACAGTGCAGTAAGATCTAACAAGTAATATCTAACAATTTCACAACAATACACACATCTAAAGGAATGGAATTAAGAATATATAAATATTWGKACGAACAATGTCAGAGTGGCATAGACTAASATACAGTAGAATAGAATACAGTATATACTTATGAGATGAGTAATGCAAAATATGTAAACATTAGTGACACGTTTTCCATATTTAAAGTGGCAAGTGATTTCAAGTCAATGTATATAGGCAGCAGCCTCTGTGCTAGTGATGGCTATTTAACAGTCTGATAGCCTTGAGGTAGAAGCTGTTTTTCAGTCACTCTGTCCYGGCTTTGATGCACCTTTACTGACTTTGCTTTCTGGATGATGGCTGAGTGAACAGGCAGTGGCTCGGGTGGTTGTTGTCCTTAATGATCTTTTTGGCTTTCCTGTGACATCGGGTGCTGTAGGACAGGGCAGGTAGTTTGCCCCCGAAAATGCATTGTGCAGACCGCACCACCCACTGGAGAGCCCTGCGTTTGCGGGCGGTGCAGTTGCCGTACCAGGTGGTGATACAGCCCGACAGGATGCTCTCAATTGTGCATCTGTAAAAGTTTCTGAGGGTTTTAGGTGCCAAGTCAAATTTCTTCAGCCTCCTGAGGTTGAAGAGCCGCTGTTGCACCGCCATCACCACACTGTCTATGTGGGTGAACCATTTYAGTTTGTCAGTGATGTGTACACTGAGGAACTTGAAGCTTTCCACCTTCTCCACTGCAGTCCCGTTGATGTGGATAAGGGGTGCTCCCTCTGCTGTTTCCTGAAGTCCACGATCAGCTCCTTTGTTTTGTGGATGTTGAGTGAGAGGTTGTTTTCCTGGCGCCACACTTCCAGGCCCTCACCTACTCCCTGTAGGATGTCTTGTCATTGTTGGTAATCAGGCCTACTACTGTTKTGTCGTCTGCAAACTTGATGATTGAGTCGTGTGTGAACAGGCAGTACAGGAGGGGGCTGAGCACACACACCCTTGTGGGGCCCCAGTGTTGAGGGTCAGCGAAGTGAMGGTGTTGTTTCACTCCTTCACCACCTGGGGGCGGCCTGTCAGGAAGTCCAGGACCCAGTTGCACAGGGCGGGGTTCAGACCCAGGGCCTCAAGCTTAATGATGCGCTTGGAGGGTACTATGGGGTTTAAGGCTGAGCTATAGTCAATGAACAGCATTCTGACATAGGTATTCCTCCTGTCCAGATGGGATAGGGCAGTGTGCAGTGTGATGGCGATTGCATTGTCTGTTGATCTATTGAGGTGGTAACCAAATTGAAGTGGGTCTAGCGTGTTAAGTAAGGTAGATATGATCCTTAACTAGCCTCTCAAAGTACGTCATGATGACAGAGGTGAGTGCTACGGGGCGATAGTCWTTTAGTTTTGTTACCTTTGCTTTCTTGGGTACAGGAACAATGGTAGACATCTTGAAGCAAGTGGGGACAGCAGACCCGCAACAGCATTAAGATCGACAACTAATGCGAGCCAGAGGGAGATGAGCTAAAATCTATCAAGGGAACATTAGATAAACCCTTTCAAACMTTTTCAGCTATTTGGCCGTCACAATTGAACTGATAAACGTTGGGGAGTAGTAGCCTGCTCATCCTTCTGCCGCTTGCTTGACAATGCATGCTTGTCTAAACCCACGTTTTGACAACTGAATGTGYACTTCCCTGCCCACCCATTTTATCAATGCCAAATGCATTTGATTGACATCTAAGAGAGACGCTAACTGTGGATAAGTCGTTCAAGTTCACCATAGCTAGCTAGCATAGCAATTCACATTTCTTGCTAGCTAACCAAAGGACACCTGCATCTCTAGCTGTAGCCACCAAAAAAACGATATGAGTGAAAAAGTTGGTCACTCAACAACTCCAATTTCATGACATCCTCCCAGCAGCTAGCGGGCCATATTGGAAAAACCACAACTAACTTGCGGGCCAAATATAGCATTTTTGATTTGACAAAAAACGTGCTTCTTTATGGTGTGCACTAATGTACATATGGATGCTGTATATAGCATTTTAACATATTAAAACAAAAGGGATAAATACTTTTTGTCAAGCCAAAAACTTTTTGTCTTTGCTGCTATGCTTGCAGATGTGCATAATRTGCCGCGACCCTAATAACTCCAAAGAACAAAAACGAAGCAATATGTTGTAACTTAAAACATGTTTTWMATTTTTTTGCACTACATGGATCACCGGTGCAGTTGAATGCAGTACCTGTATGGTGCGCTCAAAATGTMTTGYAGTTGCCAGCCTAGGCTACTGCTCAAATGTTAATGTATTAGGCCTACATTTTTCTTCTTTGGATGGTTTGCAGGTTTTGTTTTTTGGTTACTCATTGTTTAAGCTTTAAAAACCGAAGCCAGACTGCAGCAGTTTAGTAGCCTAGCTAGGACACTTTCCCACCGCTGTAAACGGGACACACAAAAGCAGCGCAATTGAACTTCAATTCACAGATGCAAGTGCATCAGGCTGTAATTTCATAAAGTAGATGACTCAACTGTTGACTCATTTATACTCGCTTTTGTGTCCTATTTGCCCCGTGGGCCTTGTTTGACATGTGCGCTAGCCTATTTGCCACRTTATGACGGACTTGTCRTCATTGCCCTTGCTAGATTGATTGTGACAGCCTTAGTTACAGCTGTCAGTTTTTATTTTACATTATTATATTGAGTATTTGAAACTTAAACAGTGCATCCCGAATGGGTGGAGGCAGCAAACAATGTACCAGGCCAGCTGTGATTTACAACTTGATAGCTACCAAGAAATGTATTGGTGAATTATATGAGTCATGCATTGAACTGCTGCATCCATCTATTCTGCCAACAACATCTTACAGTAAGTCATGGAATTGAGTAAAATATAATCTATTATAAAGTTGGTTTTGAAGCATAAACTGGATGCGTGCCTCATCGGTCAAGTAATAACAATGCTACGGAGCAGACAATATCATGATGCATTCTATACTTTTCCAAATATACACCTGCGTAAAGTATTCACACCCCTTGACTTTTTCCACGTTTTGTTACTTTACAGCCTTATTCTAAATAGTTTAAAATTGTTGTTTTTTTGTCATCAATCTACACACAATGCCCAAAAAGTTTTTGCTAATTTATTGATAATAAAAAAACTGAAATAAAACATTTACATAAGTATTCAGACCCTTTACTCAGTACTTTGTTGAAGCACCTTTGGCAGCGATTACAGCATTGAGTCTTCTTGGTTATGTCGCTCCAAGCTTGGCACACCTGTATTTATGGAGTTTCTCCCATTCTTCTCTGTAGATCCTCTCAAGCTCTATCAGGTTAGATGGGGAGTGTTCTTCACAGTTATTTTCAGGTCTCTCCAGAGATGTTTGATCGGGTTCAAGTCTGGGTTTGGCTTTGCCACTCAAGGATATTCAGAGACTTGTCCTGAAGCCAATCCTGCATCGTCTTGGCTGTGTGATTAGGGTCTTTGTCCTGTTGGAAGGTGAACCTTCSCCCCAGTCTGAGGTCCTGAGCGCTCTGGAGCAGGTTTTCATCAAGGAACTCTCTGTACTTTGCTCTGTTCGTCTTTGCCTCGATCCTGACTAGTCTCCCAGTCCCTGCCGCTGAAAAACKTACCCACAGCATAATGCTGCYACCACCATGCTTCACCGTAGGGATGGAGCCAGGTTTCCTCCAGACGTGACGCTTGACATTCAGGCCAAAGTGTTCAATCTTGGTTTCATCAGACCAGAGAATCTCATCTGGCCACTCTACCATAAAAGCCTGATTGGTGGAGTACTGCAGAGATGGTTGTCCTTCTGGAAGGTTCTACCATCTCCAAAGAGGAACTCTAATCAGGTTCTTGGTCACCTCCCTGACCAAGGCCCTTCTCCCCTGATTGCTCAGTTAGGCTGGGCGGCTAGCTCTAGGAAGAGTCTTGGTGATTCCAAACTTCTTCCATTTAAGAATGATGGAGGCCACTGTGTTTTTGAGGATCTTCAATGCTGCAGAAATMTTTTGGTATCCTTGCCCAGGTCTGTGCCTCAACACAGTCCTGACACGGASCTCTACAGACAATTCCTTCAACCTCATGGCTTGGTTTTTACTCTGACGTGACTTGTCAACTGTGGGACCTTATCTAGACAAGCGTATGCCTTTCCAAATCATGTCCAGCCWATTGAATTTACCACAGGTGGTATTGAATTTGTAGAAACATCTCAAGGATGATCAATGGAAACAGGATGCACCTGAGCAAAATTGAGTCTCATACCAATGGGTCTGAATACTGAATAAGGTATTAATGTTTGTTTTTTTATATACATTTGCAAACATTTCTAAAAACCTGTTTTCACTTTGTCATTATGGGGTATTGTGTGTAGATTGCTGAGGATTTGCTTTATTTAATTAATTTTAGAATAATGCTGGAACATAACAAAATGTGGACAAAGTCAAGGTGTCTGAATAATTTCCGAAGGCACTGTTATAGGCTGTTCATTCTGTTTGTTTACTCTCAATAGACAGTGTGCAAGGGTTAACCCAGGATGACCCAGAGTCTGAAAGATGCATGCCAGCAACTAGTAAATAAAACAAGCCAAATCCTATTTGTTATTTTGAAGCGCTGGAATATCCAGGTCAAAGACGACAAGACAAGGTTTCTTGAAATGTGATTATCTGCTGATACCCAAATAGAGGTTTGACACAAGTAATTGTGCAATTTCTTTTAACCAGGTGCCCTCAATCTTTTTAACATGTCATTAGACACTATGGATGAGGCTACTTTGGGGTAGCCTAATCSATTGTTGTGCTGGCAATGGGCTGTAGAGTTAGTTTAACGACTGCCATAGTGAAACATTAAGTGTTTAGCCTAGATATGTTGGAAGTGTTGCTCTGACGATCAGACGGGCCCATCTGGCAAGCCTACTGCTCTGCTCACTGTTGTGGTAATGGTTCAGTCTGTTKTCATGGCTAGCTAAGCATGGCTTTTCATCCCCATAATCAAAACTGGGACCGTTTTTAGTACACTGCGCAGTTAAACATCCTCGATTAGTTCCYTCTCAAATCCAGTTAGCAGGTCTAAGTCTTCATCAAAAGAGATGGAGTTGAGGAGTCTTTATGCTCAGTTCTTGAAAAGGTCTAAATTGRCATATCAACAAAATGTGTTTTTGGCTAATAACATTGAATGAACACTGTAAAAACTGATATAGCTATTAGACCTAAATCATAGATGGACTAATACATCAACTGCATGATGTGCCCAATAATAGGTCTTTCAATGCCACCATAAATACATGTCCAGCTTTATCCAACATTGGTTGAATATTTCCATCTTCAACACCCATCAAATTACAACTATTGTTATTCACCCACCCACTGTCAGTAAAATAAACATACATTTTCTTGTTTATTTTGACAGAGTCCTGTTGGAGTCTCGCCGCAAGTCGAAGAAGATCACAGCCCGAGGCATCTACACAGGTGGCCGGGTGGTGAGGGGAGTAGACTGGCAGTGGGAGGATCAGGACGGAGGCAACGGCAGGAGAGGAAAGGTACTCATTCTGTTGCAAAAAATGTACCATGAAAAAATGTCTTGCTACGGTGTGATTTCCTCATTAGGTCCCAGAAGGTGATAGGAGTGTAATGGATTTGGGGACCAGCCTAGTTCCTTTGGACTGACTGGTTCCATCCCAGTCAGTCCCCTACATTAGTATAATTGTGAAAAGACATGCATACTTCATCACCACAGAATACACTTCAAGAGGTTGCATTTGTTTAAAAATGGATTCTGCAGTAGGGGAAACGGCACCACTTTTTGCTACACGGCTGCTGTTCTTGCTTTTGTTTTGTTGACGGAGCAGAGCTGGGGAGTGTCGTGGATCGTGGCATAAAACAATGCAGTACATATGATGCTGTTGTATTGCCCGTGCAATGATGTCAGAGGGATAAAAAGTGTTGGTTGTTTGCCCTAAATTTGTTGTAATATTGCAAAAGGCAGTGGCAGTTTCACCATTCCAGCTTCAACATTCACCGTGTAGATAGATATATGAAGAGAACAGCTCCATAGAGCTCTAGAAGTTTCACTCCCGTCCAGGGCTGGCGTTATGGGTGAGTCTTAGGTACGGTAGGCCGACCCCAACCCCCTATTTGCCTGTCCAAATACAATACTTAAATATTGGTCATTTATTTGACCAAGGTGTGCGCCGACAGAAAGACTCATCAATCTCAGAATAAGCATCCAAGTGAGCGAAACAGCGCCCCTCTGACTCAGTATGTGTTGCCAATGTATTTGAAAGCTGTCTGGCCAAAAAGAGTATGGTCATGTCAATTTGTTTTGTTGCCAGATCGAATCAGATATATGGGCTACTTATAGTAAGACAGAGGGGTGCTGTTTCACTTGCTCCGGTACGGGGMATATAATTTACTTTTTGGTCCACCAGCCACTGTGGCAGAAAGATTTAAAAATCTACCAGCAACTCAGATTTTTTTTTTACCAACCAAAATATTTATTTGCCTCTAAAATTAAAAACGGATGAGCATACTTTAATATTTCTTCAACAAATGTATTACTAATAAGAATAATATAATTCGTTTCACTTATAATTTGTTTCACAATTCCAGTGGGTCAGAAGTTTACATACACTAAGTTGACTGTGTCTTTAACCTCTCTGGGATATGTGGGATGCTAGCGTCCCGCATGGCCAACATCCAGTGAAAATGCAGAGTGCCAAATTCAAAATAAGATTACTATAAAAATTAAACTTTCATGAAATTACACATGCAATACACCAAATTAAAGCTACACTTTTTGTGAATCCAGCCAACGTGTCAGATTTCATAAAGGCTTTACAGCGAAAGCACACCAAATTATTATGTTAGGTCAGTACATAGCTACAGAAAAACACAGCCATTTTTCCAGCCAAAGAGAGGAGTCACAAAAAGCATAAATAGAGAAAATTAATCACTAACCTTTGATGATCTTCATCAGATGAMACTCATAGGACTTCATGTTACACAATACATGTATGTTTTGTTCGATAACGTTCATATTTATATCCAAAAATCTCAGTTTACATTGGCGCGTTACGTTCAGTAATGTTTTGCTTCCAAAACATCCAGTGATGTTTGCAGAGCCACATCAATTTACAGAAAATACTCATTATAAATGTTGATGAAAATACATGTGTTATGCATGGACCTTTAGATAAACTTCTCCTTAATGCAACCGCTGTGTCAAATTTCAAAAAAAAGCTTTACCGAAAAAGCACACCATGCAATAATCTGAGTACAGTGCTCAGAGCCCAAACAAGCCAAAGAGATCCGCCATGTTGTGGAGTCAACAAAGTCAGAAATAGCATTATAAACATTCACTTACCTTTGATGATCTTCATCAGAATGCACTCCAGGAATCCCAGTTCCACAATAAATGTTGATTTGTTCGATAAAGTCCATAATTTATGTCCAAACATCTCCTTTTGTTCACGCGTTTAGTACACAATCCAAACTGCGACGCGCTGGCAGGTCCAGGTGAAAGTTCAGACGAAAAGTCATATTACAGTTCGTAGAAACATGTCAAACTAAGTATAGAATCAATCTTTAGGATGTTTTTATCATTAATCTTCAATAATGTTCCAACCGGAGAATTCCTTTGTCTTCAGAAATGCAATGGAACGCAAGCTGCCTCTCATGTGAATGCGCGTGACCAGCTCGTGGCACTCTGCCAGACCTCTGACTCAATCCCCTCTCATTCCCCCCCCTCCTTTATAATAGAAGCATCAAAACAGGTTCTAAAGACTGTTGACATCTAGTGGAAGCCTTAGGAAGTGCAATATGACCCCATTTCCACTCTTGGATAGGCAAAGAGTTAAAACACTACAAAACTCAGATTTCCCACTTCCTGGTTGGATTTTTTCTCAGGTTTTTGCCTGCCATATGAGTTCTGTTATACTCACAGACATCATTCAAACAGTTTTAGAAACTTCAGAGTGTTTTCTATCAAAATCTACTAATAATATGCATATCTTAGCTTCTGGGCCTGAGTAGCAGGCAGTTTACTCTGGCACGCTTTTCATCCGAACGTGGAAAATAGCGCCCCAGCCATAAGAAGTTAACAATACCACTGAAAATATAAAAAAGAAGGTCCATGCGTCTTCGACAGAGGTGTTCAAGCTGATTCTACACCAATTTACAGAGGCCAGGTCATGAAGGAAGGCTTGCTCATTAATGTTTTTTAGCACTCGTCTAATGCATCAGGACAGCTCGTTTCACTGAGCAGCCATTACGAATAGTGATCACTAGGTAATTACTGAAATCACCAGACTTAACATCGAGGAGAGAGGCCTTTTCTGGGTGTTTGGAGTCTTCTTATGGGATTGGTAATAATCTGAGAGAGATTCAGGGAGTCCCATTGCTTTAGGACTTGGGTCAGGTTGTTTAAGCATGTCCCAGTTTAGGGGGCACCTAGCTGGACAAATTCAGACTTAGTGTAAGGGGCCAGGAGAGAGCTTAGGGCATTTAGGGTACAGGCTGATGCTGATGGTGGCCGATAACACCCAGCAACAGTCAMCAGAGTTATTTGAAAGTTGACTGCGTAAAACCAACAAATAGAATTGTATGGGGACAGACTTGGTGGAGACAACCGAGCACTGAAGGTGTTCATTGGTAAAGATTGCCACTTCACCACCTTTGGAAGATCTATCTTGCCGAAAAGGTTATATCTAGAAAGTTTAACATGAGTGTTCAAAACACTCTTTCTTAACCACGTCTCAGTAATGACCAACATGTCTGGATTGGAGCTGTGAACCCACACTTTCAATTGATTGATTTTAGATKATAAACTTCTAGTGTTAACGTGCAGAAAAACCAGGCTTTTACGAGAGCAGAAATCRGTACTTTGTTGAAGCACCTTTTGCAACGATTACAACCTCGAGTCTTCTTTGATATGATGCTACCAGCTTGGCACACCTGTATTTGGGAGTTTCTCCCATTCTTCTCTGCAGATCCTCTCAAGCTCTGTCAGGTTGGATCGGGAAGCGTCGCGGCACAGCTATTTACAGGTATCTCCAGAGATCAGACCTGCCAACTGCGCAATTCTCTGTCCATGTACGAGATCTGAGTTAAAAGTATGCAGAAATTAATAGGGCCTGATTTAAAAAAATATTTTTTTTTTATAAACTTTTTAAAACCTTTTTAATYAACAATTAATCCACTGAGTAAATCTAACATCCCGATTCTCGAGCTGCAACACACAGACATGTACGGAGTTTGTGTCAACGGACATGGAGATTAATGCATTATTATTGGACGTAGCTACCCCGTGTCTGCCCCTCCTGTTTGTTGTGATGCTGAGTTTGCCGACTGTCAGCTGTACGTGTAAACATCCCTTTTASACTCTGTTTTGTGGAAAGGTAAACACTAATTGTTTCAAGCTAACGTTAGCAAACATAAGATTGACTTTCAGTGGGCTCTAAAGTGCCAGCAGTTTACTCGCATTTGCTAGTGAAAGAATTGAAATGCAAATAYGAAAAAKAACTGGTTGCATTTGTGCGAGTGTAATATACATTCCCATTAGTTGTCCCAGTAGTTGTATTTTCCATGTAACTTTACGAGGATCACGCAACCTGATAGACTAAGTGTAATTATGATCCTCGTTACAAAAAGCATTACCAAAGTATAATCAAAAATAAATATAAACATCTTGGCATTAAATGGAGTCTGGAGTTTAGAAGACTGCGCGATGAAGATTTAATGAGTGTCCGGTTTTAGCTATAGAGGCAATGCTTCAAAAATGCCTTTGCACCCGATTTGAGATTTTATAAATTTAGAAAATCTGAAATCAAACAGCGCGTGCACGGGTGTGCGGGGAGAAAGAGAATCCCRATTTGGCGCGTTCAACGCGCCCGAGTTGAATCTCATATTTGCCGCGCGTGTCTGGCACTCTAAAAGGTTGGACAGCGTTGGCAGGTCTGAGAGATGTTCGATTGGGTTCAAGTCTGGGCTCTGGCTGGGCCACTCAAGGACATTCAGTGACTTGTCTTGACTGTGCCACTCATGCCTTGTCTTGACTGTGTGCTTAGGGTTGTTGTCCTGTTGGAAGGTGAGCCATCCCCCTAGTCTGAGGTCCTGATCGCTCTGGAGCAGGTTTTCAATAAGGAACTCTGTACCTTGCTCAGTTCATCTTTCTCCCAAACCTGACTAGTCTCCCAGTGCCTGTCGCTGAAAAACATCCCCACAGTATAATGCTGCCACCACCATGCTTCACCTTAGGGATGGTGCCAGGTTTCCTTCAGATGTGATGCTTRACATTCAGGCCAAAGAGTTATATCTTGGTTTCATCAGACCAGAGAATCTTGTTTCTCATGGTCTGAGAGTCTTTAGGTGCCTTTTGGAAAATTCCAAGCGGTCTGTCATGTGCCTTTTACTGAGGAGTGGCTTCCGTCTTGCCACTCTATCATAAAGGCCTGATTGGTGTAGTGCTTCAAAGATGGTAGTCCTTCCGGAATGTTCTCCCATCTCCACAGAGGAACTCTCGAGCTCTGTCAGAGGTACTTGGTCACTTCCCTGACCAAGGCCCTTCTCCCCCGATTGCTCAGAATGGTCTGGCGGCCAGCTCTAGGAAGAGTCTTGGTGGTTCCAAACTTCTTCCATTTAAGAATGATGGAGGCCACTGTGTTCTTGGGGACCTTCAATGCTGCAGAAATTTTTTGGTACCATTCCCCAGATCTGTGCCTTGACACAATCCTGTCTCGGAGCACTACGGACAATTCCTTCAACCTCATGGCTCGGTTTTTACTCTGACATGCACTGTCAACTSTGGGACCTTATATAGACAGGTCTGTGCCTTTCCAAATCATGTCCAATCAATTGAATTTACCACAGSTGGACTCCAATCAAGTTGTAGAAAAGTCTCAAGGATGATCAATGGAAACAGGATGCACCTGAGCTCAATTTCAAGTCTCATAGCAAAAGTTCTGAACACTTACGTGGAACCCAAACCGGCTGCGCACGTGCGCCATCGTGCAAAAATGTATTTGGTCTCCCTACACCAAACGCGATCACGACAGGCAGGTTAAAATATCAAAACAAACTCTGAACCAATGACATTAATTTGGGGACAGGTCGAAAAGCATTAAACATGTATGGCAATTTAGCTTGTTACCTTGCACTTGCTAGCTAATTTGTCCTATTTAGCTAGCTTGCTGTTRTTGGCTAACTTGTCCTGGGATATAAACATTGAGTTGTTATTTTACCTGAAATGCACAWGGTCCTCTACTCCGACAATTAATCCACACATAAAACGGCCAACTGAATCGTTTCTAGTCCTCTCCTCCTTCCC
This sequence comes from Salvelinus sp. IW2-2015, assembly GCF_002910315.2. Taxonomy (NCBI): domain Eukaryota; kingdom Metazoa; phylum Chordata; class Actinopteri; order Salmoniformes; family Salmonidae; genus Salvelinus; species Salvelinus sp. IW2-2015. The sequence goes on along the minus strand of NC_036859.1, from coordinate 11,741,244 downwards.
GGCTTTTTCATCCTTGAACTTATATGGTGATTGGCATCTACACTTTCATAGTATTACCACGACAACCGGCAAAACATTTAGTCTTTCAATCACCCACGTGGGTATAACCAATGAGGAGATGGCACGTGGGTACCTGCTTCTATAAACCAATGAGGAGATGGGAGAGGCAGGACTTGCAGCGCGATCTGCGTCAGAAATAGGAATGACTTCTATTTTAGCCCGTGGCAACGCAGACGCTCGTGAGCAGTGGGTGTAATAATTGAATAACATGTATTTCTAAATTTATTTTGCGACGCTTGCGCACCCGACGTGTCCGGTCTGGTCAGCATGTTATGTCAATTTCGTATTTCAGTTTTTTTTTTAACTATGTTTTCCAAAATTTCTAATAAACTGTTTTCACTCATTCATTGTGGGGTATTTAGTGTTGGTGGATGAGGAAAAAGTCAATTTAATCCATTTTAGAATAACGCTGTAACGTAGAAAAAGGAGGAAAAAGTCAAGTGGTCTGAATACTTCCCGAATGCACTGTGTATACCTACTCCATCCTTTCTACTCTTTAGGCTTTTTCTGTTTGAGGTTCCATGTTAAATGATATRTTATGATAAACAAATAATGGCACATAAATATATATATTTGCCCAAATGCACAGAATACATTTGACATATCCAACAGAGTGTATGAAAACCCCAAGGCATGCCTTTAGCATGATTCTTAGATGGGAATGTCTTTGCTAGTTCCTTACTCTTTTCAGATTTCCCTCTCTCATTCTTCCTCCCCAGGTGACAGAGATCCAGGACTGGAGTGCAGCCAGCCCCCACAGTGCAGCCTACGTACTTTGGGACAACGGGGCCAAGAACCTCTACAGAGTGGGCTTCGAGGGGATGGTGAGTAAAGCACCACACACTCACTCACAAAAGATCAGCTGTCAGTTGGTCTTTGTGTTTGACCACAGAGCCTGGGGTCTTTCTTGTGCTGCCAAGCCTTTGTGGTGGAGAGCCAGCCAGGGCCCCATTGTGGCAGGCAGCTGGAAGGAGGGAGGGGGATCTACATGAGAAAGGCAATCTGTTCCCTTCTTTCTTTATGAGGAAGAGAGCAAACATGGAGGTCAGCTTCAGTGRGTGGAGAGAAAAGGAGGGGTCCCACACGAGCCACAAATGACAGGCGGCGTGCTGATTGGTGCGGAACACTCCTGCTTTTTATGAACACGGCCAATCAGCGCTGGGTTGCGTAACAGATTTGTCTTTTGTTATTCTGATAGTTCTGGTAGGTTTGAGGGGTTAGGGTATACGGCATCTGATTGAATAAAGCAAGGGTTCTTAAGCTTTTTCATTCTGGGACCCAAATGATAAATTGTATGTTTTCCCGAGATTGAAGCTCATGAAAACATGCCCCCTTTTAGGTACCCTAAACGAGATTTGTTTGGGAGCCCCCCCACCTTGCAGGCAGAACATTTTAGTGCCCTCCCAATCCCCGTGACGGCGGAGCGACATGTCCGTTTTTTCCCCCTGCAAGTCTACCATTATGTGATGGAGCATAGAGAACATGTTGCTGATTTGAAGCAAGTTTTCTGCAATTCTACACATTTTGCCATGACTTATGTTATCTGAGTGAGACTACATTTACATTTACATTTAAGTCATTTAGCAGACGCTCTTATCCAGAGCGACTTACAAATTGGTGCATTCACCTTATGATATCCAGTGGAACAACCACTCCAGGGGGGGGGTTAGAAGGATTACTTTATCCTATCCTAAATAATAAAATCAATGTGAGCCCCCTGGAGGTTAGGGCGCCTGGGCACGTGCCCTGCAAGCCCGGCTAATTGAGTGACTCTCAGTGACTGACATAACAAAATAAAAAATTTAAAACAATAAAACATTTTCAACATTTCAAACTTGCACCTTGTGTATTCTACTATTCTAAGTCTCAACAGTAAGCTGAAACAGACTGAGGTCCTAAAAAATAAGAAAAACATGATTTTTTTTTTACTCTGACTGGGTCTCGACCCAGAATTTAAGAAAGGCTGCACTAAAGCACGGATTATATATGCTGCACCCCCCCAAAAAATAGATATGATTTGATGTCCTGGTCATTGGTCAACCTTGCTGTTTGTGTTTAAATGATCTGTTACTTTAACACTTTTTGTAACACGCTTTGACGTTATTGGTAGTAAGACTGAAAAAGAGCACTGTTGACAAGGTCAAAGAAACTGTATTTTGGTGCGCACAATCAATGTATTTTCACTTTTAKTGACAAAGTAGTTTCGTTCAAATAGCATCAAAAAGCCACAGTCTGGTCTCTTGGCTTCACACATTGACCAAAGACTGCATTTCCTCAACGTGCTTTCCTTACCCTTATCTTTTTACACATTTGTTTTGTGCAAAAGGTCATCAAAAAGAGTCATGTTGGTTGATATCACACATCTATGAACATGGCTAGCATCCCAAATGGCACCCTATTCCCTTATAGTGCACTGACTTAGACCAAAAGTGGTGCACTGTATAGGGACTAGGGTGCTATTTGGGATAGAACTGTTAGTGAACCCTGCTGTGTTCCTTCATCTCTGGATAGATGTCTGCACTGCCTTGTAATCAGCACGGCTGCCCTCTAACTATGTCACAGTAGATGCACATCCACATTTGARTCATCACAAATGACATGATGCAGTGGCTTCTTTGCCCTGCCGAGCCAGAGCTTTGTAATGTAATGTTTCCATATCCTTCAGAGCCCTGAGGGTAATGGTGTTGTTGCCACGCTACCCTGCAGTACCTTTAACAGAATGTCGCTGCAGTATTAAGGCAGTGTGATTTTACTCTTGTCGCATTTTTCTGCTGCAGTTCTAATAGATTGAATCAAGTCGATAATTAGCTGACACTTTTTTCCCCCGTCTCCTTTTCAGTCGGATTTGAAATGTGTCCAGGATGCCAAAGGAGGCTCTTTCTACAGAGACCACTGCCCTGTTCTAGGTGAGTACTGTATTAGTAATCCGTTGCACTACACCTACCGTCAATATTGCACCAATTTCTCCCCAGCACAGTGTTCTGCAGTGGAGTCCAAGGGCATCAGGAGCACATCCATGCCAGGCTGCAGTTACTGGTAGYGTCCACTAGGTGRCAGCACCACACAGATACAGACAGGACCAGGCTGCATGGAGACAGCCTGGGTGCAGTCACAGGTCACACTGGCACAGCATTCCCACAATCCCAGCTCCTTGGCAGGGAAAATTATTCTCTTCTCTCAGATTTTTCTGTCCAGGGATACCTGGGTTATGTTAGGCACCCGATGCAGCACTGCAGGAACCAAATGAAATAATCACACAAGGCTCTCCAGGATCTGATTTGTCCACCTTATTTTATCTTAATGAGACTAGCCTAAATAAATAAAGGTTACATAGCGTAAGGAATGTACTCCCCCCCCCCCCCCCCCTTACTGTGTAACCAGTATCTATTCCCCTTGCACTCTCTCCACAGGCGAACAGAATGGCAACAGGAACCCAGGTGGTCTGCAGATTGGAGACCTGGTCAACATCGACCTGGACCTGGAGATAGTCCAGTCCCTGCAGCACGGCCACGGAGGCTGGACAGACGGCATGTTCGAGACCCTCACCACCACCGGTACCGTGTGTGGAATTGACGAGGACCACGACATTGTGGTGCAGTACCCCAGCGGGAACAGGTGAGCTCTACCAGTTCATGATTCAGACCAGTGCACAAGTATAGKGGTGTCAGGTCAATCCAGTCATAACACAAGAAGCATCCTCTGTGTCATAACAAGAGTATGACATGGACTTGAAACGTATTTGGCCTAATGAAAAATATTTACGACACTAATTTCCATGTCACATCTGAAATAGAGCGTTACCAACGTGTGTTACAGGTGGACGTTCAACCCTGCGGTGYTGACCAAAGCCAACGTGGTGCGTAGTGGGGAAGGTGTTGCGGCGGGGGCAGAGGGCGGCAGCTCCCAGTTCCTGGTGGGAGACCTGGTCCAGATCTGCTACGACATCGACCGCATTAAACTGCTGCAGAGAGGACACGGGGAGTGGGCTGAGGCAATGCTGCCTGTAAGACACACACACACACACACACACACTTTAACCTCACAACTGGAGGGCCTATGCCATGGTGCCTGTAACAGACAAACACCTGTAAAACCCTTAAACTGACATCTTGTGTTTTCTGACTAGGATTTTGTATAAGCAATAAAAACCAGAACTCGCAGCATCAGTGGTCAAAAGGAAGTGTTTCCTTCGTCAGCATAAAGGCATTTTTCTTTCTTCTCACCTCCCACGTAACAATGACAGTACCGCTGGGGTGTAATGTTATGTGATGACTATGGCAGGAACTAGACTATTGTGATTTTAGCCTAAAAGTCTGTAAACTGGCATAATCGTGGATAGTCATTGCTTCATCTCATCAAACTGTATGTTACATCACACTACAATCGTCCAACACTCCACTAAAACCAACACCCTCGGCAGCTAACGAGCTTTAAAACCCAGTGATAGGTACTTACTTTGATCACTACCCACTGATAGTGCTGCTCTCTGCCTGCCTGCTACAGCCCCCTATAGACGGGTTAGCCGTCACAAAAACGATGCACGCTCTTCAAAGGGGCAGAAGGCTGTGTGTTATGGTTCTGGATGGGCAGAGAGCTAGCAACAATGACAAGAAAYGACTATGTGGGGAATCGTAAGTAGCTCGTTGGATCTTGTTCTTGATTACCATGTCTTGTTTTGTCTGTCACTCCAATGCTAATATGGCAAACATTTGCTTGCTAGCTAACCAACCAACCACTGTAACGATGTATTTGAGAGACAAGCGCTCATTGTGCAACTTTATGTTTTCAGTAAACATTGGAGACAAAATATAGTTGACAAGTTGTCAACAATCTAAGCCAACCCCGTTTGTTTTGCCCCATAGTTGCGCACGCAATCGTGTTGTTCCGAATATAACTATTCTTTTGTTCCGTTCCAATTTTCCGACCAGCAAAATAAAGTTCTGAACCGGTTCAAAACCCAAAAAGTACTGGTTGATATTGTTCCTTTTGATACATCTGAAATCGTATTTTTTATTTTTTTTTCAACATTAAATGACTTCACCAATCAAGTGCAATAGTTGTTCACATGCATTGAACAGACAAGTGTAGGGCGACTGAAATGTTGCGTGTGGGGAGAKAGCAMGAGAGGGTGGAGGAGAGGAGGCTTGGCTTGAAGCGCAGTGCATCTTATGTGATTTACATTATCTGAATTAGGCCCACAGAATTACACCAACGGAGAAGCGGCTTCTATGGAGGAACTTTGAATGTCTTTGAACTTCCGAGAGTTGGCTTAACGTTGGACCAGCATTTGCTAACAAGCTTGTGTGTGCGGAGCGGCACCATAATTAAAATATAAAMATTTCACAAATCCCATGTGAAACGTGATATCTATAGTATCCTCAACTGTCATTGAAAAAGTGAATCCGTTCTTCTCGAATAAAAAAAATCTGTCTCCATAATTTCTGAATCACGCATAACGTCAGTGGGCTACAGTAGCCTATACTTTGGAAAGGGAGGGGCAGGTAGCCTACACGTGTACACACTGGCAAATATTTTAAACTGGCAGGCTGACACTGGAATTAGTTTGCATAGGTACTTTGTTAAGTTTTTTTGTTGGACTGAAAAACAAATGCCCAGAACCTAAAAGAACAAGTTGTTTTTCTACTCAATTGTCAGGTGTTGGTGATCGCTTCTTGTTTTTAGCCAGTGTGGTCGTCAGCTGCAATAGCCCATCCGTGACCACGACTGACGAGTTCCGMGATGACGTTCTCCACACCACTGTTGTATTGCGCCGTTATTTGACTCTTTGTGGGTCGCCTATTAGCTTGCATGACTCTTGCCATTCTCCTTCGACCTCTCATCAACGAGATATTTTGGCCCACAGGACTGCTGCTGACTGGCTGTTTTTTTTGTCTGTCGCACCATTCTCGGTAAACCGTAGACACTGTCTGAAAAGACCAGGAGGCCGGCCGTTTCTGAGATACTRGAACCGGCGCACCTGGCACCGCCGATCATACCATGCTCAAAGTTGCTACGTCACTCGTTTTGCACATCCTAACTTTCAATTGAACTGTAACTAAATGCCTCGATGGCCGTCTGCCTGCTATATATAGCATGCCACGGCCACGGGACTCACCATCTGTGGGCGCGAACCATTTTCGGGAACGGGTTGGTGTACTTAATAAACTGGCCACCGAGTGCATATTGCAACGTAGTGTTTGTCTGTTTTAATATTGACATTACCATACTATGTAGAAAGAATGCATGCCCGACACACTGCGTTTATCTAGTATGCTGAAGACTGTGGATATTGGAACGAACCGGCGAGACAGCCAGCAAATGCCTTTCATTACTCAACTTGTACGGCGTTTCAGTGGAACTATTTTCTGGTGTGTGTGTCCCTTGACGGACATCAACAAGGTCCCAGGTAATTGGCTATATAGATGAGAAATAAGTCTGGCGTTCGCTCAGCCGTTCAACTGCCCTTCCCTTTGAATGAATAATCAGAACAGTGCTTTTAGTCATCTGTGATTATTCTTTCCTGTCATGTTTTTGGAAAGGAAGGGCCAAGTCTTTCTTCCTGAAAGAGGAAAGAAGGGTTTTGTAGAAATTCGATGCACAGACACACGGCATCTCTTTTTTWGTTGTGACATTTTTTKGKGGGGGATTTTGCTTTTGTTTTCTATCTTTGTTATGTCTTAGATCATTTACCCTCCCTGTGTTAGACACCAGAATGCTCAAAGGAGTTTCAGAATTCACTTCAATACTCTTCAGTACTTATTTATGAGAAAGCTCCTTCATCGCAGCACTGGTTTGTCTTCAAAGACAAACTAACAATGTATCTCTAACAATACGATGTGTTTATGCTCTTTTGTGATTGTAATGAAACGCTGTAGCAATGTAATAATGTATTGTTTCCGTCAGACCCTGGGCAAGGTGGGCCGCGTGCAGCAGATCTACTCAGACAGCGACCTGAAGGTGGAGGTGTGCGGAACGTCATGGACCTACAAYCCTGCTGCCGTCACCAAAGTGGCCCCCGCTGGCTCCGCTGTCACCAATGCATCCGGGGGTAGGCAGGACACACACACAGTCAGAACAGACACATAGTGGATGTGCGTGCACACAGATACACAGACCATAAACAAATCTTTTTTCCATATCTGCTTCTAGCCCGTTTATAAGTGGGCATGCACGTACACTGACCACTCGTACACACCGCACACATTCTTCACTCCTTGGATCTAGAGGATGAACTTAGAACGTTTTTTCTCCATCTGTGTGTGTGTGTGTGTAGAGCGTCTGTCTCAGCTGCTGAAGAAGCTGTTTGAGACCCAAGAGTCTGGTGACATCAACGAGGAGCTGGTCAAAGCAGCAGCCAATGGCGATCTGGCCAAGGTGGAGGACATCCTCAAGAGACCTGACGTGGACGTAAGTGATCCCTGCATTCAACACAGCTTCAGGGTTGAATTTTGTCCCCTTTTTTTCTCCTTAAGATCTATTCWTTGCAAATTGAGATTGCAAAATAATGCTATAAAGAAAGACATTTYTCCAGGGCACAGGTAAACATTCTGATGTGCCTTCTATACAGCACCATTTACTGCAGTCAGTCACAGCCATTTACTTCACACCTCATCTTAAAAACATTCCGCTCCAGCCCAGTGCAAGCATCCAGGTCATTGGCGTGCACTGCAGTGCTTGCTTCGTTCACCGTCTCGACATGGTGAACATACACCATGTTATGGTCTAGGGCCAATTTTCCACCTTACTAGGACAACTCTGGGGCCTAGTTATACGCTATAGTTGGGATACAGAGTTTTTCCTTGTCAGGAAAAACTCCTGTCCCTTTTTGTGATGCGTYCTTACATCAACCAGGCCAACAACCTTCCCCTAAGGAGAGCTGTCTGCACTCTCCTATTTCCTATTGCCTTTCGAGAGCTGCTTAGAGTAGATCATCTTAGCGTTCTGCAGCATTCTGCAGCAGTCTCAGCGGCTGTGTGTGTCAGTGCTGTGAGGGCTGGCCAGGTGCCCCGGTGGCTTTCAGTGAAATTATTGCTTAAAGCTCGGTGAGCTGTGCCAAGCGATCTGCCCGCCAGGACAAGACACGTTCTGTGACTCCCAAAGGAGCCTGCATTAATATTTATTCCCCAAGTATTGCAGTACCGCAGTTGGCAATGAAATACACACGCATATTTGTCTTTTGTTTGCAAGTGACGAGGCAGTGCACTGGATAAACTCAAAATACAAAAACACACAAACAGTGTTATATTGTGTGTTTTGTAGGTGAACGGGCAGTGTGCTGGACACACAGCCATGCAGGCGGCCAGTCAGAACGGACACGTGGACGTCCTCAAGCTGCTGCTGAAACACAACGTGGACCTGGAGGCCGAGGTTTGTACATCCAACTATAGTCCCCTCTCAATACTCATATATTTAAACTCTCCTCAATAGCAAAATGAACAGAGAAACCACTTTTAGAGAAACCAAAACCAATCTACCTATACAGGTCTCGCGTCGTACTCTAAAAAGCTTACCTGGTCAGTCATAGTTACACAGTGATGTAAACAGTGGAGACATCGGGTCAGTCTGTATAATATTCCTCCCAGGACAAGGATGGAGACCGGGCGGTGCACCACGCGTCCTTCGGGGACGAGGGCTCTGTGATCGAGGTGCTGCAGAGAGGCGGGGCCGACCTGAACGCCAGGAACAAGCGCAGACAGACCCCCCTGCACATCGCTGTCAACAAGGGCCATCTGCAGGTGGTCAAGACCCTGCTGGACTTTGGCTGCCACCCCAGCCTCCAGGTAACCGCTCAGAACACGCGCACACACGAACACACACACACACCCACATGTATACGTGAGTAGACAGTGTTTTGAGTCTTCAGCTGTAAACCGTGTACTCAGAAGTGAATCTCATGCTGGTGTAGTGGTGGCAGGTACGTTTTCATTGATTTTGATTCACCCATAAATTGTACTTCTTGTTTTCTTTTGGTCTGTGATATTTTATGCTTGACCCTAAGATGATAAATGCTCTGTAGGGCATTGGATATTTCAACGCAAATTGTCCCCGATTTTTAGGGGTGAGTCAGTCTGGCTGTAGCTTCAGTGAATGTACAAACATTCAGGAGATGGGAGTTTGCAGATACCTGCTTTGGAGCGCTGTCATGTATCCAACCTCTAACCAAATATTTGAGTGGATCTCGCTGTACTCAAGGGTTTAGGTGAACTCTATATGGGTGTTGTTAGTGATAATGGGTGTGGTGCAGGTGGTCAAAGTGACGTTGGTATAATGTCGCCCCCTACAGGACTCAGAGGGAGACACCCCCCTACATGATGCCATTAGTAAGAAGAGGGATGACATGCTGTCTGTGCTGCTGGAGGCGGGTGCAGATGTCACCATCACCAACAACAACGGTTTCAACGCCCTGCACCACGCTGCCCTCCGAGGGAACCCCAGGTACGACCCTGATACTTACCTGGCCCTAACCGCCAAACCAGGGCTGACGATGAAAAAAGTYCATGTGGAAATCTGCCTTTGGCTTCACAGGAAACCAAGTGAATGGGAGGCCCTGGCGTCTATACAGTTGAGTTTGTGGCTTGCCAAGTTGAAGTGTTTCGAACACGTTTTACTTTTATTGATTGCAAATGAACAAAWTGAATGGTACTGCTAGAAAATGGCTTATGACCACACTGAACCGCAAATGACTTTTTGAGGTTGATGTGTTTGTTTCTGACTGTTAGACTAGGCAAGTCTACGGCCTCTGTCAGTAGCCTCCTCGTCCTTGGCCATGTCTATTTCTAGCTCCACCTGGTTGCTTCTGCTCCACTCTGTAGCTATGGGCTATTCTCATGCATGAGACACACATTAAGGCAGGTAGCTAAGAGAGACTACAATATACCGGTCAGCTTGAGAATCCTGGGGTTTTGGACATAAACATGTTCTCTCTAGACTGGTGGAGAGTGCGCACACACACACTAGCCGCTGCCCTTGTGGCTTGGCTGTAGGTCTGGCTCGTGGTGTCTGGTCAGGGCTAGCTAGGGGACATTATCATTCYCCTTAGCTGACACACATTCCATTGGCACGAGGACAGAGGGAATTGGGGTCAGAGGGCGCTGGCGCACCTGCTATTTCAGCCCTGCCTGACATAGTCTGGTATGGTGCAGTCCACTGGGAGTGGCACAGACAGCAGTAGCACACTGGAATACAGTGAGCCCCTCTGAGTCCTCCTATGGCACTGCCTGCCACTGATAGATAGCCAGTTAAAACAATCTGGATTGCAATCGGCGTGCCTCGCTGTGCCGGCCTGCCTATTACTGTACAAGCCTTGTGGCCTTAGTCAGGCGCATTGAAGTCATTTGTCATAATGTGGTGATTTAACTAGTTAATGGCATCAAAAGATGGGAGACAAATGTTTCTGCTTTTCTTCTTTTTTTCTGTTTCATATGAATCCTGAACTCTGAGTGTGTTTCAGTCCAGGCAACTGGACTGAGAGGACTCATATTGTACTGTACATTATTGCTCTGCACACTGCATTCCCTCCAGGACCTAAGATTGACTTTTTTGTTGTTGTTATTGCCATAATTACATAAACGACAACCCAAAATAACATGACCATGCTTTGTAATGTTTCTAAAACCAGTAATAGCAACATTTTCAGTTCTTTAACCAACATTTTATCAGATGAGAAAATGTTCAGCTGCCCCTTTAAGAGCGGGTGGTTACCGTGGTAACGGGGCCACTTGAGTTGTGTGTGATTTTGGATCTGACTAGTAGTAGACGGCGACTCTTTTCTTTCAATTGAAGCAGCAGATTCAAACCAACATCGAAAAGCAACCGAGCTTGTGAACAAAATAATGTAGTAGCCAAGAAACACGAGGACCAAGTCTCACTTCTTTGACTTTAGAGTCAATTAGACCAACTGTTATGCCTGTGCGCAGTGCCTCCAAAAGTGAATCTATCAGCATTCAGAAGGGTGCAATTGCGGCCCGGTACACAGCAGGAGGGAGGCGGTGTCAAACTAGCTAGTACACAGCAGGCTGGGGCGACACCTTGTGCTAACTAGCAAGCTAGTTGGGGCGGTTCATGAAGGAACCAATGGGATGCTCGAGGGTRKGGGCAGATGCAGGAACTCCCACATGCAAGAACGCCCCGATTTGCAGGCTSTAGTTGCACGCTATTGTCAGCACTTAACTTTGTGCGCAAAGCTCCCCAGCCAGGTATTGTTGCTGTGTGAGGTGGGATACAGGATTCGTATTTCTTTGTTCGATTAGCAGCTATGAAAYGAAACGATTAGCAGCTRTGAAACAAAATGGCAGAAATTAGCACCTGCTCATACTTGACTTTTGACTGTTATTTGCAAATGTGAATGTAATGCTCGCGCTGTAGAGCCCTGCAAATTGACCACCCRCCTACGTGGCTGGTGAAATAGACATTCCTACATGCCAATATCTTAATCTACTCGCATTTGGCGGGTGTTCATTTTATACCCTGATTCCCTCCAGTGTGTAACAGTGGGAGTTGTCAGTCTTATATCAACCGTACAGTAAAGGTGAGAAGTGCTAGAGTCAGTATTTGTTACAGGTCAGGGCACATGTTGTTGTCGTGACGTGCTGCCTTGCTTTCCACCCAACCTCTGTCCCCCTCGCCTTCAGAGAAACCAAGATGTGTATGTCGTTTACTTTGATTTCACACTCAAGCTCCTCCACAATATTGCAGAGAGAGAGAAAAATGGCCGTCTGGACTCGAGCACGTCTTAAACCCCTTGAAAAGGACGTCTCCCTTGGTTGAAATGAATGTATTTTTTTTASCAGTGCTTTAGTGCAGTGGCGTTTGAGTCCTGATAGAGTGCTTGGGTCTGGGAGTAGGTTTTGACTGCAGTAGTAGTGTCGTGTTCTTCAAAAGCACCCTAGGTAGTTGTCAGAAAGACAGAGTTTAGTGGCCGTCAGTGGCGATGCCAAACCCTTGAAAATAGGTCGGGAAATGAAATCCTTTCCCTCTAATTATCTGTCGGGTGGTGTTTGTTCAGTTGAAATGATTATTGTTCAGTGGTACATGACTCAAGCTTCTGTTCAGGCTATTTATGTTCAGTTATGGATGAATACTTCCTGCCACGGGAGGTTCTTGTATTGATTGTACTTATAATCCAAGTTGCATGTCTTGTGCATCATCTGGGACCAGAGAAACAAATCTGACAATCCCTCCATGTACACTAAATAGGCCACCCATCAGCCATATGTTCAAACATCAGACAGTAATGGCGGGCAGCCAATGTGCGTGTGTGGTAGTGCCCTCCAGGTGTGGGTAAATGTTGTTGAGGATGAAGGGGGGGGGACACACAGGAGGAGTTGAGGTGACAGATGAGTCTGGCATCTGACAGTGTGTGTGGAGTGGAGGCCCAAACGCGGAGACAAATTAACTCTACCAGCAGGGACGCCTGCAAATGCGGGAGCTGAACTATATATCACCGCTGTCATTACTCACACATACCGCGTCACGTTTTGTATGTGCTTGTCTGAGAGATGGAAAGGGGGAGAGAGGGAGGAAGACGGATGAATAGAGAGGGAGAGAGATTGAAAGCAGATTGMAATGGTCGTGTTTTCATATAAAGCAACAGGTTTTGTGAGTCAGTTATTGCGTCTTTTACAATTAGTGTGTAATTTAGGCTACTTGGTAAATAGGAGGAGTTGAGGTGACACCTTTTTAAATTGGGTATGGAGGGTTAAGCTTGCATGTGCGTGTGTATGTACTGTGTGAGTGTGTTGTGTATGTCTACGTGTGTGTGTGTGTGTGTGTGTTTACTGCTGCTTCTGCCCCTGACGGGGGGGACTGGTTCCTCTCAGCAGCTCTGGCTCTGTCTGGCTGCAAGGCTGGAAGGTGCTAGCTTCTACAGCACTGTAAACAATATGATTAATAGCCCGTGAGTCATAAACGGTACGGGGCTCCAAACAGAGCAGGCCCTGCAGTGGCAGACCAGACCGCTCCGCCACCTTTTTACATGCCTCTCACCCTTTTTTAATACAGCTCTCAACATCCCCTTTAACGCTACAGTCTGGGATCTGGGAATCTGTTAAATGGTCAAGTAGACGGGACACTTTTTCCCCCCTTCAAGTTGCATAATGTACTTTTAACGCACCAACAAACGGATAGGACACCCCGTATAGTACTAATTACCTGACCTGCTGGGTTACCAGGCGCACGCACCGGTTCACTCTGCCAGAACTAATGGAGACTAGAGAGAGSAGATCGCTTCTACTGTTGGTCGTTGTAACGGGTCATAATTACATCAAAAATATATTTTACAGAGGCCTGTAGTGAAGACTGCTGTGAAATGGTTGTGTTGGATGTTTGTTTGGTTTCTGGGATCGTTGCTGCTGCTGCAGGGCAKACATTTCTGGAATGACAATGAGGGTTTTACCACCTGAAGTAGGTACTTTGAGATTAGCTTATCTGACTGGGAGAGAATTGGGATTGAGACTGTTATGCTATTATTACCAGGCTAGGTTCACCTCCAGGGCTGTTTTTTTTTTTTTTTGAAAAGGGGGCTTAGGTGGTGCGCGTGGTCGGCCTGTCGGCGCGCCTAACTTTAGAACATTTTATAGGCCCCTGCCTTGGCGGTGTTTGATTAAGTTAGCATTTTTTGTGACAATTTCCTGCAATTCAAAGCAATTCTCCATGGAGCTGAGACATTTTTGCTGTTTTTAAAGCTAATTTACTGCAATTCCACATTAAAGCTGAGCGAGAATGTTGCTGTTTTAAAACTAGTTTCCTGCAATTATAATGCTGCGTTCTTTTGCTCAAACATAATAACAAAATGAATACTGCCTACATAAAGCTAACGAATAATAAATTGCAGCCTGCAGGTAGAAAATATCCTGATTTTTTTTTTTTAATCCTATAAATCACATTGGCTACATAAGTCCTGTCTACAATGAACTTGAAACATTGTATCAACTATTAARTTGAGTCCAGACCTGAAGCTTGTGCTAGCAAACTTGCAACATTGTACAAAATATTCTGGGCCTTCACTTACCCTGCAGTGAGCATTTGCATCAAGGATAAGAAGCAGTGCTTGACTTGGGCAGGAGCTCACCGGAGCCGAGTACCGGCACCTCAAATGTTCTACTGCTTGAGCTCCTGTTTCTCTTATAGAATATGAGCTCAAAAGTATTGTGGAGCTCCTGCACCTAAATATAAACAGTACCAGCATCCAAAATGAGTATCGGAACCTATTTCAGTCCAAGTCGAGCACTGATAAGAAGTTATCAGGTTGGCCTATTTTATGACCTTTCTACTGGATCAGAGCATGACATTTTATTGAAAGGAAGAGGCCTACTTCTATGTGTACGCGTCCTTACTCAACATTGACAGGAGSACTCCAAAAAAAAGACAATGACTAAATTGAATGAAATTAACCAAAACTTGTTTCTCACAAGTATAGCWTAGGTTGGGYGCTCTGCAAACAATGTGTCCACTCAGACAATGAGAACGGGAAGACTGGAATAATAATATTGAATGCATTTAAATAATTACCGTAACCAAAGCAACAAACATTGTAGATTAGAAATGATAGGAATTAACAGTAAATGTACTACAGGTGATATATGTAATGGGGAATTGATATACACTAACAGTCAAACACAAACAATTCACACAATGAAGTTATGAAACAATGAATGTGCACAAATTGGCGGAAGAGAGCGCATTCTGGAGAGAGAAGGGCATTGTGCATCTGGGTGCATGGTCAATCCGACTTCTGCATTGACCATGCAGCATTTACGGTGATATGGCCTCAGCAGATGTCAAGGTCATTCATACTTCTTGCACTTCACGGAGCAGTGCAGAGCTACCGTCAACCAATCATGTCAATGCGAAGCTATACAGAGCCTTCCACGTTGTTACAAAATTTGGGAGGCACATGGCGATGCGGTAAGAAGCTCGATTTTGCATCTGCATGTCTCTGGAGGCTCCGCAATTGCGTCACACCCTCCATTTGGAGCCTCCGACAATATTTTAGTATAAAAAATAAATTGTCTGTTAGTCTTGGCTTCCGTGATGGATTAGTTCACTACTCATTCCAGGGTTTTTCTTTATTTTTACTATTTTCTACATTGTAGAATAATAGTGAAGACATCAAAACTATGAAATAACACATATGGAATCATGTAGTAACCMAAAAAGTGTTAAACAAATCAAAATATATTTGATATTTGACTTTCTAAGTAGCCACCCTTTGCCTTGATGACAGCTTTGCACACTCTTGGCAATTTCTCAACCAGCTTCATGAGGTAGTCACCTGGAATGCATTTCAAGTAACAGGTGTGCCTTGTTAAAAGTTCATTTATGGAACTTCTTTCCTTAAATGCGTTTGTTGTGACAAGGTAGGAGTGGTATACAGAGGATAGCTCTATTTGGTAAAAGACCATATTATGCCAAGAACAGCTCAAATAAGCAAAGAGAAATGACAGTCCAKCATTACTTTAAGACATGAAGGTCAGTCAATCCGGAACATTTCAAGAACTTTRAAAGTTTCTTCATGTGCAGTCACAAAAACCATCAAGCACTATGATGAAACTGCCTCTCATGAGGACTGCCACAGGAAAGGATGACCCAGAGTTACGTCTGCTGCAGAGGATAAGTTCATTAGAGCTACCAGCCTCAGAAATGGCAGACCAAATACATGCTTCACAGTTCAAGTAACAGACACATCTCAACATGAACTGTTCAGAGGAGACTGCGTGAATCAGGCCTTCATGGTCGAATTGGTGCAAAGAAACCACTACTAAAGGACACCGATAAGAAGAAGAGACTTGGTTGGGCCAAGAAACACAGACAATTGACATTAGACTGGTGGAAATCTGTCCTTTGGTCTGATGAGTCCAAATTTGAGATTTTTGGTTCTAACTGCTGTTTCTTTGTGAGATGTAGAGTAGGTGAATTGATGATCTCTGCATATGTGGTTCCCACCGTGAAGCATGGAGGAGGAGGTGTGGGGGTGCTTTGCTGGTGACGCTGTCAGGGATTTTATTTAGAATTCAAGGCACACTTAACCAGCATGGCTACCATATCATTCTGCAGCGATACGCCATCCCATCTGGTTTGCGCTTAGTGGGACTTTCATTTGTTTTTCAACAGGACAATGACCCAACACACCTTCAGGCTGTGCAAGGGCTATTTKACCAAGAAGGACAGTGATGGAGTGCTGCATCAGATTACCTGGCCTCCACAATCACCCGACCTCAACCCAATTGAGATGGTTTGGGATGAGTTGGACTGCAGAGTGAAGGAAGAGCAGCCAACAAGTGCTCAGCATATGTGGAAACTCCCAAGAATGTTGGAAATGCATTCCAGGTGAAGCTGGTTGAGAATGCTAATAATGTCCAAAGTTTAAAGGCAAAGGGTGGCTACTGAAGAATCTCAAATTTAAATTACATATTTTGATATGTTTAACACTTTTTTTTGTTGCTGCATGATTCCATATGTGTTATTTCACGGTTACAATGTAGAAAATAGTAAAAACAAAGACCCTGGAATGAGTAAGTGTGTCTAAACTTTTGATTAGTACTGTATGTATTTGTTACTGCTCGACTAAAACAATCTCGGTCGACCAACAGCCTAASGACCAAACAATCGACAAGTCRACTAATTGGGGTCAGCCCTAAAACATATATAGGTCCATTATCTTTTCTACGTACTTTATATCCGTTTTAGTCATTTAACTTTACACTGAATTTCTTTTTCCGTCTCTAAAATGTATTAACTTAACAATGGATTTAGGCAACCCGAAAAACACTTAGGCAGGCCGCGCAAGGATTACAATGGCAGAAAAATCCCTGACTTRAAGTTGTGCAAGGCTACTCGTAGTTCAAGGATAAAGTATAACGTTTTTCTGTAAACGGTGGTCTCGGACCGTGACATGCATAAGATGATCAGAGTCATGGAGATGATCAGGTGCCCTTCAATCTTGATGACGGTGGTCTTTAACCACTGATATGTGTTGATAAACTCTTATGATGAACACTGATTATTGCTTTAGACTGACAATGCAAAATATATCAACTTGGAACTGCGCTGGCAATCTAGCACTTTTTTAAAACTGCGTCCATTTTATTTAATGATCTCAAGAATGGCGTGCTCATGCTGGAGTTTTATGTCTGTTTTTATGTGGTGAAGCCAAAGACAACATTTCTAATTTTAACTTTCAATTCAATACATCTTTATTGTTCTTGAGCAGCTGCAGCTGAAAACCTTTTCTTAATTTTTTTTATACAAGCTAATCAAACATTTTAGGCTACTTTGTGGTTATAATAGTATAATGGCACAGTTGCAATAACCACTCAATTACAAGTGCAACCCTTCAGGTTCTTCATAGGCTTGTATTTTGTTTTGTTAACACCCATGTCCCTTTTTTAGATCACTATTTCAACCAGATGTTGGCCCATTTCAGTCACTTATATCCATGGGTTTAGGGAGTGTGATGTCACAGCTAGGTCAGGTCAGATTGACATTAAACACGAACGCCAAGTGTGATGCAATTCTGTATGTGAGAGACCCGAGTAACGGAAAGAGGCAGAAAGGTGGTGTTGGGGGGGTGCAGAGGAATGGTTTGATCTGCCTGCATGTACTGCGGCTGTGTGTGTGTCAGTCTGCGAGGCGTCTGCTCCTTATGATTTGTGCGTTTAGCTCCCGTCCTCTGGAGCATCTGGCTCTTATCTCCCCCTCTTCTCGCTCACACACACACAAAGGAGGCTTCTCCAAGGAGGTGGTCCGGAGCTGGTCTACTATTCCCCACTCCCCTTCGCTCTCTATAAAATGTTCCCTTAGATCTGCACTTTCAAACCGTTTTATGTGGCCCCACTGTGCTGCGTTGGCTTGCCTCCCCACGTCTCAACACCAATTGTATGTTAATAAATCATCCTGTGGTAGTCAGTTGGAGGAGCTAGTTCTGGCGTGGCCCCTGGGCTGCTGCTGCGTTCTTTACACAGCCATGTGAGTTAACTCAGCGCGGAATACTGTACGTTTCTGAAGCGCACTGCGTACAGGTAACTGCAAAAATACAGGAAACACCAAAATAAAGTGTCTTAATAGGGCGTTGGGCCAACCCGAGCCGGCATAAATTCTACACGTGTCTGGAACTCTATTGGAGCGATGCGACACAATTCTTCCACGAGAAATGTCATAGTTTGGAGTTTTGTAAATAGTGGTGGAAAGCACCGTCTCAGGCTCCGTTCCAGCATTTCCTGTAAGTGTTCAATTGTGTTGAGATTTGGTGACTAAGACGGCCATGGCATAGGGTTTACATTGTTTTCATGCTCATCAAACCATTCAGTGACCACCTGTGCCCTGTTGATGGGAGTATTGCCATCCTATGGGGGCATAGCCATATTAGGCAAAATAATGCCCTGCCCAGGATTTTTATAGATGGATGATGGGATGTTAATTGTTTTATCCACTCAGGAACCACACCTGTGTGGAAGCACCTKCTTTCAATCTACTTTGTATACCCCTCAAGTGTTTCCATTGTTTTTGCAGTTACCTGTACGTCCCCTGCTATTTTTTCAAAAACAGCCGTTGAGTTGCATATCTGGTTGGAATGCCAGTTTTGTATATGCGTTGTATGGTCGAGTSGAAGAGTAAGGGACGCTACAGCGGTTTGTTGCATCTCTGTTGGCTTCTTTTTATTAGTCAAGATAGAAGAAAGGCAGACAGATTCAGCAATGAAACATGACACTTGATCAATAATCACTTAGTGAAGATGAGAGCCGCCGTGTCTAAGTCGAGGCATCTGGCTACACCTGATCATAGCCAGTCAGTCAGAACATTGAAGAGAGAAGAGCTCCGGTAGGACGGTATGTAGTCATCAAAGCATAGCTACAGCTGGTTGAAGGGGACCAAATCCATTCAAGAGGTGATTTGGTTCCTTTTTACCAGCTTTAGCAAAGCATTAGGTGTTCACTGGGTCAAGGACTGGAGTGTAGGCATCCCAGATGGAACAAGCTGGAAACATGAACATACAGTTTAATACAGTACAGGGAAATGTGTAGTGTACTAATAYTGCAATTAGGACATCAGCCATCAAGTATTATGTCTGTTCGCTCCATTAACTAAAATCGCTACTCTACCCCACCCCCTCTTCCCCACGCCACAGCCATATCTCCCTCACGCTCTGCTCTGCCCTCCCAGCCAGTCTATTTATCCTTGTTGCCATGTTTTAAGTTGCCAAACCAAACCAGGGAGGAAAAATGGTTCCCTAAGAAAAGGATAATAATCTGTCGCGGTGCACTTGAGTCAAATGTCCCGGAGTCATGTAGCAATTACAGCCTGTGACGGATGGGACCTGCTGCGTGTCTGTGTGCGCACGCCAGGTCACTGAAACCGAGGCCGACACCCATACCTCCGCAGTCAGCCTCACACACTCCTAATGCAGCACTCAAGGGGCCATTACTTTGGCCCAGTCATTCATATCAGTCGTAGACTGATTTTAAAATASTATGTATTTAAATGATGAGCGTTCTTATGTCTTTCATGGTGGTCCTTTCAATGAATGTCATAGGCTTKCTGGTTAACTGTGCTTTTTAACTGTCATTTAGTTATTATACCTTGTTGTTGCTCCAATTTTCGGAACAGTTTTGATGTGAATAGGCTATTCTATGAGTACACCTAAGAGCCACTTTCTAAGAGCAGAGCAGAAGCTGAGGGACAGATCGGGAGAGCGATAGAGAGAGATCAGCACAGGGGCAGCTCGGTATGGCACAGGAGAGAGGCTATTTGCAACACACACACACTAGATGAGTCAGATGGGTGGGGGCCGGCTGCACCATTTCGTCCACTGTCCATAACAGGGCAAAAGCAAGGGGTCGACAGACCGACAGGCAGGCACTGAGCATTTGATAATGTCAGCATCTGCTGTGTGGTGTCAGTCAGACAGCAGGTTATGGCCAGAGAGAGAGACCCCGTAGACAGTTGGTAGAATAGCTGCTATGGCTTTACAGAAAGGGAGGGAGAGATTGAGGGATGGAGACATAAGCAGATGGTTATTGACAGAAGGACTGAGAAAGGTTAGATTGGGGGGGGTAACTAAAGAGAAATACATTTAGTAGCCTAAATCTTTTGTCCAGATAGTCTCTTGAAATGACATTTGAGCTTGACGTAACCATTTCACCCTACCCTCATTGGGAAGGTCTCTTATACCTTTCTCTACGTTTTCTAATTTCCGAGTTCCAAACCCCCTCCTTCAAGCAGTAACGGCTTAGCTTACCCTAAAGYGTAGCTGCACCCTGAGCTAGCCTACACTTCATAGAAAAGGCAAACGCAGGTCTGTCTCAGTCTTCAAGCATTTTAGTTTACACCACAGAGAATCTGAGTGCCTATACCACCAGTTTTATCTTCATGAATCAAATATGACTGCACTGAAGTAAAAAGAAAAACCAGAATGTATTAAGAGGGAACAAGTAGGTTACAAATTCCACCTCTCTTTCTGAAGTCAAAAAATTTGACTTTTTTTTTCTTTCGTTTTTTTTTTTTTCTGTCTTGATGTCGCTGGAATGGCACTGGTACACATTGTCAAAGACTGAATTAAGAATCTTGCKTCTTCCCTACCTCCTTTCACTTTCTCTCATGGAAGGCAAATGGAATACAATCCTCGCAGCGCCATCCTCAGCATGTTAATCAAACCACAACGGAGCGCCATTGTGTTGTATTTCATTAAACTAGTCCCATAGCACAAAGGTGTCCCAGACGAAGCCATTGCTTGACTGCTTTGCGCTAGCATGGTCTGGTTTGCACTGTGCTGCTTTTAGCAGATTTTGTGTTAGCGCAGCGCTCAGCTCACTACAACAACATCCACAAGCTTTTGTTTTACGCTGCAGACAAAAAACGCAATGGAAACGCTTTCTTAGTTTTGTTATACCTTTTTCAGCTGCCACAGCCCTCTTCCCCCCTCCTCTCTCTCCTGTGGGCCTTTATTTGTTTGAAGCAGTGATACAATTGGAATCGTCTGACAGGGCCGAAGCTKGCCCTGATCCTGCATTGTCACTTTTCGACGGTCCTAAGCTGCACTGCCAACTGCCGTGCGGCGCAGCAAAGCATTTGGCAAGCATAGCAAA
Organism: Salvelinus sp. IW2-2015; assembly: GCF_002910315.2. NCBI lineage: Eukaryota > Metazoa > Chordata > Actinopteri > Salmoniformes > Salmonidae > Salvelinus > Salvelinus sp. IW2-2015. Next base: position 11,720,104 of record NC_036859.1, on the reverse strand, counting down.
CTGAACAATGAGGCTAGGAATCAGCGGAGGGGTGCAGAGGGGTTTTCAGAGGGGTCGGGGGGGTATGTTGGGAGAGACATGGCTCAGGCTATAGCTGGACTGGACACACAGTAGGGCTAACGCCACACACCATGCCTGCCGTATGATCCAGCACTGTGGCAGAGCCAGCAGCTTTTTAAACGGCAGCAACTGCCTGCCTGCCTCTTTCTCTCTGATCTGCCTCCTCAGCAACTCTCCTCTCTGCTGCGTTTTCATCCCATCGCCGCGCTTTTATTAAACAAAGATAGCAACATTTTGCCATAATTCACCTTCCTTATTTTCCTGTCCCGAGGGACCTTTGGAAAAGATTATAGTATTAATAGTGGCGCTCTGGCCTGGCTCTCTGGCATACCTATTTCTCTCTCTCTCTCCCTCCCCCTGTACTGGTTGCAAGCTAAGTTGCTGCTGGCTGTGATTCAAAAGGCCATAATGCAGTAAAGCCCACCAATGTTGAAAGGAGGACCTGTTCCTATGACGATGTCACAGGGTCATTATTACTTCTGAGTTTGTCGGTGACGCAACTAACTCGTTCCTTACTAGCTCCAACCAAGTCGTTCCTTACTAGCTCCAACCAAGTCGTTCCTTACTAGCTCCAACCAAGTCGTTCCTTACTAGCTCCAACGCAAGTCGTTCCTAACTAGCTCCAACCAAAGTCGTTCCTTACTAGCTCCAACCAAGTCGTTCCTTACTAGCTCCAACCAAGTCGTTCCTTACTAGCTCCAACCAAGTCGTTCCTTACTGACTGGAACTAACTGACAGAACCAATTAATTCCGCCACACAGAAGAATAATACAAGCCAAACACGCTAACCCTATATCTCCACTCTGGTAGACACATGTAAGCTAAACAATCGTTTTGGGAAATATTCTGATTTCTTGGTTAATATTGTGGATCATATTGCCAGTTAGAGAAACCAGCATTAACTGTCCCTACAGCGGTTATATTGCTGCAGTGACACTTCCCCTAAACAGTATAGCTAATGTCTTCTCCCCTCTCTCCACTCCGCCCACTATTCTAATTTACACCCCCCGAAATCGCGGTCGTGTTCACAATCATCTCCACACACAGCGATATAGATCGTCAACAACAAAAAAACAGCGACTCATCAATCAAGAAACATTCCCCGTCGCTCTGCCAGTTGAGGGTCCACACCTCACCAAGAATACATACTTCTTTACATTCCATAGCAGTCATATATTCATATGGGTACATAAAGAAGTATGTACACCAAGTAGGCAATCACAGGGAATTCACAAGGTCGCACGGAGCAGCTAGTAGAGGCAGCATAGATTTTCTCTCTCACCGTTTTCCCCCTCCTAAGAACGCAGTGTGAGTCTGCACCGTAAGGTGACTTTGAGCGTGATTTCAGATCAACACTTGAAGCTGCTTTTCTTTAGCCACCCAGTAAAGTTGAACCAGCCCCCCCACTACTTTCAGAAGTGTTCCAGTCCAGTCGGTGCTGTTTGTCCCGGTGATCCCATCAGTCCTCCAGAGAACTGGGACAAACCATTGGGAACAGGGAGTTTTTTTCTTTTCTTTTCTCTCGCTCTCATTTAACAGCAAGAAAAGGTTGTCCTGGTCTTCTTCCAGCAAATAAAAAAAGAAAGAGGACGAGTGTAGAGAGGTGGGTCAAAAATGTAAAAGCGGTGGAGACTAAGGGTAGTTGACTTGTTCGTTGCTGGTTATGCGTCCTTGGTAGGTGGTTAGCCTCTGTGCACCTTGTCTTGTATGAGGCTTGATCCTACTGTCCTGGAAATAGGGGAGCACTTTCAAGTTACGTAGGCTACATGGTATACTTTTACACCTCCCTGATCCTCCCCCCGCTCTCTCTCTCTCTTACTCCCACCCTCTTCCCCATATCCCTAACCAGTTATGCACCTCCCTCCYTCCTCGCTCTTGTCCCATACATGTCTCTGGTGTCACTGTCTGCCCCTCGCCCCCCAGCTAGCGGTGTGTCCAGTGTCCACCCAGCTCCCTGCTGGCCCGTTGCCTCCTGCTGATGTTTGAAAACGAGGGTGGCGATCTATCCAAGTGGAACAGGAAGCTATTGTGAGCAGGATTTGGGTTTTAGGCTCATACACAGGCAGGCAGTGCAGAACAGGCAGGCAGCACAAAACAGGCAGGCCAGAGGTCACATGCATGCGCTAATACTGCTGGCCTGCCCACTCAGCACTTGTATGTTGATTGGCCGTTGGTGGCGCTGCTCTTTTTTTAATTTCCCCCCTCGCTCTTTTCTCCACYTCTTTCTCTCTGTTCCTTGGTTCTGTGGGTGTTTCGCTCCCTTTCTTCTTGTCACTCTTTCTCCCTCCTCACCTGCCCGTCCCGTGTTTACGGTGGCAGCAGCTGTTCTGTTAGAGGGGGAGAATATGACAGATAGGAGGCGATAGATCAATAACGATTTGCGCGACGGCGTGAAAAGTTCAGCGAGTCTCTAATGAATCTTTAACCCAGCTCAACACATTCCACAAGTCAACACTGCCTGGTGGCAGCTTGTACTCCCAACCCCCCTCTCTAAACCACTAGCAGTCTAGCTTAGGYGCTGACTGAGGCTATGGCTGTGTGGGGGAGAGTTAGTTTACATGTTACCTCTAAACACTTATGTTTGTGAATGTGGATGACGAGTGTGGATGTGTTAATGCCATATATAGTGAAAAGTATTTGTGAGTTCTGGTTCTGGAAATAGGAATGAATGAAGAGTTGGCCATTGAGAATTGGAGGTGTCCTGTCCAGTTGTTCTCAGCTTAAAGATGGTTCAGGGCTGSCTGGGTGGGTGGGTGAGGCAGCTCTGCTGTGTTGGTGTGACGTCCCGTTTAGGAAAAGTCACAGCCACCCGAGAGAATGAGTGAGAAGGGGGGGATTCCTCCTGGAGGACTAGCTAACTAGCGACTGACTGACTGACGTAAAGGGAAGGAGTGAATGAGCAGAGTTGGTGCCTTGCTGTCTGGCATTGCCCYGGCCTGCTCTGGTGTGGTCTGAGATATACAGTAGCACTGCAGTATTGTGCCCTGCCTGCCTGCCCCTAGCAAGTGTGAGAAAGAGCGAGGGAGGGAGAGGGGAAGAGCGAGAGAAACTGGGTTACTACCACCACTGCATGGGTTCAGCCAGCCAGTGACACACATCCACTCAGTCAGCCGTAACCCCMTTCAGCCCTCCTCCCCCCTGTCCCCACCCCTCTACCTCCACATCGGTGTTAATTCACTGACCCAGTTTTGTACCGTCAATCCGGTCCATTTCATCCTCCCCTGTTCTGTTTAAAACTCAAGTCCCGTTTGTTCGCCATGGCAACCGACGCCGTTCGTTATGGCTTCGTTACGACACCTCGTCGTCATCCACACCGACGATATCATCCACATTCTGACCATCCGGCCGTCATCCTCGGGACTATCATGTCTTCAAAACGTACCCCTACGATTTAAAGAAAAAACGACGACGATGATGATGACCCCGTTCCAAAAATGAAGTCTTAGGTCTTATCTTGGCTAGTGAATGAAAAGGCACGAGGGTAATCAAATACCCAGAAATGTTCTATCGCCATCAGATATCTCCTTTAGCAAGTGGATGCAAAAAAATKGATGAGTTCCCGGTCAGGTAGATAGAGGACAAAGTGTGAAGACRAAGAGCGAATGGTTCTGTCTTTGGCTGTCTCCGTCTCCACGTCAGTGCGGGTTTGAGCTAACGAGTCCGTCATTAGATATCAGAGGGGCTGCAACCGTGACACCTAATGAGCCAGGCAGAGCGGGAGCTCTGATGCTGCTGCAGCAGCATGTCCGGCCACAGCACAACCGGGTGAGTGCGGGAGGGGGAGGGAGAGAGGGAAACAACAAAAATATCCATGTGGACGTCAACTGAACAGACAGCAACTTTTCCTCCACGTTCATTTCACCTTCACCTGCTTCTTCTTTCTCTTTTTTTCGTTCCAMACTCCTTCCTTCCCGGCCGGTGTTCCCTTTTTCTTCCTGTGGGTCTACCCAGGCAGCCAGCAAGAGACCACAGAAGAGACAAGCCCCAAGGTGTTGGTTGGTTAAGTWATTTTCTGTCCTACTGGCTGGCTGCTACTGTGTGCTGCTGACTGCTGCTACTGCAGAACAGTAAATTCCACTCCCCCCTTCCCGACTGACTACGCTACTCACAGCCAAGCCATGCGCTTAATAATGGATTGCGTCCCTCCCCTGAAAGAGATAGAAGAGGACGGAGGAGAGGGAAGAGACGTCAGGGGCCCGTCGGGTAAATTCCCCCTTTTGAATGAAAAGGGGGGGAGCATATGTTACCTGTCAGATCAGTTTGTTAACTGGGGCTGCTCCTCCTCTTCTCCCTCTCCTCCTCCTCCTTCTCTCTTCTTCCGTAGTGAGGAGAACCATAATGACCTAGAGAGCTTGCGCTCCAGCTGCTGCAGCCATCGTGTGCTGGGTGCATGCCTGACTCGCTGAATCAGCTCTCTGGTTGGGGGAGGGAGCGTCAGAGTCAGGGAGGGGAKGGGGGGGGGGGGGGCTCTCTCTCTCTCACACACACTCAAGCCATACCTTTAGGAGGGGAAAGACATCGGTCTGACATGAGGAGCTAGCTGCCGTTTGAAAAAGGTGTCGGAGGAATGAAAAAACTGCAGCATTCCTCTGTACCATGTGCATTCTGAGGGAGAGACGGAAGGGAGGATTCCCTGGTCTGTAGGAGACAGGCAGAAAGTGTAGCACGTATTCTCCCTCTCCCTCCTTCCCTTTCCCTCTTTCTTCTTATTCATATGACACACATACAGCCTCTGCGCTTTCTGTGCTGGGGATTTCTAAAACGCAACACTTTTATTATTCAGTGCAACTACTTCACAAGAGAAGAGTGAGGGAGTCAGCCGAGTAGTTTTGAAAATATTTGCCATAAAAAAAGCAGGTCTTGATAGCAATTTGTTCATGTTACAGTTAGCGAACACAGTTAAAGGAGGAAAAGGGTAGCCTATTTTATTAACCTTTATTTAAATCTGCAATGTATAACTTTTTGGGCAATCCAACCAAATTCACATAGAAATGTGTGTTATTGATCTGTCATTCTCTTTGAAAGCAAGTTTAAGAAGTGGTAGATCTGTTCTATATACGCTGTTTCTGTGCTTGCTGTTAAGTTTTGTTTTTGCATCTTTTACTTTGGGTTTTGTACACTAGCTTCAAACAGTTGAAAATACAATATTTTTTTGTTATGGAAAATATATTTCACAGCAGTTTAGATGGTTCATTGATTCTCTACACCAGGGGTTCACAAACTTGTTCACTCGGGGCCCCTTCCAGCACCAGTACCACGTCTATTTCTATGGGCACAAGCACTGTTTGACACAAACTGTTCACACCCCTCTTGTTGGTCTAGATAATTTTGCAGGTTTAAAGCTTATTTCCTGCAATTCTACAATTTTTTTTCAAGTGTTGCGAGATAAAATGTTGCACATTTAAAGCAAAATTTCTCGCAATTCTATACATTTTGCCATGTCTAATGTGTATTCATGTCATATTTGAGTGACACCAAAATTAAGACAAGTTCTAATTAGCTCTCTTAGGTATGCAACGACTGACATGACAAGAGGAACTGATGATGCACTACCCAATTTCGATAATGCACCCTGTGAACTATTACAACTGTCAAGAGCCGGACTGAGTTCCTTTAAAAATAAAATATATATTTTTTCGTTTTTTGTGGGGTAAAAAAAACAAGCCTCTTGCTAGGGTGAACTGGAGCTATTATGAGGCCGTTCATAGTTCACAGCTGAAATCTTTACACTAGACGTGACACCCTCATTAGGCCAAACCAACCCAGCAGGGGTCACCTCTTCAGGGGGAGAAGGTCACGGCCTAGAGAGGGTGGTAGTGGGAGGTAGGGCAGCTAACTCACGCACACTTAAAACGCACACAGCGAATAAGACAAGCTTAACTGGTGGTGTCCCCCATAGAAATGCAATGACTAGAAAGGGCATTTCTATGAGTCTATTTCTGTTGTGTCCCTTCCTCACAGGACAGAAAGCAAAGCTACCGTTCGTTACTTGACTCTCTCTTTATGGCTAGCCAAGCATTTGAAACACGCATTCAGAATTGGTCCCAGGTTGCTGGGCTGCTCCGTTGTCTCTCTCTTTCCACCACCACCTCCCTGACCATATTTAGTCAAGCAGTGTGTCTCCGCGTCACTCCCCCTTCCCTTCCGTAAACCCCTTTCAGCAACTGTTGGCCACAGGCTCCGGGAAGCCTCCGTCCAGTTCCCCCGCCTATCGATTGCACCTCTCATCCATCCGTCCTGCGAGGCGAGTAGTGTCGGTTGGTTTKGCCCGGCCGTGCAGGCAAGCCCCACACTGTCTGCTGCTTCTGCCATTTGCTGYGCTATTTTTAGTACCGCCAAATAAAGTGGTCTCCCTCTTATGGTTCCTCTTGTATATTCCTGAGTCTTTCTTTCCCCCTCCCCTGTTTTACTTCAACTCCCCCTCTTCTCTCCCTCCCTTTGAACCCCCCTTCACTCTCTCCCTATCCGCTTTTTAAATAGCGCTGGAGCACACTGCTTATGGTCGAGCTCGCGTCTGCTCAAGCTCTATACTTAGAAACACTGCGCATTTGAGAAAGAGAGGAGGAGGGAGGGAAAGAGATTGTGCTGGTGAGAAGTGGAAAGGGTACTGGAGAGCAGCTGATCTACTTGTGCATGTGTCAGCCTCACCTCGAAGCTTAGTGCGCGCGTGTTACCCAGAGGCTTTGTCTTTTCTCCTTTTGAGCTTTTGAAATCATTTTCAAGTGGCTTTTTCTAGCTTTGCCGAGGCACGACGAATCTGTTGGTCTCGTCACAGGGCATATCTACTGCACTGCCTGGAATGTCCTCTGTGTCCTCTTCTCTCTCTCTCTCTCTCTCTCTCTCTCTCTCTCTCTCTCTCTCCTCTCTCTCTCTCTCTCTCTCTCACTCCACTCTCACTCTCACTCTCACTCTCACTCTCACTCTCACTCTCACTCTCTCTCTCTCTCTCTCTCACTTCTCTCTCTCTCTCTCACTTTCTCTCTCTCCTCTCTCACTTCCTCTCTCTCTCTCTCACTTCTCTCCTCTCTCTCACTTCCTCTCTCTCTTCTCTACTTCCTCTCTCTTCTCTCTCCTTCTCTCTCCTCTCTCTCACTTCCTCTCTCTCTCTCTCACTTCCTCCTCCTCACTCCTCTCTCTCCTCTCACTTCCTCTCCCCTTTCGCTCGCCTGGAGCAGCGCTTGTCTTTGCCTATTCCTGCTACCTGTAGTGACAGTGCACCAGCCCCACACCCCCTACCCTGCATTTAACTGCATCGCCCGAGGATGTGTATTTCATTATTCCAGGCCAATGTTTTTTTCACACCATTTACTGTCATGTCCCCTGCAAGAAGTAATCATATGGAAATGTCTCTGAGGTATTTGTGTCATTATAAAAGAGAACGAAAACCGCTCAGAGACACAGTAGCTGAGATGGAGAGGGGCTCATGTTGTGAGGAAAGTGTGTTGTCATCAAAAAGAGTAGCCTAGTGCCTTGCGTTAGCCTAATGCTCTTCATTCCAAAGCATATCTGCTGATTTGATGTATATATCGTTGCTAACAAGCTCACTGGCAACACTTCCTCATCTCCACYATAGCAAAACTATATCCCTGGCTTTTTTATGGGGCGAGTGTAAGAAATCCTTGCATAGATTTAAGTATGCAACTCAATTAATATATTGTCAGTAAAATTTATAGCTTTTCAATTACGTTATCTTTATGGCTATTACAAGAATTGACCATTTGCCAGGTTGGAATGGATTCATTCCAGGCTAATGTGTCTGCTCAAAGCTTGACCTTACATGGCCAATGAAAGTGCAGAATTGCAACTGTATAAATGGCAGGCCTGGAACGTCCCGTCCACCTGTTATTGGGCTCTAAAAAGGAGTCCCACAGTCCGTCTCCACTTTCCTTTAGCAGATAGGCAGGGCCCTCTTTAAATCAAACCAGTCATAACTCCACTGCTAACAGACATMATTTCACTTAGTGTCAGCAGATCAGAGAGAGAGGGAGGAGGGCTGTGTTTGGTGGTGGGGGTTTGTGCTTAGTTATTGGTCTTTTTGTTCTGCTCTCAACTGGTTTCGGCTCAAATCCCCATCTCTGGAAGTACTATGTTTATTAGGGCTATGTCCTAAATGGTACCCTATTCCCTATGTATTGCATTACTTCTGAACATAGCCCTTTTTTATTACACTACATAACTGTATTCTTACTTGACCATCTCCACTCAACCATCGTGCTTACATCCCCCCGCTCTCAGCCACCGCTACACACTCAACAGCTCTTCATTGCCGCATTCCTCCTGTCAGGCACGTGTCATTCTGCTGCGTTGTCCAGACGCTACTTTATGTATGTGTGAGTAGGGCTGGGTGATATGGCCAGTATCACAGTATTTATAAAAAATAAAAATAAAAAAAAGTCAGGGCTCTGTGCAGGCCAGTCTTCCACACTGATCTCGACAAACCATTTCTGTATGGATCTTGCTTTGTGTACGGGGGCATTGTCATGCTGAAACAGGGAAGGGCCTTCCCCAAAMTGTTGCCACAAAGTTAGAAGTATTGAATCATCTAGAATGTCATTGTATGCTGTAGCGTTATGATTTCCCTTCACTGGAACTAAGGGGCCTAGCCYGAACAATGAGAAATGGCCTCAGACCATTATTCCTCCTCCACCAAACTTTTCAGTTGGCGCTATGCATTGGGGCAGGTAGCGTTCTCCTATAGAAACCCATTTCAGGAAGTTCCCGTCGAACAGTGCGGACGTTGCTACCAGAGGCAGTTTGTTACTCGGTAGTGAGTGTTGCAACTGAGGGCAGGTGATTTTTACGTGCTACGCGATTCAGCACTCGATGGTCCTGAGCGCTTGCGTRGCCTACCACTTCGCGGYTGAGCCGTTGTTGCTCCTAGAYGTTTTCACTTCACAATAACAGGACTTACAGTTGACYGTGCTTCTACACCTGCATTGCTTGCTGTTTGGGGTTTTAGGCTGGGTTTCTGTACAGCACTTTGACATCAGCTGATGTAAGAAGGGCTTTAWAAATACATTTGATTTGATTTGACAGAGGCAGCTCTAGCAGGGCAGAAATTTGACGAACTGACTTGTTGGAAAGGTGRCATCCTATGACRGTGCCATTTTGAAAGTCACTGAGCTCTTCAGTAAGACCATTCTAGTGCCAATGTTTGTCTATGGAGATTGTGTGGCTGTTTGCTCGATTTTATACACCCGTCAGCAATGGGTGTGGCTGAAATAGCTGAATCCTCTAATTTGAAGGGGTGTCCACATCCTTTTGTGTATATATAGTGTACATTCTATGAGATTTCAATGGGTCTCTCTCCACTCTGATTGTTTTATACTGTTCAATTAAACTCTGCATTTACATCGATTTCTGCATTTCCTGCACTCATTTGAGAGAATTTCCACACTGCCACGTTAGGGTGGGACGAAATGGGCAAAAAATCTAAACCTAATTTTTTAAAAATCAAATGTGGCTATTTGACTTGCGATTTARATCAACACACTTGGGTGAACTGTGGAAAAATTATTAATCTAATTCTATAGTTTAAAAAATTATAGTGGGCTCACTGTTTGACATGACAACGAATGAAAATACCAGGGTAAGAACCAAAGTGTTGGTCAGTGTTTCCTAGGGGACTTAATAATCTTTGGATACATTCAATGTTTTCTCTTAGCCACTCTATGTAGCTAACATATTCATGCTTCTACTATTCCTCTTTGATTTGAAAGATACTGTTGCACAAACAACATGCTGATTTATGTTACACCATCACTGGTATCAGGCTGCATAGCTAGCTAAATTTGCTCTGACTCGGTACATCTAGCCAGCTAACTAGCGATTAGSAATAGTRGCTAATACGACTTAGCCACAACTTGCTAAGAAAACACAAAATAGCTGTGTAATTGTGGATTTATATTAAGAAGCAAAGTGGAAACAGCATCGTCGTCATCAACAACATTGTTGCATGTGCTGCATTGACCATGCAGACTGAACGTAAGTGTCTGGTTGTCAAGCAACAAATGCGCTGCTTGAGTGACGGGGCTAGGTCTGTGTGGAACGYAGCATGGAGCGAGCGGAGAGAACTGAAGTAGCGGAGTAAATTATAAAAATTGAAGTTACACACGGCATATCACATGTCAACAAACCAAACATTCAAATACCGTTATAGAAGGTAAAGTAAAAACCCAAACTGGTCCCGTGCATCAATGCCGGTATATCGTAAAAAACGGTATACTGCCCAGCCCTATGTGTGAGGTAGGTCTACTATGCAGTAAGTAGCAGGAAAGAGGAGGCTGGCTGTCCCACTGCCCAGAAGGGAGGCTTCAAGCAGGGCTCCACCAGTCAAACTAATGGTTGCGCTCTCTGCTGATTTTAAGTTAATTTATTAGCCAGCTCTTTTCTTTCTCATTAAATATTGTACATCAACATTATTCTTTCATAACTTATTGACTATGATGTGATGCTTGCTGTCTACCACTTTAGGTACCGCTGACTCTTGCTTGACACACTTTTATTGGGATGTTTTCACGTTGTCACCGATCTCAGTCCTCTTTAAAGTGAACTCTGGGGTAAAAAAATAAGTAAAATATCTGTTGGCGTTGTATTCGCACTGCCCTTGCTTTGAATGAGGACTCAAATCTTTTGCCAGTTCAATTCACTTTTTTTTGTGGTCCGAGTCCCCTTTGTGGTCCGAGTCCCCTTTGCGTTCACATTGCTATGTTTAGAAAGGAACCAAGATCTTTTTTCAACATTCACTTGGGTTTTCACCAAGTGCGCAGGATAAGCCAATCCAGCAGGAAGTATCGCAAAGCTAGACAAACCTATTTTGGAAGCTAATAGATTGCAATTATTATTGTCTCATCTTTTAACTAAATGCAATCAGAAGATACTGTTAACATGGAAATATTATTGGTATCAAAATAGATAGCAGAAGAATAACTGCAGGTTAAATAACGCTGTAAYTGAAAATTTCACACTCAATGTCGGCTACCACCCCTTAAAAGCTTGAATACATTTAGTACCCTATGTTGATTGTAACCAAATACGTTGTTGTCTTCTCACAGTATTTAGCCCCCACATTCGAATAAACAGCTTATGAAGCTCTCTTAGCCTACAGATAACATATTGCAAACAAATAATCTGAACAAAAAACTTCTGCACGTACTTGACAATCGCTAATCAGTAGCCGAAAACAGCACACGTTTTTTTCTGCCAGTCTGCTCATCGTCTCCCCCTCACACTGTGGCATCAGTGTGAGGGGTTATGGCAGGGGAAATGGTGTTGCAGTAGTCTAGTGTGTGGTGTGGGAATAATGACAAGTGAACCTGGGGAGCTTTGTGTTCACCTTGCCCTAAAAAGGGAACCAGACTGCGGAATTCAAGCGAACCGAACACGGACCACCTCTCGAGATGGTCTCAGTTCRCTTTCGGGGCTCTGGTGTCTCTTCCTTTTGGATTGTTCACACTGCACAAACAATTTAAGTCAACTGCCTTGAGTTCACATAAATTGTCTGAAAGAGACCAAGTGTAAAAACACCCTAGCCTTCATATAGCGAGTTCCTCTGCTCTAGCCAACCCCAGCCGAGCCAGCAGCCATTTTCCCGCCAGTGTGTGGTGTAAGAGTGTGCTGCGGTCGCTCAAAAAATGTACCACTATGAGGTACTGCTTCGCAAACACATGGACTTTGACCGAACAAAGTCAGGCCCCAGTTAGAGGCTATGGCTAGAGCTTGGAGTTTTCCTGGTCAGGTGACCTGGTCAGCCAGGGGAAAAACTCCAGTCCCTAATGCTAAACCCTCAGTGGTTTGTCTGACTGGTCCCGTTTCGCCCAGCCAGCCCAACCTGAACCAAGCCCAGCAGTTTAATTAGAATTACCTCAAGACAGGCAAGCATCTGTCTCTGAAGCAGCATCACTCAACCAGCCCCAGCGGCCTCACATGCGTCCTCCCTGCCTGGGTGATAAATAGTACGGGCTGGATGTTTAAGCTGAGCAGGTAATCGATCAATATGCGAAGGAAGGGGCCACAGCACTAATTGATTGGATGGTTTCAGCTGGATAAAGGGGTGGGGTAGCTGTTTTCAATCTACTGTCTTAAGATGACGACTCCATTCAACCAAGAGTTCCACTAAGACAAGCCATTTATAAGAGATTGATTGGCAACGTAGTGTTTTGGTAGGTCTCAATGCGGTTCCTTTCTGGAACCGAACATTTCGGTGTGCAAAAACCATGAAAGCTTTTGAAAACTAGTCAAGAACTTGTTTTTGGACTTTCCATGTGCCAGAATGAGTGGATGAGTTTGAGCAACGTGTTCTCGACATTCACAATGTGCTCTCAGGTTGAACAGATTTTTTAAAAAGTACATTTTGGGGGGCTATTCAATTGATRCTCTCCCATGTGATTGACACAGCTTCTGTCACAAGTGTCTGGACTTGAAAGAGATTCCCTCGAACTTGATGGACTGCAGGAGTTTGTTGAAGATCCTTCAGATCATCTTGAAGCTTTTTCARGGTCTTTGACTTTGTGATCCTGGCTGCTGAAGTTTGACCCGTGAGGCTTCTTTCAGCTGTCCAACTCAGCTCTGTGTATCACACCAACACCATTGCGGGATTATAACCTCTTTTTTTCGATTGAGTCTAGTTTGTAGCCTGGTCCCAGATCTGTTTGTGCTATTTTRCCAACTCCTGTGATCATCGATGACAATGATGACCATAGAAGTTGGCAAGACCGCACACACAGATCTGTTACCATACTGTGCTTTTGAGGTAAATCCTTCTCACTCTTCCTTCCATCAGCAAGAATCTTCTTCCCTTCATCCCTTCTTGGGGCTCCCGAGTGRCGCAGCGGTCTAAGACACTGCATCTCAGTGCTAGAGGCGTCACTACAGACACCCTGGTTTGAATCCAGGCTGTATCACAACCAGACGGTAATTGGGAGACCCATAGGGCGGTGCCCAATTGGCCCAGCTTTTGCCGGTGTAGGCCGTCATTGTAAATAATAATTTGTTCTTAACTGACTTGCCTAGTTAAATATAGGTTACATTAAAAAAAAAATATATATATATATATTTTACTTTATCACTCCCTCGTCGGCCCTCCCTCAACCATTTTTCCCCCAAATTTTTTATTTTATTTCATTTAACCTGGATTTAACTAGGCAAGTCAGTTAAGAACAAATTAATATTTACAATGACGGCCTACCCCGGCCAAACCCGAACGACGCTGAGMCAATTGTGCGGCGCCCTATGGGACTCCTAATCACGGCCGGATGTGATACAGCCTGGATTCGAACCAGGGACTGTAGTGACGCCTGTTGCACTGAGATGCAGTGCCTTAGACCGGTGCGCCACTCTGTGAATCATTTGGAGGGTGAGGCTCTTGAGCACCGGATGGAATAAAAGTGATTTATGAATGGCTACACTTACCAGGTGGTGGTGGTGGTGGGGGGGGGGGGGTGAGACTGTGTGCTTGATGGAGGAGTTAGCCTGTGGCTGCAGCCAACCTCAGCCTCTGATCCTCTAGCCATTGTTCCATCAAGCCACACTGCAGGGGAAGCTACACACACACAAAACACACACAGTTAAATACACACAAACCCACAAAGGCAAGCATGCCCACACACACTGCACATGTACACTGAGTATACCAAACATTAAGTACAGCTCTTTCCATGAGACTGACCAGGTAAATCCAGGTGAAAGCTATGATCCCTTACTGTTGTCACTTGTTAAATACATTTCAATCAGTGTAGATGAAGGGGAGGAGACCGGTTAAAGAAGGATTTCTAAGCCTTGAGACAATTGAGACATGGATTGTGTATGTGTGCCATTCAGAGGGYGAATGATCAAGACAAAATATTTAAGTGCCTTTGAACGGGGTATGGTAGTAGGTGCCAGGCGCACCGGTTTGTGTCTCAAACTGCATCGCTGCTGGGTTTTTCACGCTCAACAGTTTCCTTTGTGTTTGAAGTATGGTCCACCACCCAAAGGACATCCAGCCAACTTGGCACAACTGTGGAAAGCATTGGAGTCAACATGGGCCGGCATCCTTGTGGAACGCTTTCGACAACTTGTAGAGTCCATGCCCCGACGCATTGAGGCTGTTCTGAGGGCAAACTCAATATTAGGAAGGTGTTCCTAATGTTTGGTATACTCAGTGTGTATGGTACGTACATGCACACTCTGTATGTTTGGCATTTTTACCTGATGGTTTTTCATATTCATATGGTAATATGGGAGAGGACTAAGACAGGTGCTTGCACAGTGTCAATAAAGGGAGGTGACGGGGAAGGTGTTTGACGAGGATAATGCAATACTACCTCCCTGTTGCCGTATGTTCACTCGCACGCACAGTTACAATTCTCCTGAGCCACATTGAACATAGGAGCGTTTTCCTTGTTGCAGGATAAAACCAAGAGGGGACACATAGTTACATACAGAGGCCTTTTTTTGTATTTTTATTATGATACGTTTGTTGTTTATCTGCAGTGTGTATGATCGGTCCTTTCCCCAGTTGATCTGGCCTAATTCCAGATTGGATGGCTGGAGGACGGAGATAAGTGCTCTGTAATTCATTAAAAGATATGTGATCTCACCGAGATGCGTTACTCCAGGTAACCTTTGGAAGGAGACGAGATGAGCTGCACTTGTAGACCACATTTCGCTATGTGTGTCTAGAGCCTAATAGGACCATTTTACTCGTATATGCGCCTAAATATTTTGCTGTGTGACCTTGAATTTTAATTTAGTAGCACACAGTGCACCTAGAAAAAGTGTGTTTTATTTCTTTGTACGCYTACATTTTAACTTRGGCGYACGYATGCTCCTTGTAAAAAACTCACGTGTAGAGCCCTGCCAAGAGCCAGTTTTACCATACACCTAAATGACACTGCCTCCAACCTGTTGGAACCCAAGTGACATGCAGAGAGGGACTTTAATTCCAACATCCAACATCCCCAACCCAGCCAGTGTCCACCTCTCTCTCGCTTAGCGCTGGGATCTGTCCAACAGATCAGCCAGAGGACAAGCTAATACAAGCCTGAATCCACCCGTGTCTATTGTCCAATCAGAACTACCACATCTCTGGCGGTCGGGCCAAGTGTGGCTCTGGGCCAATAGATACGCTTGGCTGTGCTTAAATGCTCCCTCTCTCTGTTTCTGTGGTGTGCTGAAAACGTCAGGTCCTGGCCACTGTGTTGCTACAGCACATTGTATGGGGTGGGGGGGGGTGGGTGCTGCTCGACCTGCTTAAGGACACACAGAGTTTGGGTGAAAGTGACTACACAAGTGCAGTACACACACACATTCACTTAATACAACAACACACAACACACCACACACCACACAAACAACCACACACACACACACACACTCAAATGTAACGGAAAAAGTAGAATGGCCTTACTGAAGAGCTCAGTGACTTTCAACAAGGCACCTTTCCAACAAGGAACACATTTCTGCCCCGCTAGAGCTGCCCGGGTCAACTGTAAGTGCTGTTAGTTGAAGTGGAAACGTTTGAGCAACAACAGCTCAGCCACGAAGTGGTAGGCTACATAAGTTCACATAATGGGACCGCCAAGTGTAAAAATCGTTTGTCCTCGGTGCAACACTCACTACAGAGTTCCAAACTGCCATTGGGAAGCGACGTCAGCACAAGAACTGCTCCGTCGGAGCTTCATGAAATGGGTTTCCATGGCCGAGCAAGCGCACATAAGCCTACCGATCACCATGCACAATGCTAAGCTTCGGCTGGAGTGTGTAAAAACTCGCAGCCATTGGACTCTGGAAGCAGTGAAAAACGCGTTCTCTGGAGTGATGAATCACGCTTCACTATCTGGCAGACCGATGGACAAATCTCGGATTGGCGGATGCCAGGAGAACGCTACTTGCCCCTAATGCATAGTGCCAACTGTAAAGTTTGGTGGAGGAGAAATAATGGTCTGGGCTGTTATTCATGATTCGGGCTAGGCCCCTTAGTTCCAGTGAAGGGGAAATCTAAACACTAACAAAAATGACATTTTAGATGATTCTGTGCTTCCAACTTTGTGCAACAGTTTGGGGAAGGCCCTTTCCTGTTTCAGCATGACAATACCCCTGTGCACAAAGCGAGGTCCATTAACTAGGCAAGTCAGTTAGAACAAATTCTTATTTACTAAAGTGACGGCCTAGCCCAGACTAGGGTCTGTATGGCGCCTCTAGCACTGACCGCAGCGCCATTCGGGAGCCCATACAGAAAGGGTTTGTCAATTCGGTGTGGAAGAATTTGACTGGCTGCACAGAGCCCTGACCCAAACCCTCAAACACCTTTGGATCATTTTAACGCAGACTGCCCGACCTCACTAATGCTCTTGTGGCTGACTGGATGCTAGTCCCTTCAGCAATGTTCCGTCATCTAGTGGAAAGCCTTCCCAGAAGAGTGGAGGCTGTTATAACAGCAAAGGGGGGACCAAGTCCATWTTAATGCCCATGGGGGGTGCTTTCAATCAAAACTTAAATGACTAAAGCCAGATCTAAATGATGTAGAAAGGATATTGGACCTACTGAGTATACAAAACATTAAGAACACCTGCTCTTTCCATGACATAGACTGACCAGGTGAAAGCTATGATTTCTTTTTGRCGTCACTTGTTAAATCCACTGCTGAGTCTGTCACGCTCAACAGTTTCTCGTGTGTATCAAGAATGGTCCACCACCCAAAGGACGYCCAGCCAACTTTACACAACTGTGGGAAGCATTGGAGCCAACATGGGCCAGCATCCCTGTGGAACGTTTTCGACACGTTGTTGTAGACTGTTCTGAGGGCGGGTGCAACCTAGGGCTGTGGCGGTCACGAAATGTTGTCAGCCGGTGATTGTCAAGCAAATAACTTCCTGTAATYKMMCGGTAATTGACCSTTAATTAACATAAACAAATGTAGCATCTCCTGGCTTCCACACACAGCCACTGATGCAGACCTTTTGGAACATCTATAAAATAAAAAAAAGAGTCTAAATGAATGTAATATACCCTACACCTTCGCAATAAATCCATTATTTATTTTACAGGTCTAAAGAAAGATGATATGAAGAAAATGTCTATTTCAGAAGAACAGAATAGCATACTCTGCGTTGTCCTTATGTTAGCTCCTGATATGGCTGTGTGCTACAAGGTAATTTAGCAGACAATATTTGCTTAGAATTCCATGGCATTATTTTATAGTATGAAGAATACAATTGAACAAAGCTGAATAAAATATAAATATTTTCTCCAAATGATATGAGGGAGTGCACACATGCGGCTATTCTGTGTTGAGCGGTTAACAAAGAAATAGGTACCCTATATGCTTAATTTAGAGTTGTGTATGTAACTTTAGTTGTGATACAATCGTCGGGCTATATGTTTTGCTTTTTAATACATTGTATGGCTGCATGATGYGACTGATTTGAAAAAAGTTATATGAAAGGCATGWKYTYTGYKYWGKYTKTWSKSMMKKCWKYASKCWCTYSWTCASWMTCTCGTTCACAATTTGAAAAGCACTTGAATGCCTTGAATTTCCCGGCAGTATCCCCTTTATGTGGCCGTAATGCCCCATACATTTATTTATTTATTTTGCATCCAGTAACCATTGTGCACTTGGGCTGAATATAATCATTTTAATTCCCTTCTCCCTGCGTGCTGCATGCTCCGAAGCRCTTCTCACTCACATGGCTCTCTTGTCACGTGATTTGGTCTTTCTCACAGACTACAAGTGAATACAGACACATCGGGGACTTCCTTATCCAATTCTGAGRTGCATATGGAAGATTTTGTCCACATTTAGCCTATAGAAATGTTGCACAACATGAGCTCATGAGCTCTCATTAAGTGTTTGATTTGATTTTCGATAACATTTGCATAAGAGTGATTAGAGGGACAATAAGATTGCAGAGTACAAGGCAGTTAGTAAGTTTGGTAGGCTACTAATGACCATCAGCAGCATCAGAGCTTGGAGAAGCCTATTTACCATGACTAAACGGTCACGTGGATTTTGACTGCCTTAATGACTCGTGACCTCGCGGTAGGTAGTACAGTCACCGTAATAGCCCTAGGTGTGCCACTCAATATTAGGTGTTCCTATTGTTTGGTATACTCAGTGTATTTTTTATTAAATAATATAATCTGACAACTAATAATCACCTAAATAAAAGCTAGACTGTCAGGGAGAATTGAAAATTACATAMATTTAGCTGTATTGATTTTGTTATGTTTAAGTAAAAGAACACACCATTAGCCATGGCAAAATTCATAGAATTGCWGGAAATTTGCTTTAAAAGTRCAAAATTCTCTCAGCTCCATGGCAAAATATGTAGAATCGTAGGAAATTCGCTTTAAAACGACCAGAAATGCTCTGTTCCATGAAGAATTTTGAATAATTGCAGGAACTATGCTTAAAAATGCAAGAATGTCTGTACACTGCCAGCAGCATACCACCCTGCATCCCACTGCTGGTTTGCCTCTGAACCTAAGCAGTGTTGGTCCTGGATGGTCCCTGAATGGGAGACCAGATGATGCTGGAAGTGGTGTTGGAGGGTCAGTAGGAGGCACTCTTTCATCTGGCCATCAAAAAATATCCCATTGCCCCAGGGCATTAATTGGGGAAATTGTCCTATATAAGGTGCTGTCTATCAGGACATTAAACGGGTGTCCTTACTCTCTGGTCACTAAAGATCCCATGGCATTTATCGTAAGGCAAGTGGTGCCAATAGATCATGCAGCTGTGCTTCTAGGCAACTTTCCAGTGTTTTAGTGTTATTTCTTACGTTATTAGCCCATAATTTTTTTGTTTAATTACATACAGCCGGGAAGAACTTTTGGATATCAGAGTTGCGGTAACTCGCCAGCATTGCGACCAAGAATTTGACTTTCCTTGATCGGATCCTTTGTTAGTACCCCCCAGGGCAATTGAACTGATTCCAGAGGCTGATCCAAAACACAGCCGAGAAGAGGTATTCCGAGTGGACTTCTAGTCCGACTCAGGAGGCGTGCACACCACCTACCACTTCCGAGTATATTGCTCGCTAATGTTCAGTTTTCTAGATAATGAAGTTGACGATCTCAGGGCGAGGATTTCCTTCCAGAGAGACATCAGTGATTGTAACATGTGACGGAAACATAACTCTTTCGGGATATACTGCCTTACAGCCAGCTGGGTCCATACAGCCAGCTGGGTTCTCAGTTCATTGCGCATACRGGAAGAAGGGCGGGGGTGAATGTTTCATGATTAACCTCCCAAGATAATTATTTGGTTATAGTTACAGCCTGGTATGTTCGCCCTCAAGCCGATACYACAACGGCCCTCAAAGAACTTCACTGGATTTTATGCGAACTGGATGCCACATATCCTGAGGCCGCATTTATTGTAGCTCGGGATTTTAACAAAACATATTTGAGGAAAACGCTACCCAAGTTCTATCAACACATTGACTGTAGTACTCGCTCTGCTAAAACACTCAACCACTGCTACTCCAACTTCCGGGATGCCGACAAGGCCTTCCCCCGCCCTCCCTTCTGATCACGACTCCATTTTGGAAAATCTGATCACGACTCCATTTTGCTCCTCCCTTCCTATTGGCAGAAACTCAAACAGGAAGTACCCGTGCTAAGGACTGTTCAACGCTGGTCTGACCAATTTGGAATCCACGCTTCAAGATTGTTTTGATCACGCTGACTGGGATATGTTCCGGGTTCCCACCGAGAAATACTTTGACGAATACACTGATACCGTGTCTGAGTTTATCAGGAAGTGTATTAGAGATGTTATACCCACTGTGACTATCAAAACCTAACCAGAAACCGTGGAWGGATGGCAGCATTCGCGCAAAACTGAAAGTGCAAACCACCGCATTTAACCATGGCAAGGTGACTGGGAATATGGCAGAATACAGACAACGTGGAGTTGAGACAATAGAGACAACGTGGAGTTGCAATTCAACAACTCCGACATGAGACGTATGTGGTAGGGTCTGCAGACAATCAGACTACAAAGGGAAAACTAGTCCCGTCGCAGACRTCGACGTCTTGSTTCCGGACAAGCTAAACCCCTTTGCCTGCTTTGAGCATAACGCAGTGCCACCGACTCAGCCCATTACYAAGGACTGTGGCCTTCTCYGTGGCCGACGTRAGTAAGACWTTTAAGCGTGTTAACCCTCGCACGGTTGATGGCYCAGACGGCATCCCTAGCCCCATTCTCAGAGCATGCGCAGACCATCTGGCTGGAGTGGTTATGGACATAKTCAATCTCTCCCTATCCCAGTCTGCTGTCCGCACATGCTTCAATATGTCCGCCATTGTTCCTTTACCCAAGAAAGCAAMGGTAACTGAACTAAATGACTATCGCCCTGKAGCACTCAYTTCTGCCATCGTGAAGTGCTTTCAGAGGCTAGTCAAGGATCATATCACCTCCACTTTACCTGACACCCTAGACCCACTTCAATTTCCTTACTGTCCCAATAGATCCACAGACGRTGCATTTGCCATCGCACTGCACACTGCCCTATCCCATCTGGACAAGAAGAATACCTATGTAAGAATGCTGTTCRTTGACTAGCTCAGCATTCAACACCATAGTACTCTCCAAGCTCATCATTAAGYTCTAGGCCCTGGGTATGAACCCCGCCCTGTGCAACTAGGTCCTGGACTTCCTGAATGGCCACCCCCATATGGTGACGGTAGGAAACAACACCTCCACTTAGCTGATCCTGAACACTGGGGCCCCACAAGGGTGCATGCTCAGCCCCCTCCTGTACTTCCTGTTCACTTATGACTGCGTGGCCAAGCACGCCTCCAACTCAATCATCAAGTTTGCTGACGACACAACAGTAGTAGGTCTGATTACCAACAATGATGAGACAGCCTACAGGGAGGATGTGAGGGCCCTGGGAGTGTGGTGCCAGGAAAATAACCTCTCACTCAACGTCAACAAAACAAAGGAGCTGATTGTSGACTTCAGGARACGGCAGAGGGAGGACCCTCCTATCCATATTGACGGGACCTCAGTGTAGATGGTGGAAAGCTTCAAGTTCCKCGGCGTACACAATACTAATGATCTGAAATGRTCCACCCACACAGACAGTGTGGTGAAGAAGGCGCAACAGTGCGTYTTGGCACCTAAAACCCTACAAAACTTTTACAGATGCACAATTGAGAGYATCCTGTTCGGCTGTATCACCCACCGCCTGGTACGGTAACTTCACCGCCCGCTACCGCATGGCTTTCCAGAGGTTCACTGGGGGCAAACTACCTGCCCTTCAGGACACCTACAGCGCCGATGTCACAGGAAGGCCAAACATTTAATCAAGGACAACAACAACCCGAGCGACTTCCTGTTCACCCAGCTATCATCCAGAATGCRAGGTCAGTACAGGTGCATCAAAGCTGGGACCGAGAGACTGAAAAACAGCTTCTGTCTGTTAAATAGCCATCACTAGCACAGAGGCTGCTGCCTATATACATACTTGAAATCACTAGCCACTTTTAATAATGGAACACTAGTCACTTTAATGTTTACATATTTTGCATTATTTACCTCATTATTTTATACTGTATTCTATTCTACTGTATYTTAGTCTATTCCGCTCTGACATTGCTCRTCCAAATGTTTATATTCTTAATTCCTTTACTTTATATTTGTGTGTTGTGAAATKKTTWGATATTACTGCACTGTTGGAGCTAKGAACACAAGCATTTTGCTACACCCGCAATAACATCTGCTTAACACGTGTATTTGACCAATAAAATTTGATTTGAAGAGTGTCCTGCCTAAATTCCCAATCTGGCCCTCATATCATCATGGCCACCTAATCATCCCCAGCTTCTAATTGGCTCATTCATCCCCCCTCTTCCCTATGACTATTCCCCAGGTTGTTGATGTAAATGAGAATGTGTTCTTAGTTAACTTAGCTGGTAAAATAAGGGTAAACAAAAAATAAAATAAATAATGTTCTAAAATTCAGCTGCGTCGACGGGCTGACTGCACCCATTGCCACGCCCACCKCCCAGTCCCATTTTGACAAAGAAAAAACACTGTACTGTATATGAAGCAGTGGTACTGTGTGTATACTGTGCCCTGCTCTTCTTTGCCAAACCTAGAAAGAGCAGGATTTATTTGTGTTGTTTCCCTTTAAKTGCTTCAGCAATGCAGGTGATAAATATAGGATATGAAGGTGATATACTCCTTACTACACGGCTGACGGGTCTATGAATATTTTCTCACTCCATTTAAAAACAAATGTTTATATTCATTTGATGTATTGGAACGGCTGTCGTAATTTCTATTCGGGCACAACTTGATAGTTCTTTATAGTCAATGATAGTGTTTCGACGTGTTGTGGAGGACACCTTTTGRACACTGTTGACTATGTTATTATTTTTGTTTCATTCATGGTTATTGTAGATGTAATGAAACCGAATTCTGAGTGCACAAAGCTTCATAATGGGATCTAGCCTACATCATGTTGTGCACATGAACCACACCGGATTAGTAGTCCATGTTAGATTAATGCAGAACATATTATATCTTGATGGATGAGTCATCCCAGGACTACAATACTGCAGCCTGCTACTGCATGGTACACATTCAAATCTAGTGTGTTCTTAGCCACCATGTTACTGCATGCATGGTACACACTCTGATCTAGGAAAGATCTGGTTCTACAATGTTCATAATCTGACATCTGGGGAATAATTCACAGTGAGTTACCTGGTTAAGTTGGACCGCTCATATAAATGCAGTGTGACAGGAGAATGAAGTGAAAAGTCTATGTGATGCATTGCGTGCAATTAAGACACTGCTTCCCCCCTCAAAGAAAGCCCATCTTATTATATACATTACKTTATACAGTACCAGTCAAGATTTTGGACACCTACAAGGGGTTTTATTTTCCGTATTGACTGACCTTCATGTCTTAAAGTAATGATGGACTGTCGTTTCCCTTTGCTTATTTGAGCTTTTCTTGGCATAATATGGACTTAGTCCTATTTGGTAAAATACCATCTTCTGTATATCACCCCTACCTTGTCACAACACTTGTGATTGGCTCAAATGTGTTAACCTCTCTGGGATATGTGGGACGGTAGCGTCCCACCTGGCCAACATCCAGTGAAAATGCAGAGCGCCAAATTCAAATAAATTACTATAAAAATTAAACTTTCATGAAATCACACATTCAATACACCAAATTAAAGCTACACTTGTTGTGAATCCAGCCAACGTGTCAGATTTCAAAAATGCTTGTGGGCAGAACTGAAGAAGCGTGTGCGAGCAAGGAGGCCTACAAACCTGACTCAGTTACACCAGATCTGTCAGGAGGAATGGGCCAAAATTCCCCCAACTTATTGTGGGAAGCTTGTGGAAGGCTACCCAAAACATTTGACCCAAGTTAAACAATTTAAAGGCAATACATTCAATTAGTATTTGGTAGCATGTAAACTTCTGACCCACTGGGAATGTGATGAAATAAATAAATAAAAGCTGAAATAAATAATTCTCTCTTCTATTATTCTGACATTTCACATTCTTAAAATAAAGTGGTGATCCTAACTGACTTAAGACAGGGACTTTTACTAGGATTAAATGTCAGGAATTGTGAAAAACTGAGTTAAAATGTATTTGGCTAAGGTGTATGTAAACTTCAGACTTCAACTGTATATATTCATAAAATAAGCGAGGGGGTCCAATCCAGCCTGCTGTGGGTTAGTGTATCCGGGGGGTGGCAGGACAGACTGATTAACGAAATCAAAACTGTGTAGAGATAATTGAACTACATTTATAYAGTTTTTTGACTGTTCAGCTAGCTAATAATCACTGAAATTAAAGCTAGACAGGCATGAAATATTGAAAATTCCAAAAATGATGAATGGATGATTATTTTATGCAAATTTTGATGGCGAGGAAATATGTAATCCATTTTCAGTTGAAGACCAAATGCGGCAACCTGGGGCAAAATTAGTTTGACACCCCTGCACAACACCATTGAATAAGAAATTGCGAATAAGGAAAACCATACAGAAGTTATCAAAAGTCCATTATTTAGCCTGTATTTTGGACACGAAAAGCAAGAACTTGAGAACTGTATGGTACTCTATCTATGCACCCCCACGGATCTGGTGGACTACAGTTGGAATTTATTCATGTTTTTATGGGCTCGTTCTTATCTGTACAACAATGTACATTTAAACAGCCCAGCTCCCTCGTGAGCCACATTATACATATCCTCTGTATTGCACTGGGGCATATGGCCCCGTTGTTTCAGTGCTTCGGGGGGGGACAGTAGCGGATACAAAGCGTTTTACTCCCAATTTTTCCTCTGCAATCAATGGATACAKTTTAATTAGCTATATGGACTCCGTTCTGCCCGTGTATCTTCAATCCCCGAAGTAATTTGTAGTAGGGAAGAGGGTGAGAAGTTAGAATTCACCACAGGACTCCCATCCATCCCTGCAACACTGCAGCAGCCTCTTAATCTCTGTTTGGATCTTCTACAATTACTGCACTTTACTTATGTACAGAATCTGGTAAAGGGTTGTTCCTCCTTTTGTTATTGGTTTAAAGGTGTTGGTTTATTATATTCTAGTGTGGCTGGTACCCTTGCAGCTCATCTACTACAGAGTGAACTCAGCCATCCGTCGGAGTGTAAACGTGTGTGTGTGTGTGGCCGGGAGCCGAGGCAGCCAGTGATTTAGAGTGCTAGATTTACGAGCATGCTGTAGATCCTTGGTGCCTCTCGGACGGTCGACCATATTTTGACAGGCAGGAGGCTGCCTGACTGGCCGTCGATCGAAGGCCCTCGCTTCGAGCAGCTTAATTCTCCACCACTGTTCTGCTCTGCAAACCCCCAGTCAATCCCTCTAAGCATGGCTTCTTAACCTCAGTGTGAAACAGCATGAAAAATCCCCAGGGGCAAGAATAGTTTTTATGTTATACTGTGTGTTGTATGTGCCATTTTTGATGGTCAGTCATGGTAGTTGTGGTGAAAAAATGGTCAGGAAATCAATCATGAGGGTAAGGATTGTAGTGAAAGAAATTGCAGCTGTCTCACTAGGCAGGGTCGGAGTAGTGAAATAAATTGCAGCTGTCTCACTAGGCAGGGTCGGAGTAGTGAAAGAAATTGCAGCTGTCTCACTAGGCAGGGTCGGAGTAGTGAAAGAAATTGCAGCT
>NC_036859.1:11687336-11691458 GCF_002910315.2 Salvelinus sp. IW2-2015 | reverse complement strand
AGCTTCTCATAGGCAGGGTCGGAGAGTGAAAATTGCAGCTGTCCAACTAGGCAGGGTCAGAGGTAGTGAAAGAATTGCAGCTGTCTCACTAGGCAGGGTTGGAGTAGTGAAATAAATTGAGTGTCCCTAGGCAGGGTCGGAGTAGTGAAAGAAATTGCAGCTGTCTCACTAGGCAGGGTCGGAGTAGTGAAAGAAATTGCAGCTGTCTCACTGGGCAGGGTCGGAGTAGTGAAAGAAATTGCAGCTGTCTCACTAGGCAGGGTCGGAGTAGTGAAAGAAATTGCAGCTGTCCTCACTAGGCAGGGTCGGAGTAGTGAAAGAAATTGCAGCTGTTTCACTAGGCAGGGTCGGAGTAGTGAAAGAGAATTGCAGCTGTCTCACTAGGCAGGGTCGGAGTAGTGAAAGACAATTGCAGCTCTCTCACTAGGCAGTTGTGAAGTTGCGTGAGGTCGGAGTGAAAGAATAGGCTTTCTCTCTAGGCCAGGGTGAGTAGTGAGACTGTTTTTACCAGCTATTTTGTCCATGTGACTTGGAAAGTTGTTGTGGTTGTCATTGCTAGCCCAAATATTTAGATATTCTTAATTCCTTTTCTTAGATTTGTGTGTATTGTTGTGAATTGTTAGATATTATAACTGTTGATACTGCATTTCGCTACGCCCCGGAATACATCTGCTAAACGCGTGTTATGTGAAAATGAAATGTGATTTGATCTACGTCACACACCTTGTATTTCCCCTTTAATTTTTCTGGATCTTTCCCCGCTAGAGGATGTGTATTATGTCAGGACGTGAAATTCTACGTGTGTTGTGGCGCACGTGTGTTGGGGTAGGATGTTGTATCGTGGGGAATGTGTTCGTGGCGGGATGTGATTGTGGCGGGATGTGAATTGTGGAGGACGTGAATTATGGCAGGAGTGAATTGTGGCAGGACGTGTATTGTGGCAGGACGTTATTATTGAGTATTATGGCAAGGAACGTAGATTGAGTATCTAATCGCAGGACGTAGATTATGAGTATTTGGCAGGACGTATATTATGAGTATTATGGGCAGGACGAGTTGATATTATCGCAGGAACGTAGATTATGAATTTATGGCAGGACGTGATTTATGAGATATTATGGCAGGGTGTGTATTGCGAGTATATGGTATGACGTGTATGTGGCAGGACGATAGATTATGAGTTTGTGGCAGGACGTAGATTTATGAGTTGTGGGCGGAACGTAGATTATGAGTATTATGGCAGGACGTAGAATTGGTATTATGGCAGGACGTAGATGTGAAGTATTATGGCAGGACGTAGATTGAAGTATATCGCAGGACGTCTGATTATAGTATTATGGCAGGTGTGTGTATTGGAAGTATTATGGTAATGACGTGTATTGTGGCAGACGTAGATTATGAGTATTATGGGCAGGAGAGTAGATTAATGAGTATTATGACGCAGGGTGTGTATTGTGGGCAGGACGTGTATCCAATTATGGCAGGACGTGTATTAGGCATGACGTGGTAATTGAGTATTATGGGCATGATGTGTATTGCTGAGTATTATGGCAGGACGTAGATTATGAGTTATTATGACATGGGGGAGGGGGGGGGTGTGTATTGTGGACAGGACGTGTATTAGTGAGGTATGTATGGAAGGTTCATGTGTATTTAGATGAGTATTATGGCAGGAGGTAGAATTATGAGTATTATGGGTATGACGTGTAATTATGGGAAGGACGTAGATTGAGTATTAATGAGAAGACAGTGTATTAAGGCAGGATGGTAGACTTGAGTATTATGGCAGGACGTGAGTCACATGAGTATTATGGCATGACGGGTGTTATGGTATAGTGAGCAAGAGATGAATGAGGCTTTTTAGGTGCTGAAAGCCGGAATGAAGTCCAGGGGCAGAGGAGCATTGTGGGGAAATAATTTGGTATATAGAGACCAATGGGACATTATGTGCCATTCAGGTCCCCTCACTGTCTACCTCTGTTTTCTTGTAAATCGTCTATGAATCAGAAATGTTTCCACAATGCCAAAGTTGGATTTAAGGATAATTGATTTAAAAAACGAAGGCAGTTCATATGCCTACTTCAGAGCACCTGGACAAAACATCTCTGAAACCATCTCTGGGTCGGATTGCTTTAAAAATAGCCAGTTATTTTTTTTTGGTCACAAAAATTTCATTAAATATTGCTTAAGCAATTCAAGCCATTCCAAAACTGAAATGCACAAGTCAATTTAACTTTCCTCCCATCGCCGTTTAATGCAAATTAAATTAGTGTTAACATAAGCAGCACACACGCCAGGGGCCTGATGACAGGTAGACAGCGAAGGCATTTGCGGGAGATTATTCCAGCACGCAGCCTAATCAAAAGGCTATTCTTAATGGAGCTGGAGCCTGGTTTCTCATTGATGTGCTGCTTTGGCTGCTGACTGGGTATTATTGCCTTCAGTCTACATTGAGAGAGACTACTCAACGGTGGGACTGGCAGGGCACATCCCATCCCCTTCTGATAGCGCGAAGAACACCGTGGGGTGCTATTTATCATCATTAGGAACAATCATATATTTTAACGTCATCATCTAGCCTACGCTCTCACTGAAGATGTACTAGACCCCCAAGACTCACACCCAAGAGAGAGGCGCACCGGCTAGCGGTGGTACCTGAATGCCAGTCTGCTTTCAATTTGTTTGGCCATGAAAATTCCTTTAAGGAGTTGGCAAGTAAAACACAGGTTTTCCATTCTAGCCAATTAAAATATGTCAATGAAAATACTGCGTGGCTGAAGACAGCGCATTATCTGTTACTTTTTCGCAAAATATAATTAGACATACACCAAATATATTAAGGAGTTGGATTTTTTGGGTTATTTTTTCACGCTAAACATAATTATGGAACCACTGGAGTTCTTAAGGAGCAATTTAACGCTCGCATGGTCCTATATTAAGTATTATTCTTACTCTCCGTCCGCCTCCCTGTTGCATTTGTGGGCTGCTACCAGGTACTCAACGAAAACAGCAGAGGTCAGCCTCATGTAGGAAAGACAACAACAGCTAGGCTGTCAGCTAGGAACAGGGGGGTAAATTAAAGAAGCATTATATAAAAAGGATATAGGCAGAGGAATGCAAACAACATAGCCAAGACACCACGTAGGAAAGCACACCCCCCACATCACCTACGGACACGCCCACCAACTGGTAGCGGATACACGATATCTCACCCCCACCGCATACACCAGAGAGTAACGAACCAACAAAAGAGAAAGATACAACAGGACATAGAGCAAACACACGCTGTCTCACTAGGCAGGGTCGGAGTAGTGAAAGAAATTGCAGCTCTCTCACTAGGCAGGGTCGGAGTAGTGAAAGAATGTTCTGTAATAGTTTACCAGCTATTTTGTCCATGTGACTTGGAAAGTTGTTGTGTTGTCATTGCTAGCCCAAATATTTAKATATTCTTAATTCCTTTTCTTTAGATTTGTGTGTATTGTTGTGAAATTGTTAGATATTACTGTTAGATACTGCATTTCGCTACGCCCGGAATAACATCTGCTAAACGCGTGTATGTGACAAATGAAATGTGATTTGATCTACGTACACACACCCTTGTATTTCCCCCTTTAATTTTTCTGGATCCTTTCCCCCGCTAGAGGATGTGTATTATGTCAGGACGTGAATTCTACGTGTGTTGTGGCCGGACGTGTGTTGGGGTAGGATGTGTATCGTGGCGGGATGTGTATCGTGGCGGGATGTGAATTGTGGCGGGATGTGAATTGTGGCAGGACGTGAATTATGGCAGGACGTGAATTGTGGCAGGACGTGTATTGTGGCAGGACGTATATTATGAGTATTATGGCAGGACGTAGATTGAGTATTATCGCAGGACGTAGATTATGAGTATTATGGCAGGACGTATATTATGAGTATTATGGCAGGACGTAGATTGAGTATTATCGCAGGACGTATATTATGAGTATTATGGCAGGACGTAGATTGAGTATTATCGCAGGACGTAGATTATGAGTATTATGGCAGGGTGTGTATTGCGAGTATTATGGTATGACGTGTATTGTGGCAGGACGTAGATTATGAGTATTATGGCAGGACGTAGATTATGAGTATTATGGCAGG
>NC_036859.1:11673694-11687311 GCF_002910315.2 Salvelinus sp. IW2-2015 | reverse complement strand
CAGCTGTTCACTTAGGCAGTCGAGTAGTGAAAGAAATTGCCAGCTCCTCACAGGCAGGTCGGAGTAGTGAAAGGATGTCTTTAATAGTTTTACCAGCTATTTGTCAATCCATTGACTTGGAAGTTGTTGTTTGTCATTGCTAGCCCCAAATATTATAATTTCTTAAATTCCTTTTCTTTAGATTTGGTGTGTATTGTTGTGAAATTGTAGAATAGTTACTGTTGATACTGCATTCGCTACGCCCCTGACATACATCTGCTTAAACGCTGTGTATTGACAAAATTGATTTGATCTACGTACACACACCCTGTATCCCCTTTAATTTTTTGATCCATTCCCCGCTAAGCATGGTATTAGGTCCAGGACTTTTTTATATTCTATCTTTGTTTATTTTTAATTGGAGGGGTCCGTATCTTGTTTTTTTGGTATATGGCGTGGGATCGGGGCTTGTATTTTATATTTGTTGCATATCTTATATTGTGGGTTGGGGGGGGGTGTGTTCAGACGATGATTATTTGTGCCAGGACGCCGTGTTTCGAATTCTGGCAGCCGGACCCGCTAAGATGGTAGAGGTTAGTATAAGCGAGTGTTTTTGTGTATTGGTGGTAGAATTGACTCAGTATATATAGAATTAAAGAATCACCCAGTGCTAAGCTTTTTTTCTATGCAGTCTATGCTATATTCTTACACCCTGTGGTAATGTCAGATTCCTGATTCGATTAATGGCTGTTGGTCGACCTGGAGATTTTTTTGTGAGTGTTTAGCAGTTGCTCTCTTGATAATGAATGTTGGCAGCGTATTCGAATGAATACCTGTTAACTAAGTAAGTCTCTCTATATAATTGAAGAGCAGAGTCTATCTTATCTATATCTAATGTGATGTTACTCCTTACGCGCGCTAAGACTGGTAGTAGACGGATATTGTCCTGATGAGTTAAGTCATTATGCAGACGTAGAGACATATTATCGCAGGGACTAGATTATGAGTATTATGCAGGTGTTGTAATTGCGAGAGTAATTATGGTATGAACGTGTATTGTGCAGGACGTGAGATTATGAGTATTGATGCAGGACGTAGATAATGAGTATTATGATAGGTATACAGGACGTAGATTATGGTATATGGGCAGGACGTAGATTGAATTATGGCAGACGTTAATGAGTATATGCAGACGTAGATTGAGTATTATGGCAGAACGAGATTATGAGTATTATGGCAGAGGTGGTATGTGCAGACGTGTATTATGCATGACGTGTATTATGGCAGGGTGTATTAGGCATGAGTGATGAGTATATGGCATGATGTGTATTGTGAGTTTATGGCAGACGTAGAATATGATATTATGACAGGGTGTGTATTGTGGCAGGACGTGTATTGTGAGTATTATGGAAGGATGTGTATTGTGAGTATTATGGCAGGACGTAGATTATGAGTATTATGGTATGACGTGTATTATGGCAGGACGTAGATTGAGTATTATGGCATGACGTGTATTATGGCAGGATGTAGATTGAGTATTATGGCAGGACGTAGATYATGAGTATTATGGCATGACGTGTGTTATGGCTGGTGCAGAGATGAGTGAGGCTTTTTTAAGGTGCTGAAGGGAATGAAGTCCAAGGGGCAGAGGAGCATTGTGGGGAAATAATTGGGTCATATAGAACCAATGGGACATTAATGTGCCATTCAGGTCCCCCTCACTGTCTACCTCTGTTTTCTTAAATCGCTATGAATCAGAATGTTCCACAATGCAAAGTGATTTAAGGATAATTTTTAAAAACGAAGCATTATCATTGCCTACTTCAGAGATGGACAAAACCATCTCTGAACCATCTCTGGGTCGGTTGCTTTAAAAAATGCACCAGTTATTTTTTATTGGTCACCACAAAATTCATTATATTGCTTAGCAATTCAAGCCATTCCAAAACATAGAAATGCACAAGTCAATTAACTTTCTTCCCATCCCGTTTTATGCAAATAAATAGTGGTTAACATAAGCACACACACGCAGGGCCTATGACAGGTAGACAGCGAAGGTCACTTTGCTGGGAGAATTATTCCAGCCACGSCAGCCTAATCAAAGGCTTTTCTATGGAGCTGGAGCCTGGTTCCTCTGTGATGTGCTGCTTTGGCCTGCACTGGTTTATTTAGCCTTTCAGTCTACATTGAGAGAGACTATCTCAACGGTGGGACTGGGTCAGTGGGCATCCATCCCCCTTTTGATAGCCAAGACCAACCTGTGGGGCTCTATTTACTTATTTAGGCTACATCATATATTTACATCATCTAGCCTAGCTCTCACTGAAGACTGTCACTCCCCAGACTCACACCAGAGAGAGGGCACCGGCTAGAGGATGGTAGCCTGAATGCCAGTCTGTTTCAATTTGTTTGGCATGAAATTCCTTAAGGAGTTGGCAGTAGACAGGTTTCCATCTAGCCATATTTATGMAATGAAATACCTGCGTGATGAAAACAGCGCATTATCTGTTAACTTTCCAAAATATTGACAACACCAAATATATTAAGGTTGGATTTTTTGGTTATTTTTCAGCTAAACATATTATGGAACACACTGTTCTTATTTAGCTCTGTCCTATTAGTTATTTTCTCCYTCACCTCCTGTTGCATTGTGGGTACCAGGTACTGACCACCACACAGCTGGCTGTCAGCTAGGACAGGGTAGCAGAATGACCCTGTCGACCATTCCCACCCACMCATGCACACACACACCCTCGCTATACAGGCTCCTAGTCAATGACAAATTGCAGCCCAAGACAACAGGCCCTGGTAGAGTGCTCCTGAGGGACTTCTGAGATCTCCCGCAGCATGACCCAGTTCCATCACGCCTTCACTTCTGCTCTCTCTTCCTCCGTCTCTTTCTCTATCCCTCTCTCTCTCCCCATCTGTATTGGTCCCTTTCTCCCTCTATCCATCTCTCTCTCTCTCTCCCCCCTGTTCTCCTTTCTCCGCTGTGCCCTTCTGCATTGAGGCACTTTCTCTCTTGCTGCCTGCAAGCTTTAACACAGATCCTAACAAAAGGAGCTTGCCTTTTTATTTCTCCAGCTCGAGTCTCCATCATCCTTTAACACTTGGCCTCTCTCCCTCCCTCCCTCACATGCTCCAGAATCTTTCTCCAAGCCTCCTTGGTGTTAACGCCCTGGCCAAGTCTATATGCCCTGCTACTACTAGAGGTTCACAGCCTCTGCCTCCCATCTCCAATGTGCTCTCTCCCTCTATCTCCCCCTCTTTCCCACATACCCCCTTTCTCACAGTGAAAACACACTCACACACCTCCAAGATAAAACATGAAGTATTTGGTATTTATTAGGATCCACATTAGCCACTGCAGAAGCATCATCTACTCTTCCTGGGGTCCACATRAAACATGACATAATACATAGTACAGAAAATGATGAATAAAGGACTGAAATACACACGGCCTACATATCAGTACATGCAAAGAATATATATGTCTAATACATAGTACAGTGCAAATTACAATACAAGAKAAACAGTGCATTCGGAAAGTATTCAGACCCCATGACTTTTTCAAYGTTTTGTTACGTTACAGCCTTATTCTAAAATGTATTAAAACCTGTCTATTTTAGGTTCCAAAGTTGACAGTGCATGTCAGAGCAAAACCATGAGGTCAAAGGAATTGTCCGTACAGCTCAGAAACAGGATTGTGTCGAGGCACAGATCTGGGGAAGCGTACCAAAACATGTTTGCAGCATTGAAGGTCCCCAAGAACACAGTGGCYTCCATCATTCTTAAATGGGAGAAGTTTGGAACCACCAAGACTTCATGGAGCTGGCTGCCCGGCATAACTGAGCAATCAGGGGAGAACTTGATGGTCACTCTGACAGAACTCCAGAATTCCTCTGTGAAGATGGGAGAACCTTCCTGGAGTACAACCATCTCTGCAGCACTCCACCAATCAGGCCTTTATGGTAGAGTGGCCAGACGGAAGACACTCCCCAGTAAAAAGGCACATGACAGCCCGCTTGGAGTTTGCCAAAAGGCACCTAAAGACTCTCTGAACATGAGAAACACGATTCTCTGGTCTGATGAAACCTAGACTGAACTCTTTGGCCTGAATGCCAAGCATCACATCTGGAGGAAACCTGGCACCATCCCTACGGTGAAGCATGGTGGTGGCAGCAGCAAACTGTGGGTAGGTTTTTTAGCGGCGGATCGAGGGAAAGATGAACAGAGCAAAGTRCAGAGAGATCCTTGATGAAAACCTGCTCCAGAGCGTTCAGGACTTCAGACTGTGGCGAAGGTTCACCTTCCAACAGGACAACGACCCTGAGCACACAGCCAAGACAACACAGGAGTGGCTTCAGGACAGGTCTCTGAATGTCCTTGTGGCCCAGTCAAGCTCGAAAATCTCTGGAGAGACCTGAAAATAGCTGTTCAGCGGCGCTCCCCATCCAACCTGACAGAGCTTGAGAGGATCTGCAGAAAAGAATGGGAGAAACTCCCCAAATACATGTGTGACAAGCTTGTAGCGTCATAGCCAAGATGACTCGAGGCTGTAAAACTGGCAAAAGTGCTTCAACAAAGTACTGAGTAAATGGTCTGAATACTTACGTAAATGTTGTATTTTTAAAAATATATACATTTGCAAAAATGTCAAACTTTATCTGTTTTTTGAAACGGGATTTAATGCTGGCTTGAGTTACCTGGGGTGGATAAGTTACATGTAGTCATCGCTCTATTTAATTCTGTGCGTTGATGTGAAGAAGGCAGACCAACGCCCTATCATGGACAGACCTCTTCCCATTTAGCAACCATTTGAGTCTGTTTTGACCATGAAAGCTTGCTATCTAGGGTCACACCCAGCAGTTTAGTCTCCTTATCTTGCTCAATGCTAACATTTAGTAATAGATCTAAACGAGGTTGAGCGAGTGATTTGTCCCAAAAATTATGCTTTTAGTTTGAGATATTTAGTATGTTATTTCTTCATCCATCCTCCCCTTTAAAAAAAAAAAATCTTGTCTCTTCGGCAAATAGCTAACTGCATTGCAGCAATGCCAGCCAGGCAGCGTGGCAGGTGCATTAATATTAATGTCTGCCCATTTCACCCAGCGTGGCAGGGAGCCTGTAAATCTATTCAGCCTCATAGAGCTGGAAAGAGAGAGTACCTATCTTTGCCATGATAGCTAATGTAAAAGTCCTCGATGGCGCTGTCCATGCAGTGTGCAAGTGCGACTTCTATCCATCTCTATGGTCAAGCTTCTTCTTTACTGGAGAGACTCTCCTTTCTGTCTCTCTCCACCCCAACCAGCACTAATTGACTAGTGCAGCACAGTGCCGCAGTACCACCTAGCAAACACCAGAGGCCACCAGTCTGCTGCCAGGCCCTAGTCACTTTGGTGGGGGACCTGGGACTGGGGAGGCAAGGTGGGCTGTCATTGGTTAAATTGTCTGTTGAGGAGATTTTTYGACCAATCCTGAGAGGGGAGAACTAAGGTTAGTGCTATTAGGGATCCTTGGGATGTCCCTACCCTAAACCCTAAGCTTAACCCTTATCCTTACTGTAACCTTAAATTTACCTTAATCCTTAACTCTTAATCCTTAAATCTTCAATCTAATTAACATAAAAAAATGGCCATCAAAATCTGTTAATTTAAGCCAGTGATGTTTTTTTTTTGTTACTCTCAATCCACCCTATCTGCCTCTGTCGGCCTTCCGCATCATGCGTTGAAAGGTGGCCGAGCTACAGCGGTGTTTGTGAGACCATGAGACATTACGAAAATCTGTCTTCTCACGAAAACGTCTGTAGGTCTGACTGACGCTCGGTTTGAAGGACCGCATGTTCGATTTTGCTTTTTCTGTTCCATTTTACATGCGCATTTGCCGGAACACAACCTAAAATATGTGTTCCAACAATGAGCTCCAGGTTTTTGAATAATTGCGTCGTTCATTTTCCGGTTGTCACTAGTTTTCACAGACACAAGTCAAATAGGCTATTTTGCAATGAGGCTGTTATCTGACTTGCGCCGGTGGGGGAGTCAGAGTGGAGCGTCGCAGATAAGGTTATGCGGAGAGGTTCCTATTAGTTCTGTGTGTCTCAGTGATGTAGATGCTGAAGGGTTAAGATGGAGGATAGTTTTTTAGCGGTGTAGCGGTGTATAGGTGATAGTTAGCGGCTAGCGACCTATGTGTCAGGCTGCGCATATGGGACTGGTAGAAGAGGTATCTCGATTAGGAGTGTATGGGCGTGCTAATTTCCTGATAGAGTTGTCTTGGCATACAAACACTGGTTAGTGAGTGTGTAGGAGGTAGGTCTCATTTGTCTCTCTTGTCTCTGCATCGCTGCGCAGTGAATATCTTGGTATATCGCTAATTGTAACGATAGATTATAGTTAATTTTATTCTTGGTTGGTGCGTGATCGAAGGGCAGGTATATTCAAGACTTGACAAGTAAAAGACGCAAAAACACAATTTGAGTTGGGGAGAAACAGTGCACGCATAGAACAAGTAGAGACCAGATTTTTTTTGGTATTGAGAGAGACCAATGAGAATGACAGATCTATAACTCACATTTCTATGTGAATTTKGTTGGGTCGCCCAAAAGGTTACATATTGCATCGTTAACCATTTTACCTTTCATCTTCAATTGGGTAGGGACATCCCAAGGATACCAGATAGCAAGGACCAGAGAACACAAGCTTTTGCATTGGATGGTTGCCTGTGGGTCTCATAAACTCTAGTAGTCACGGAGAGTGCAATTCAGAAAGGTTGACTCTCAATGTCACGCTGTAGAGAGTTCTTGGGATGACAACATTATCTTCTCTCTCAACTCAAGTGTTTTAGTCCTGTAGAATAGAGAAGAAGAATACAGCTGTCAAATATTTATTCGTTTATACAGTTGTTTAAATATTCTTGAGGGAAATTTCTTGAAAGTGTCCCACGTGGTCATTATCTTATATCTTACGAACTACTGCACTATTTCGCAGTGACACGTCTTGACTGTTTAGAAAATTGGTAGCAGTAGAGCTGCGGCTGGTTGGCAACACGTTTAAGCCACGCTCTCCTGCATTAAGCATTTTAAGATGGCTGCAAGCAATGCAGGTGTGCTTAAGACAGACGCTGTGCGGAGACRGAGAGAGAGAGAGACTGGGGATCAGGGTATTCTGCAGCACTGCAGTAATACAGCAGCCAGCTCTGCTCTGTACAGATATATACTGAACTTCTGCTGCAGCTTGGAGGGTTACTATGCTGATGCTATTTATTACTCTAAAGAGAGAGAGAGAGTGTGGGTTTAGCAGAATCCACCCTGCAGCTAACCGGTACTCCAGAGAGCTCCGAGTCCCAAAGCCTACTCTACTCCCAGCGTGTGCCTGCGTCTCTACTTTCTTTCTTGCTCTATCGTTCTTTTTGTTTCACTACTACATGTGTATAAGGACATATCTACCTAGCAACTACTGCGCTCCCTCTTCCTTCCTCCGCTGGTTCTCTAGTACATGCCTTACCAGAACTTTTCAGCCATGTCAAAACCCTTTTGTACTTGGCTGTTGTTTTTTGTTTTTTTGTCGCAGTTTCAAAGATGCAACCTACGCCGTTGTGAAAAGTTTCCCAACAAAGTCAGTAGACATAGCCAGGTTTAGTCTTTGACTATTGGCCTGGTTGACTGTRTTAGGGAGGTTACGATATTGCCTCACTGCATGCAGTGTGTGATGGGATGAGAGCTACTTGACTGGTCTGTGGGCTGGTCACTTCTAGCCCAGGCTGCTTACGCTGGGCAGGGCAGGGCAAGAGGGGATGGAGAGATGGATAGAGAGATAATTGGATGTGTGTTGGCTAGCTGAGGAGGTTTGATGGAAGACCCAGTCTGCTCAGCAGGGGGTTTGTCGCATGCCTGTCTCGGTCCTTCTACCGCTCCGCCTCTCTCCCATGTTCAAATAGGGTCTGCCCATATAGGCCAGTTTTCCATTGTAATGTTGCTCTCTCCAGTCCAATGTTCTATSCCGTTTCTGTTTTGGTGTGGCGTCATTGCATAGTTGGCTCTCTTTTCCAAGTGCTCTGCAGATTGTCAATAGGCCTTATTCCAGTCCAGACACACTACTACTTGCCTTCGTGTCATGTCGTTTCCCCATGCAGCAGCCATCTCTCTATAAGGCATGTAACCTCCAAATGACCTTCAAACAGGAGCATAACCACTCGCTGCTGCCTCGCAACGCACCCCTCTTAAACAACCCTGTTTAAACAATATATTCTCTCACCNGGAAGTTGCCATGATGGGACAGGATGGAAGACCAAGTCTGCTCAGCAGGGAGGTTGTTGTATGAATGTTTTCCTCCTCCTCCTATCCCCCTCTCTCTCCTTCCACCGCTCTCTCTTTCTACCTCTTTCTCTTGCGCTCTCTCGCTCTCTTTTTCTCTCTCTCGCTCTTTCTCTTTTCTGCTCTCTCGCTCTTTTTTTCTCTCGTTCTTTTTTTCTTTTCTTCTCTTGCTCTTTTTTTCTCTCTTTCTCTCTTTTTCTTTCTCACTCTCTCGCCATTTACACCTCTACCCCTCTTTCTCCTCCTCCCACGTTCAAATACGGTCTGCCCATGTACTATAGGAGGTAGTTTACATGATAATTTTTCTCTCTCCCATGTTCTCTCTCCCATGCTCTCTCTCCCATTTTGGTGTGGCATCATAGTCAGTCAGCTGTCCTTTGCAAGTGCTGTGCAGATTGTCAATTGGTTTTATTCCAGTCCAGAGTCAGACACTGTACTCCTTGCGTTCTTCTCATACCATGCAGTTTCCTATGCAGCAGCCATCTCTCTATAAGGCATGTAGCCTCCAAATGACCTTCAAACAGGAACACAACCAGTCGCTGCTGCCTCGCAACACAGCACTCTTCAACAACCCTGTTTAAACAATATCACACAGTTCATGAGAGCTGACTGAATGCAGCAATCTGTGGTGTTATTACCAGTTTGTCTCTACATAACGGGGGCTTTTGTGCTGCTTCTTTTAACTGGGTTTCTTAAACTACACTCAACACTTGTATCATTTACCTACTACTCCCGGTTATGCTACTAGCCCAGCCCATCCCTTGGTTTATTTAGTATGCGAGTCATTTACGTGTCAGAATAAATGTGCTGTTTCAGAACCATTCTCTCTCTGCATCTGTCCTCAGTGTAGTGATGCCTTGCAATTGGACTTTTAGATATAGAATCTATAGATGCATTGAGGGATGTTATATCATATAAAATAGATTCTGACCTTGACTATAGGAGTCTAGTCAAACTTAGTGCACTAGATAGGGGCTCAGCTGCCAAGTGTGGTGCATCCCTAGTCATATTCAACAATGATTCATTGATTGCGCCATGACCTTCCTTCCATCCTAGGTTCCTGTTGTCATGCACCTGCAGTCATCCCTCTGTCCCTCTCTTCCTCCCTCTCTGAGCAGTGCCATGCGTGTGTTGCTGGCCAAGCTGCCGCGGCCCTGGATCGTAGATGAGAAGAAAGATGACGGTTACACCGCCCTGCACCTGGCGGCGCTCAACAACCACGTAGAGGTGGCCGAGCTGCTTGTTCACCAGGTAGGACACACACTAACACCCCACTGCATTTCAAACAGTCTGGAATAGCCAAATTAATTCTGGGCTTGTAAAATTATACCTAGGCCAAATATAAGCCTTCCACAACCATAAGAGCATCATTTTTTAACATTTTATCCAAATAGTTGAACCTGCTTTTTTCAATAGCCACTGATCTGGCTATGAAAATGCCCTTTTGGTTACAAATTTAACCAGAACCATGTACAATGCACATCCCCACTAAGAATGACCAACTTCTTGTAGCAGGCGTTATAGAAAATGTCTCAAACAATCCCTGAAGCACAAGCCCACGTGCTAGTGAGTAACCAGCTAATCTTTTTATGTAAAGTCTAGCCAACTTGGATCTATTTGCTTGCTAACAAGGTAGAACAGTTGAACTGTTATGAACACACCCTTCTGTCCATCTCCATCTGTTTGAACAACATGCTAGCCTGTCCACTTTTAGATGTTGAAATCAAGTCGCCTACCTGGATAAGAAGACGTTTCTCAGAATGAGAACTAGTCGCCAATTCCTTTTATATCAATGTCTATGAATTCAATATATTGCTCAGCCCTAGCTTAAACCATGCAGTCATGCACCAATGTACTGTAGTATACATTAGGAGGTACACYGCAGAACCAGTGTGTGCATGTTATACTGGGGAGTTTATACAGGAATATTTGAACGATAGCTCTCTCTCTTCCCCCCGTCTCTGTGTGTTCCCTCTGTTTCCTCCTTTCAGGGCAGTGCCAGCCTGGACATCCAGAATGTAAACCAACAGACGGCCCTACACCTGGCTGTGGAGAGACAGCACACACAGATAGTCAGGGTCAGTCTCTCTTCACTCCCTCCCTCCCTCCCTCTTTTCTACTTTCCTTACTCCCTCGCTACTCTCCTTACTCCCTCGCTCCTCTCCTCACTCCCTCTCTCCTACCACTAATTGAAGATGCTATCTGTAGTTATCTCACTATCTGTCCCCCTGACGGTGCACTAAAGGCTGTTGAGAACATCAAAGACAGTAACCCACGTTTAATTTAAAATGGAGGATCTCCTGCAGTAGAATTAGCCCGCTAGGTCCAAGCTGACGTAGTGCCAAAGAAAGGAGAAAGCTTTCTGAGAGGGAACGTGAGAGGGGAGTAATGTGGCTCCTGTCTGGGTAAAGCTGTTACATCGCCATCTTGTGGAGTGGTTGGGAAGTGCAGCTTCAGACTGGCACAGCAGGACCACAGTCATGTGCTTGGACGTCTTGCTACGATATGATGCTATACTCATTTGGATAATGATCGTTTTGAAAAATTGGTACTGAACTGTTATACAAATAAATGCTCATTATAAATTAGCACCATGTTCATTTGGAACGCTCTGTGTCTGTCTCCAGCTACTGGTGCGAGCGGAAGCCAAGCTGGACGTGCAGGACAAGGATGGGGACACTCCTCTCCACGAGGCGCTGCGTCACCACACGCTGTCCCAGCTCCGCCAGCTGCAGGACATGCAGGACGTCAGCAAGGTGGAGCCCTGGGAACCGTCCAAAAACACGGTACGGGATTAAGCATTTATTTACTTATTTAATTATTTCGAGTCTAAGACGTCGAGGGAGGGGGGGGGTGCTAAGCTAACATATGGAGTTGTTTTAAGATGGTCAAACAATGAATCATTTAGCTATTTGATTTGGAATTTTAGGACCCCTTTTGAGTAAAACATTCATAAATGGCAAAAAGGACCGTCCAAAAATAAATCATAAGAAACAAGGTTTTGAAGTGTCTGTCCTAAATCTAGCAGATATTTATTTGTAAACTCATGAAATATATATATTTATTTAATACATATTTAATGCCTTTTTTGGGTAAACAACCTTCATACCTTCATTCGTTTTTTAAAACCGGTACCGGTTACCTGAAGATGAGTCCCGTAACACTTCTKGGGTCGTAGAGCAAAACGGAGAACACCATCGCGTTCGTGGGAGTCTCCCCTTTCCATAGAGCGGTCATTATAGGTTGTAGGCCAAACCATTCGGACGCTACAGACGTTTAAGTGAGAAGATTGATTTCGGGATGTCTCATGGTCTGACAGAGACAACGCTCTAGCTCTGCYGCCTTTCACCGCAGATGCGGAAGTGCGACACTGGCGGATGCGGTGGATTGAGACACAACCAAAGCAACAAAGAAAACATATCTAGCTTAAACTGACAGATTTTGATGGGGATTTTGACTCACTGGCGCGTCAATGGACTCTATCTAGGTGGGTTAAACAAGAAAGTCCCATTGAGWGATATACATAAGGGGGCCTGCTTCATTGTGATTTCAAGCACCGTTTCGGCTCATTACTATGCCGAGACAGCTCCTCACTCGGCTGGCTGGGCCATTTCAAAGCCCCCGTCTCCCAAGTCATTTATCCTCAACATGTCTGACTCTTTCTAACCAGTGGCTTACATCTGTACTGATGGAGCCATTAGGGTGGCTAATTCAACTGTCATCTTCTAATGTGATGCTATGGGAGAGGGACCCAGCCTCAACCTGTACAGCCCTACACGCTAGTTCACACATTCTAATTAGACATGGTCTGCTCTGCTCTCCTCTCCTCTGTCTGGTGGAGCTGGGAGGGGGGGTAAGTCGGAGATGGAATGGGACAAAGACCGAAAGAATAAAGGAGACAGAAAAAGACAGCGTTACTGACTCCTGTGTGTTGGTCCTCCACAGCTGATCATGGGCCTGGGCACCCAGGGAGCAGAGAAGAAGAGTGCAGCATCCATCGCCTGCTTCCTGGCGGCTAACGGAGCAGACCTGACCATCCGCAACAAGAAGGGCCAGTCCCCTCTGGACCTCTGCCCCGACCCTAGCCTCTGTAAGGCCCTGGCCAAGTGCCACAAGGAGAAGACCAGGTAAGAAACCCTAGCTCCTTTACCCAGCTCCCAGCCCAGACCTTATAACCCACACTATAACACGGTTGTTGCGCTTCAAGTAGTTGTCTCCCCTATCTTCCATTGTATCCGGTCTCCTCTTTCTCACAAATGCCCTCTTCTCTCCCCGTGTCTCCCCTCCAGTGGCCAGGTGGGCTCTCGCAGCCCGTCTCTGAACAGTAACGGTGAGACCCTGGAGGAGTGTATGGTGTGTTCTGACATGAAGAGAGACACCCTGTTCGGACCGTGCGGACACATCGCCACCTGCTCTCTCTGCTCCCCCCGCGTCAAGAAGTGTCTCATCTGCAAGGACCAGGTCCAGTCCAGAACCAAGGTATTGTACCAAACCCGGCCTCGTTGGTTTAAATATTAACGTTAACGGACGGTTTCTCAGAAACAGATTAAGTCTGGTCTTGGACTGAAAACTGGTGGATTTCCATTGAAATAACTTTTTAGTACGGGACTAATCTGTGTCCGGTATTCTGATCTGAATGCTTTTCACTCACATTTTCGCTCAAGTCTCCCTTTGATGTCAATGAATGATTTAGGCCAACTGTTGGGGTGCCTCGAAGTATGAAGTTGTGGAAGTTACTAATGACTTAGTACATTAATGGATGCTTTCCATTGGTTTGTGGTGTAAAGACATCCTCCAATTAGAGGTATGACTTTCTCTTCTCTTTCCCTCCACTGACATCAGATGTTTGTCTCTCCATACAGATCGAGGAGTGTGTCGTATGTTCTGACAAGAAGGCTGCCGTGCTCTTCGAGCCCTGCGGTCACATGTGCGCTTGTGAAAGTAAGTACACTAAACCAGCTAAGGTTGCTTCCTCGTACAGTATGCCACCTGGCGCGTACACAGTACGGAGAAACCGTTTTGAAGTGGGGAGGTAGCCCACTTCAAAATGTTGCAAAATGTTTTTTTGCCCTACCGAAGACCCTGCCTCACTGCAAGAACGCAACAATTCTCCAGAACCTTTGATGCGTTCTAGTGGGCCATACTGACCTTTCATTCTGTCTGTGTGTTCCCTTCCTCCGTACAGACTGTGCCGGCCTCATGAAAAAGTGCGTACAGTGCCGGGCTGTTGTGGAACGCCGCACGCCCTTTGTCCTTTGTTGTGGAGGGAAAGGTATGGAGGGTGATGCCGCTGATGATGATGATGATGATGATGATGATGATGATGA
>NC_036859.1:11583387-11671971 GCF_002910315.2 Salvelinus sp. IW2-2015 | reverse complement strand
GAAGTTGAATGGTTAACAACCGCCTGACATCTGTTCCGCACTCAAAAACCACGAGAGGGGCCGAGCTGCTTGTTTCACCAGGTTAGGACACACACTAACACCCCACTGCATTTCAAACAGTCTGGAATAGCCAATTAATTCTGGGCTTGTAAAATTATACCTAGGCAAATATAAGCCTTCCACAAACCATAAGAGCATCATTTTTAACATTTTATCCAAATAGTGTGAACCTGCTTTTTCAATAGCCACTGATCTGGCTATGAAAATGCCCTTTTGGTTACAAATTTAACCAGAACCATGTACAATGCACATCCCACTAAGAATGACCAACTTCTTGTAGCAGGCGTTATAGAAAATGTCTCAACATCCCTGAGCACAAGCCCACGTGCTAGTGAGTAACACGCTAATCTTTTTATGTAAAGTCTAGCCAACTTGGATCTATTTGCTTGCTAACAAGGTAGAACAGATGAACTGTTATGAACACACCCTTCTGTCCATCTCATCTGTTTGAACAACATGCTAGCCTGTCCACTTTTAGATTGTTGAAATCAAGTCGCCTACCTGGAAGAAGACGCTTGTTTCTCAGAATGGAACTAGTCGCCAATTCCTTTTATATCAATGTCTATGAAATTCAATATATTGCTCAGCCCTAGCTTAAACCATGCAGTCATGCACCAATGTACTGTAGTATACATTAGGAGGTACACTGCAGACCAGTTGTTGCATGTTATACGGGGAGTTTATACAGAATATTTGAACGATAGCTCTCTCTTCTTCCCCCCGTCTCTGTGCTGTTCCCTCTGTTTTCCTCCTTTCAGGCAGTGCCAGCCTGGACATCCAGAATGTAAACAACAGACGGCCCTGCACCTGGCTGTGGAGAGACAGCACACACAGATAGTCAGGGTCAGTTCTCTTCACTCCCTCAACCTCCCTCCCTCCCTCCCTCCCTCCCTCCCTCCCTCCCTCCCTCCCCTCCCTCCTCCCCCCTCCCTCCCTCCCTCCCTCCCTCCCTCCTCCCTCTTTCTACTTTCCTTACTCCCTCGCTACTCTCCTTACTCCTCGCTCCTCTCCTCACTCCTCCCTCCTACACTAATTGAAGATGCTATCTGTAGTTATCTCACTATCTGTCCCCTGACGGTGCCAAAAAGGCTGTTGAGAACATCAAGACAGTAACCACGTTTAATTTAAATGGAGGATCTCCGCAGTAGAATTAGCCCGCTAGGTCCAAGCGGACGTAGTTGCCAAAGAAAGAGAAAGCTTTCTGAGAGGAACGTGAGAGGGGAGTAATGTGGCTCCTTCTGGGTAAAGCTGTTACATCGC
This sequence comes from Salvelinus sp. IW2-2015, assembly GCF_002910315.2. Lineage (NCBI taxonomy): Eukaryota > Metazoa > Chordata > Actinopteri > Salmoniformes > Salmonidae > Salvelinus > Salvelinus sp. IW2-2015. The sequence goes on along the minus strand of NC_036859.1, from coordinate 11,670,651 downwards.
CATCTGTGGAGTGGTTGGGAAGTGCAGCTTCAGACTGGCACAGCAGGACCACAGTCATGTGCTTGGACTTCTGCTACGATATGATGCTATACTCATTTGGATAATGATCGTTTTGAAAAATTGGTACTGAACTGTTATACAAATAAATGCTCTTATTAAATTAGCACCATGTTCATTTGGAACGCTCTGTGTCTGTCTCCAGCTACTGGTGCGAGCGGAAGCCAAGCTGGACGTGCGGACAAGGATGGGGACACTCCTCTCCACGAGGCGCTGCGTCACCACACGCTGTCCCAGCTCCGCAGCTGCAGGACATGCAGGACGTCAGCAAGGTGGAGCCCTGGGAACCGTTCCAAAACCACGGTACGGATAAAGCATTTATTTACTTATTAATTTCGAGTCTAAGACGTCGAGGGAGGGGTGCTAAGCTAACATTGCGAGTTGTTTTAAGATGGTCAAACATGGATCATTTAGCTATTTGATTTGGAATTTTAGGACCCCTTTTGAGTAAAACATTCATAAATGGCAAAAAGGACCGTCCAAAATAAATCATAAGAAACAAGGTTTGAAGTGTCTGTCCTAAAGTCTAGCAGATATTTATTTGTTATCTCATGAAATATATATATTATTTAATACATATTTATGCCTTTTTTGGGTAAACACCTTCATACCTTCATTCGTTTTTTAAACCGGTACCGGTTACCTGAAGATGAGTCCCGTACACTTCTTGGGTCGTAGAGCAAAACGGAGAACACATCGCGGTTCGTGGGAGTCTCCCCTTTCCATAGAGCGGTCCATTATGGTTGTAGGCCAAACCATTCGGACGCTACAGACGTTTAAGTGAGAAGATTGATTTCGGGATGTCTCATTGTCTGACAGAGACAACTCTCTAGCTCTGCCGCCTTCACCGCAGATGCGGAAGTGCGACACTGGCGGATGCGGTGGATTGAGACACAACCAAAGCAAGCAAAGAAAACATTATCTAGCTTAAACTGACAGATTTTGATGGGGATTTTGAACTCACTGGCGCGTCAATGGACTCTAATCTAGGTGGGTTAAACAAGAAAGTCCCATTGAAGATATACATAAGGGCCTGGCTTCATTGTGATTTCAAGCACGTTTCGGCTCATTACTATGCCGAGACAGCTCCTCACTCGGCTGGCTGGGCCATTTCAAAGCCCCCGTCTCCCAAGTCATTTATCCTCAACATGTCTGACTCTTTCTAACCAGTGGCTTACATCTGTACTGATGGCCATTAGGGTGCTAATTCAACTGTCATCTTCTAATGTGATGCTATGGGAGAGGGACCCAGCCTCAACCTGTACAGCCCTACACGCTAGTTCACACATTCTAATTAGACATGGTCTGCTCTGCTCTCCTCTCCTCTGTCTGGTGGAGCTGGGAGGGGGGTAAGTCGGAGATGGAATGGGACAAAAGACCTGAAAGAATAAAGGAGACAGAAAAAGACAGCGTTACTGACTCCTGTGTGTTGGTCCTCCACAGCTGATCATGGGCCTGGGCACCCAGGGAGCAGAGAAGAAGAGTGCAGCATCCATCGCCTGCTTCCTGGCGGCTAACGGAGCAGACCTGACCATCCGCAACAAGAAGGGCCAGTCCCCTCTCGGACCTTCTGCCCCGACCCTAGCCTCTGTAAGGCCCTGGCCAGTGCCACAAGGAGAAGACCAGGTAAGAAACCCTAGCTCCTTTACCCAGCTCCCAGCCCAGACCTTATAAACCACACTATAACACGGTTGTTGCGCTCAAGTATTGTCTTCTCCCCTATCTTCCATTGTATCCGGTCTCCTCTTTCTCACAAATGCCCTCTTCTCTCCCCGTGTCTCCCCTCCAGTGGCCAGGTGGGCTCTCGCGCCCGTTCTGAACAGTAACGGTGAGACCCTGGAGGAGTGTATGGTGGTGTTCTGACATGAAGAGAGACACCCTGTTCGGACCGTGCGGACCACATCGCCACCTGCTCTCTCTGCTCCCCCCGCGTCAAGAAGGTCTCATCTGCAAGGACCAGGTCCAGTCCAGAACCAAGGTACTGTTGCACACCCACCCAGCCTCATAAAGTGATCATGTCTGTATTGGAACATTTTAGGGCGGTATTCTGTCTTAGGATCTACTTTTTTGCTCCAAGTCTCCCATTGATGTCCCTGAATGATTTAGGCTAACTATTGTTGCGCTTCGGTGTTAGTATCAAGCTGTATAAGTTACTAATGAGAGAATCAATTGATAGATGTTTTCAATCTGTTTGGGGGGTGGGGGGGTAAAGACATCCTCCAATCAGAGGTACGACTTTTTCTTTTTCCTTTCATTGACATCAGATGTTTGTTTTTGTTGTCTCCGTACAGATTGAGGAGTGTGTCGTGTGTTCCGACAAGAAGGCTGCCGTGCTCTTCGAGCCCTGCGGTCACATGTGCGCTTGTGAGAGTAAGTACATTAAGTGAACCAGCCTAGGTTGCATCCAGTGTGCCCTGTGGAACAGGGCCCCGTCTCGCTGCAGGAACTGACCGATTTTATCCCGAGTCTTTCGCCCTTTCCAGCGGGCCTAACTGACCTGTGACTCTGTCCGTGTTTGTTCCCTCCCTTGCTGCAGACTGTGCCAGCCTCATGAAGAAGTGCGTACAATGCCGGGCTGTTGTGGAACGCCGCACGCCCTTCGTCCTGTGTTGTGGAGGGAAAGGTATGGAGGATGATGCAGCTGATGATGATGATGATGATGAGGATGATGAGGACCTTAGTGAGTGAATCTTCCACACGTTCCCTTTTAATTCCCTTTTTATCCTCCTTCCTTTCTTGTCATGACTCACCGTCCCTTCATTTACCCTCCCCCCCCACGATGAACATGTTCTGTTGCTGTTGGCTTTGGTTTTCTGATTCACAGCCGTCTTGCTCACTCATTATTCAAACGTTGGCGTTGTCATTGTTTTGTGTGTTTTAGTCGAGTGTGTTATTTTCCCAGACTAGGACACCACCTCCCTAGTTGAGGTCATTTAATGCGTCATCTATGATCGTCAACTTAATCAGACTAGAACTGGCTGACCAATTTTTATGGAATGTGTTTCATCATAACATGTAATTCAATCACGTCAGTTTTATAACATTTTAGCAGCATGCACTCATGTGATTAACAGAAATTGGCCTCCATAACTGGCTATTCATTCTCCCTTAACTGGCCCCTAGAAGTATATTTGTSAAACTGCTTCCAATATCGCCATCAGTCCATTTCTCCATCCAAATCAATCTGTTAGCTAAGCAGTGACGGTACAATGTTGGTCATTTTTTTAATGTGTGTATTTTGGGTTACGTTCACCATCCCCTAGTGTTGTCTTTAAGTTGCACACGGTTTTCGATCACATTATTGTCCCTCCTTTATGACTGCACCTCACACGCAGTTCCCTTTATTTTGTTGTCCTTATTATTTTATGTTGAGTTAAAGGGGAAACTGTTGTAAGTTCACTGATTTTTATATTGATCTGCTGAAGATTCGCTTGTCGAAAGCTCTTTCTGTGTGTTGCCACAAACTCACATACCGCACAGACACACACWCACCGATCTCTTCAAATACAAAGTACATCGTCTATCACACACAGATGCGCACATGCACATTCCCGTATGTCCCTTGACATTTGAAGAGGGATGCCAACCTAGACGAGACTCTCCTAGCCTTAGTGTTAGTTAGTGTTTAATGGGGAGCACTAAAGAGTTGTCAGGTTACCTGCTGGGTACTGCTGACCCAAACAGCTTTTTTCCTGGTCCTAATAACACTATTTAGTGTGTTTTTTGTTTTTCGACTTGGACGGAAGCGGTTGCAGCCAGCTGCCTTACTCGATCTAGCGAAGACTCCCCCCCCCCCCCCCCCCCACCACCACCTAACATCTATTTCTGATTAATAACCTCATTTTCCTTGCCCTCTCTCTCTATCTCTCTCTCTCGAGGCCTTTTAATAGAGAGTAGACTGCTCCTCCTCAGGCCTTGTCTTGTGGAGTTGTATCTGGGGCTCCTGCTATAACACTGTGACTGGTTATTCTCAGCAGGTAGCTCTAACTCAGCTCTAATGGCAGGGGGGTCGCAGCAGGATCTGCTCCAGCCCAACAATCTGGCGCTAAGTTGGTGTAAGTATCTCATCCTCTGCCCTGGTTCAAAAAACCCCTCTGCTGTCTGCCCTGCCTGGCCTAGGCCCTGCTGCCTAAACCCCCTTTTCCTTCGCCCACCGCTCCACACCACACACAGAATCACACACACACACGATTACACTGATTTCCACCATTCAGTCAGGTTGTGCCCTCAAGCACGTGGCCTCGGACCATTTTCGGCCAAACACTGTCTGGGGAAGTGCATGTGTCGAACTCTGAAATCCCTGCTTGTTAAAAAAGGCCTGGATTCAAGTGTAGAACTCTTACCAGAATGTCCCAGATAGACAGGGCTGTATGATTGCTTGATTGGTTTGGCCTTTAGAGCAGCATGTCAATAAAAGGGAGGTTTGCGTTGACATTGCCACCAACAGAATGAAAGACATCTCCCCTTCTMTCTCTCTCAATCTCTCCCGCTTGCGGTCTCTCTAGGCTGCATTGAAACGGCTCGGGGGCCACTAGTTTGAGAGCCTGCATATGTTGGTTGTTGGTTACTTTCTCAACTTTGTGTGCGTYCTATCCTTGTTTCCCTCCTACAGCCAGCGGTAATATCCCGGCCATGCAGAGAGACAAAGACAACACCAATGTCAACGCTGACGTTCAGAAGCTGCAGCAACAACTGCAGGACATCAAGGAGCAGGTAAGCGTGGTGGTATGTACGAAAGACAACACGGGGATATCTACTAAAGACCTCATTAAACGCCATGCATCATTTGAGTTTATATACTTGGTTCAGATTTGGTTTAATTGTAATAACACATGTTAAACAGTCCACTTTGTGTGTATGCTAGGCACATCCAATAATCCTTCACTTACAATGCCTTCAGAACGTATCCACACCCTTGAACTTATTCCACGTTCTGTTACAGCCTGAATTTACTTTGGATTCAATTGAGTTTGTGTCACTGGCCTACACACAATACCCCATAATGTCAAAGGGGAAGTATGTTTTTTTTATTTTTTTATTACAAATGAAATGCTGAAATGTCTTGAGTCTAAGTATTCTCAACCTCTTTGTTATGGCAAGCCTAAATAAGTGCAGAAGTAAAAATGTGCTTTACATGTCACATATTAGGTTGCATAGACTCACTCTGTGTGCAATAATAGTGTTTAACGTGATATTTTTTAATGACTGCCTCATCTCTGTACCCCACACATACAATTATCTGTAAGGTCCCTCAGTTGCGCAATGAATTTCAAACAAAGATTCAACCACAAATACCAGGGAGGTTTTCCAATGCCTCGCAAAGAAAGGCACCTATTGGTAGATGGTACTTTTAAAAATAAAAATACATTTAATATCCCTTTGAGCATGGTGAAGTTATTAATTACTCTTTGGATTGTGTATCAATACACCAGTCCCTACAAAGATACAGGCATCCTTCCTAACTCAGTTGCCGGAGAGGAAGGAAACCACTCAGGCATTTCAACGACTTTAAAACAGTTTAATGGCTGTGTTGGGAGAGAACTGAGRATGGATCAACAACATTGTAGTTACTCCACAGTACTAACCTAAATGACAGAGTGAAAAGATGGATGCCTGTACATAATGAAATAATCCAAAACATGCATCCTGTTTGCAGTAMGGCACTAAAGTACAACTGCAAAAATACAACTTCATTTCGTAAATAAACTCAGCAAAAAAAGAAACGTCCTTTCACTGTCAACTGCGTTTATTTTCAGCAAACTTAACATCTGCAAATATTTGTATGAACATAACAAGATTCAACAACTGACACATAAACTGAATAAGTTCCACAGACATGTGACTAACAGAAATGGAGTAATGTGTCCCTGAACAAAGGGGGGGTCAAAATCAAAAGTAGCAGTCAGTATCTGGTGTGGCCACCAGCTGCAGTAAGTACTGCAGTGCATCTCCTCCTCATGGACTGCAGCATATTTGCCAGTTATTGCTGTGAGATGTTACCCCACTCTTCCACCAAGGCACCTGCAAGTTCCCTGACATTTCTGGGGGGAATGGCCCTAGCCCTCACCCTCCGATCCAACAGGTCCCAGAYGTGCTCAATRGGATTGAGATCCGGGCTCTTCGCTAGCCATGGCAGAACACTGACATTCCTGTCTTGCAGGAAACCACGCACAGAACGAGCAGTATGGCTGGTGGCATTGTSATGCTGGAGGGTCATGTCAGGATGAGCCTGCAGGAAGGGTACCACATGAGGGAGGAGGATGTCTTCCCTGCAACGCATAGCGTTGCGATTGCCTGCGATGACAACAAGCTCAGTCCGATGATGCTGTGACACACCGCCCCAGACCATGACGGACCCTCCACCTCCAAGTCGATCCCGTTCCAGAGTACAGGCCTCAGTGTAACGCTCATTCCTTCGACGATAAACGCGAATCCAACCATCACCACTGGTGAGACAAAACCGCGACTCGTCAGTGAAGAGCACTTTTTGCCAGTCCTGTCTGGTCCAGTGAYGGTGGGTTTGTGCCCATAGGCAACGTTGTTGCCGGTGACGTCTGGTGAGGACCTGCCTTACAACAGGCCTACAAGCCCTCAGTCCAGCCTTTCTCAGCCTATTGCTGACAGTCTGAGCACTGATGGAGGGATTGTGCGTTCCTGGTGTAACTCTGGCAGTTGTTGCCATCCTGTACCTGTCCCGCAGGTGTGATGTTCGGATATACCGATCCTGTGCAGGTGTTACACGTGGTCTGCCACTGCGAGGACGATCAGCTGTCCATCCTGTCTCCCTGTAGCACTGTCTTAGGCGTCTCACAGTACGGACATTGCAATTTATTGCCCATGCCACATCTGCAGTCTTCATGCCTCTTTGCAGGATGCCTAAGGCACGTTCACACAGATGAGCAGAGACCCTGGGCATCTTTCTTTTGGTGTTTTTCAGAGTCGGTAGAAAGGTCTCTTTAGTGTCCTAGGTTTTCATAACTGTGACCTTAATTGCTTACCATCTAAGCTGTTAGTGTCTTAACGACCATTCCACAGGTGCATGTTCATTAATTGTTTATGGTTCATTGAACAAGCATGGGAAATAGTTTTTAAACCCTTTACAATGAAGATCTGTGAAGTTATTTGGATTTTTACGAATTATCTTTGAAAGACAGTGTCCTGAAAAGGGGACGTTTCTTTTTTTGCTGAGTTTACAAGCGTTTGGTGCAAATCCAACACATCACTGAGTACCACTCTTCATGTTTTCAAGCATGGTGGTGGCTGCATCATATTATGGGTATGCTTGTCATGGGTCAAGGGCTAGGGGTTTTTGTTTGGGGGTGGTGACTGAGTAGAGCTAAGCACAGTAAAAATCCCAGAGAAAAACCTGGTTCAGTCTGYTTTCCAATAGACACTGGGACACACATTCACCCTTCAGCAGGACACTAACCTAATACACAAGGCCAAATATACACTGGAGTTACTTACCAAGGTCTGAGTGGCCTAGTTACGGTTTTGACTTAAATCGGTTTGAAAATCTATGGCAAGACATGAAAATGGCTGTCAAGCTATGCTCAGCCAACCAACTTGACAGAGCTTGAAGAAAGAAAAAAAAAGAATGTGCAAATATTGTGCAATCCAGGTGTGCAAAGCTCTTAGACTTAACCAGAAATACTCACAGCTGTAATCGCTGCCAAAGGTGATTCTAACATGTATTGACTCAGGTGTGAATACTTGTGTAAATTAGATTAATTTTGTTTCACTGAATTTGCAAAAATGTCTAAACATGTTTTCACTTTGTCGTTATTGGGTATTGTGTGTCGATGGGTGAGATGGGTGAGATGTTGAATTCAGGCTGTAACACAACAAAATGTGGAAGTCAAGGGTTATGAATACTTTCTGACGGCACAGTAGCGTGTGGATATTTAACACCTTTTCCTTGCCCTTAGACATGGCTTTATACTCTCTTGGCATCTGTAGCCATGTCTTACAGCAACCATTTTCCAAATACAGTATGTTTATATCAGAACTGGGATGAGTACTAAGTGTTACTGTGCGTATCTCTCCAGACCATGTGTCCGGTGTGCCTGGACCGGCTGAAGAACATGATCTTCATGTGTGGCCACGGCACCTGCCAGCTGTGTGGCGACCGCATGAGCGAGTGCCCCATCTGCCGCAAGGCCATCGAGAGACGCATCCTCCTCTACTAGAGCCCCAGGCTTCAGTCTCGGCCTACTATACCACCCACCCCCCCCCCCCATCAACAACCAACCACACCAGCTGCTGCTCTCTCATCTATCTGAACTTCACTGCTCTCCCCTTTGTGTCTGCTAGCCCTGCCCAGCGTAGGACGTCTTACAACCAGAAAAACAAAACATAGACCTTAGCGTTACAATTGTGGCTTCTTTTTAAAAATGGAAACCTTGTTACAAAAAAAAAAAGCTGACATTGTCTTAAGAGAACCTTGGTGTTGTATCTCAGTTAAAAGCCTGTAGCAGACTAGTCTCTTGATCCCCTTGTGTCAGGAAAAAGTGCTTTGCTCCTCAGAATGCCCTTTCACCTTGCTTTCTATCTCTCTTACCATTTCTGTTATCATGATATCTGTGGTGGGGTCCTTGGCACGCAGCCCTGTTGTGTTGGACTCTTGGCCTTGGGAAATGTACACGCCCGGAAGACACGTCAACTCTTCTTCTGTTGGACTGCCTCAAGCAAAATCTAAAGCCCGTTTATCATTGATTCTACAAAAATTCTTCTCTCTCTCTCGGGAGAGAAACTCGTCCTCTTACAATGATATCTGTGGTGGGGTCCTTGGCACGCAGCCCTGACATGTTGGACTCTTGGCCTTGCGTAATGGCCTGGAAGACTGCCTCTGATGCTAAATCTAAAGCCCATTTATCATTGGTTCTATTGGAATTGTGTTTCTTATGCAAGCGTATTCATAATGGAAGCTACTGACTGAGATATTCCGTTCTTTTGGAGTTTACTCAACATTAATCAATGATAATTACAGTATGATGGCATGTTTGTAAAAATGCAATGTCCGTTTTTAAAAAGTTCAGCCGGTCTCCTGCGACACGTGCATATTTGAGGTAGGGTTATTGTTGTGACATGCTCCTCTACGGCGTGTTTAATACCAATCAACAGGACAGGTTTGCACTAGTTAGCATGCTCTCTAGGTAGAAAAACTTCTGATTGAACGTAAAGCAAAAGTGCTGTTCTTTCTGTCATGACTTTGGAGGTCYACCTCCACCTTAACTCTGATAACGTAGTGATACGGCGGTCGTCTAATCGCCAGGTAAACACCTCGTCAGCTGTACCTTGTTTACCAACCTCTCTCTCTCTCTGTGGAGAAATGCAGGCAGGCAGCACATGTTTAGTATTGCATCACCTTTGGGCTGCAGCGGTTAAATACTGTACTCCCAGTAGAGATGCAAGTCAAGACACGTCTCATTCAGCTGACTTCCTTCTCTAAGTGAATAGTGTCCGTCATGTACTCGCTGGATGGATGAATTCGCACATTATTGAGCGTTTGTACAACGGTATGTCAACACGTATGTCACAAGTTGCTGTGGAGCTGTTCCGAGACTATAGGTGGTATTGTCTGTCTGATATTCATCCATCCTATGATTCTTATAAGCACCGCTAATAACCATTGATTATTCCTGTGCCATTGCTTCCAAAAATGATGTACCTGTTAAAGACGTTGTTTGGGGATAMGGTGCTCTTTACTTTGTATTTTATTTAAATGTATTTTCTTTAAAAAATAAATATATAATAATGTATTGAGCTAGTGTACAATCTAATGGAAAGCCAAAACGATAATATAGAGTAAATTATTTTGTATTGCTGCCCATAAATAGGATTTAGATGTAGCTTCTCCCACACCCACACATCCTGCTTCAATATCAATGTTGAAATTGGTCTTTTATTTTGATAGACTTCCAGCAACAAAAAAATTATCAAAGTATTATTTTATATCTTGTTTTGTCTCTGCAAGTCTTAACATGTTCAGAGTCAATAGTAAGATTGATTGATAAGGAAAGGGATATATTTTTGTCCGGTTCTTCATGTATCCTTCTACCAGTGTTTTTTTTTTGGCTAAGAAGAACATGGTTCCCCTGGCAAAGTTGACACTAATACAGCACATCCCTCTCTGGAGGGAAAAGCAGTTCACTTCTGTATAAGGTGACCAGCTCCCTCGCAAATGGGTTTGCCAGTGCAAACAAGCATTTTTTTTAGGAAATATAGTTTATATTCCGTTCACTGATCACGTTAACATTTTAAACGCTTGAAGCACTAATATTGCTTTATCGTAGTGTTGTCTTGATGCAGTTGTTATAAAGGCCTATTTTGTACCTTACTTTCCATACTTATATCTGTTCAGATTTAAAAAGGTTTCGGTAGTATTCTCTTTCCTTTTTTTGGCATGAATGTTTGATGTATGCAGTACAACATGTATCATGAAAGCTGGTCACTGTATTGCTTAAAAGTGCTTTAAAAACAAACGTATAGCTGAAATAAAGTTAAAAATGAACCTTGGGACATCTAACCACAGGTACTTTTTTCCTTCTTTTTTTCTTGTGAATGTAAATTGACTGAAGGACGACAGTGTCAACTTGTTTATTTATAAATGTTTGATGGACAATTAATTAGCATGTTGCCTTCCCCTGCTGTGTAGGCTGGCGTCGCACTGTCTTTGTGTCTGACAAATGTACAAACATTTAGAGGCATTTGGCTGATCGCATCAATGTACAAAACAGTAATTGACTAAACAAAATTGAAGGGCTGCAAACTAAGGTAAATCAGCAGACACTAGGGATGGTTCTATGATCTCCCTAACTGATCACAGCACAGTCCTGGGGGGCAGTGGTGGTTCTAGCTTGTATGGCTCCCTGGGTGACACCCCCCCCCCCCCCCCCCCCCCCCCCCAAAATCAAAAAAAATTATCACCATTCTGCACTAACTCATTTTTATTCAGACATTTTGAACAACACAAATAAATAATCATAACATTTAAAACCATATAAAAATATACAACAAGAAGTAAAGACAAATTGAAACACATTGGGGTATATAAATAAAAATTGAAAAAGAGAATCGAATTATTAGTATTACGCTATTGCTAACAAACAAAAACTACATTTCACAAATCCTATATCACACAAATACACAAATGGAATAACACACTTGTAAAGAAGAGAACCTGATTATTGCACTTCAAACAAGAAACCCACAAACTAAATTGCATTAGTACTGTACAAAGTTAGAGGTGCGCTATTTGATAGATTCCCCCGCTCCCCCTACCTCAGGCTTCCAGTGGGGAGACTTGAGGTCAACCTACCCCCGTCCCCCTCCCCATCTCGTACTTCTGAGTGGGAGACCTTCCCAGGCAGTAGCCTGCCTAGCTCACAAACTAGAATCAGGGCGCCCGCTCTGACAAGGTTAATTGACCCACAGTCCCACACGGTGACATGATATCATTAACGTGATGTGTTTAATGAGCGATAGAAAACCCATCGCGCAAAAGTCACCATTTGGAATATTTAAAAATAATAATAATAAATGTGCGGGTGTCCCATGCCGCCTATACCTAAATCCACTACTGCTGGGGGGAGGGGRGGTCAAAGACAGTCAGTGTCCTCTGTGTCCTGGTGTGACTGTCGTTTCCATCCCTCTCTTGCCCGGGCTGGACTAATGGGCTCCTGTCACTCAAACCCAGCAGGGGTTAACTGACAAACTGACTGCCTGGTGGGGGAATAACGACCCCCGACCCCTCATGACCCAGTCAGCAAACAGCCCTCCCCTCCCCATGCAGCACAGCCATTCTCCCCAATCCTCAGGCCAGGGCAGATAGTGCTGTCTCCAGCACCCCGACGGGGTGGCAGTGCTGCAGTCAGTCAGTCAGGGTGATGGATGATTGAATGGACGACTGGGCCTGGCTGGGTCTGAGCCATGATTGGAGTCCACCAGCAGACTGCCTGCCTTGCCTATCTGCTGCTGATCACACACCCACGGCTCAGGACAAGGACCAGGCCCTCTAGGGCTTACCACATAACATACTGTGTAACACAACAGAAACAGCAAAGCTGTGTTTTAAAGGGATCATTCATCCAGCTGTTCACCCAACTGTCTCCCCTTAACCTCACAGTGGTCTTTTTTTACCCAGCACACAGATGGTAAGTGGTGTCTTTTCCATCCGATGGTCTATATTTACAGTGCATTAGGAAAGTAATTCAGACCTTTTCCAGTGTTATTCTAAAATTGATTTTWAAAAATGTCCCTCATCAATCAACACACTACCCCATAACCCCCCAAAAAATTCTAAATGTATTACAAATAAACAGAAATACCTTATTTCCGTAAGTATTCCGACACTTTGCTATGATCTTGAAATTGAGCTCCAGTGCATCCTGTTTCCATTGATCATCCTTGATGTTTCTACAACTTGATTGGAGTTCACCTGTGGTAAATTAAATTTATTGGACATGATTTGGAAAGGCACACCTGTCTAGATAAGGTCCCACAGTTGACAGTGCATGTCAGAGCAAAAACCAAGCCGTGAGGTTGAAGGAATGTCCGTAGAGCTCCGAGACAGGATTGTGTCGAGGCACAGCTCTGGGGAAGGGTACAAAAAGTGTCTGCAGCATTGAAGGTCCCCAAGAACACAGTGGCCTCCATCATTCTTAAATGGAAGAAGTTTGGAACCACCAAGACTCTTCATGGAGCTGGCTGCCCGGACAAACTGAGCAAAGTACTGAGTAAAGGGTCTGAATACTTGAATGTCTGAATACTTAAATGTCTATAAACCTGTTTTGCTTTGTCATTATGGGGTATTGTGTGTAGATTCATGGGGTGGGGGGGGACAATTTAATCAATTTTAGAATAAGGATGTAACGTAACAAAATGTAGCAAGAGTCAAGGGGTCTGAATAATTTCTGTTATGATTTTAGTTGTCCTTGATGTCCTTTTTTWWATTTTTTTGTAGGTTTTTTGCCATGTTTGCTGTCTTCTGTCTTTTTTTATTTTTTCTCTTTAGTTCATTTTCTTGGTTGTTGGCGCATTGGGGGGTTCTTGTGGGTGGGGAATGGAATTAATTTTATTTTTTATTCTTGGGGGGGACTGTGGGAGGGGTCTCGAATGGTTGAGGGACAGCTATTGGGGAACTGTGGAGGGATCTTGGCGGGTTCGGGTTCACACTTTTTGGCCTGTTGGGAGATCGGTCAATATACCCTTATGCAGGGCATTGACCCTGGATGCTTCTCTGTGTCACTCTGAATGGGAATCTGTTGGTTGACTGGTGTGGTGTAGTTGTTGAGCGACTTCACTGCAAGTATATTTGTATGTTTCTGATATTCAWTTTTTTTTTWWWGAAAATGGAGATGTTGAGTTGAACTTTCAATTTTTTGTCAACTTTGATTTTGCAGTGATCTTTCCCTTTAAAGTTATTGTGGAAGCACCATGACGAAGGCATACCTGGCTAAAATAATGTTTGTTGCAGGAAAACATTCTATTGAAGGTTTCAGTATGCCATCACTTCAAAACTTTGAAATATATTTCTCAAAACTAAAGAAGGATGAGGAACAATATAGATGAAGTGCAGGTTGTAGAGCATACCACAAGGTGGCAGTATATCCAATGCCCAGTCAGTTTATTGGCCTATTCAACATAACTCAGAGAGGCTACATGCATGTACTCCTGCCAGAACATTATGAAGGGAAATCAATTTGCCACCCCCTTTTGAAAATAGTATTTCCCCAAGATATGTTCAGAATAATGTATTTGTTAGTTTCAATTCAAATCTGCCATGTTGGAAGGAATTGATTCCTTCCTCTTTATTTGGGATGTTGACATGTCATCACAGTTCCAGATAAGAGTAATGTATTTTCATAACTGTTTGGCAATTGGCAGTATATGTGCCTGTCTTAGGTCTGAGTGCTGTGTTGGAGGCATTGATCGCTCTTCGTCTGAAGGTCCTCTCACATGTCACCCAGTTCAGAACCAGAGCTATATTTATGGTCAGGCTTTATGGTTGGCCTGGGCAAAGTGCACTCTGACATGCACTTCTTGGACCAGAGAGGGCCTTATACTGGGGGTAGGGGGTGGGGGCTTTGTGTGTGTGTGCGCTCGTGTTTGCGTGCATGCTCGTGTGTGTGTGTATGTTTGTTCATGGAGTTCAGCCTGAAACCACCGCCCTCCCCACCTCTACAGTAAAGTTGTAAATGAGCTATATTCTTTTCCTCCTCACCAACCCCACCTCCATTCATACAGGCCCAGACTGACAAACGGATTGCTTTATTGCTATTGATCAGGGCAAAGTGTCCTGGCCCTCTTATGTGGGAAACATACCACATATGTAACATGGAGGGGGGAACAAATAAGTAAACAACTCGTGACTTGATGTGATGTTCACATGTTACCCAATTTGTTGTTTGAACACTCAAGTTACACTTTCTTAGCCTAGACCTACGGTTGCATGTGCAGAGCAATTAAATGCACCACAGTATGGAATACTGCAATGTCTTTACAGTAGATATCCTACTACAGTATGATTAACTCTTATCTGTTGTGGGGACTGATATCATATTCATTTATGCTTTCTTATCGATGGCAGATAGCCTGTATTGTTGTCATATGGTGGAAGTGTGAAAATTGTCCTATCAGAATCTTTTTTAGAAGTTTTATATTTAATAATGACATCCCAGTAACCCTCTGTGAAGGTTGACTCAGTGGTAGGATTTGAAAATTGAGGAGGCTGACAATGAAGATCGTTTTTCTCTGCCTAGAGTTAGGCTTTTGTTGGCAATTGTGAAGATTACTGGCGAACTGTACAAGTATTTACAAAAACAAAAGGACAAATTGGTTGTTGCAACAAAAGGAAACACTGAACCAAATAGAGATTTTCAAACAAAAACCGGGCTTCAACTATACCTGTAACCTGGCAGCATGCGGACCTGTTCCCTGTCCTGTCTCCCAATCAAATAAATGCCATGGTTTAAATAGCAATAGGCCTACCCATCATGCCATACTGTATCATTCAATGACCAATAACCCTTCACCATGCATGAATTTCAATTTGTACATTTTCATATCATAAACATACATTTCATTACTGTAAGCACACATATCCATAGAGGTGCCACACATGCTTTTAAGCCTAAATACAACCTGGGACATAAACACCTGTGATAAACTACTATTGCATGAAGCATAGTCCAGAGACGCTAAGACGCGATACTCCGGAATCCCATTGGGACATAGGTACATGACTCTGAGACCACCATCTGTGGACCACCACCTCAGGGACCACCACCCCAGGGGTACGCGCAATGCCGTTGGGGGTACGCCAAATTAAAATGTGATTCACATTTTTTTTTAAATGGTTTAAATGTTTTGTTCTTCACATTTTCAAACAGTCCATTTATATTTTCCAACGGGGCTATACATTTGGGTGAGTTTTTTTTTCTCGCCTGAGTAGCCTCGTTTTCAAGGCCAAAAATAAAATGAGTGTTCAGCGAAATAACAACACAATGTCAAATACAGGTAGCCTAGTCAAATTATTAACATTAATTAACTGTTACACTGTCGTGGGAATTTCACTAACGGTCCGTATGTAGCCAAATGTAGCTGCTGCTCATTTTGGTATCTGTACTGATGGCACGGGGGACATAGTGGAGTGGTAACCCGCGTGTAAGCAGTTGCTCCCGACGCCACTTGGGTACACTGCAGCATCCACCAAGAGGCTCTTGCTGCCAAGGGAATGCCTGACAACTTGAAAGATGATTTGGACACTACAGTGAAAATGGTTAACTTTGTTAAAGCAAGGCCCCTTAACTCTCGTGTATTTTCTGCACTATGCAATGATATGGGCAGTGACCATGTAACGCTTTTACAACATACAGAAGTGCGCTGGTTATCAAGGGGCAAAGTATTTACACATTTTTTTAATTGAGAGACGAGCTTAAAGTTTAATTTACTGACCATCATTTTCACTTGTCTGACCCCTTGCATGATGATGAGTTTTTCACACGACTGGCCTATCTGGGTGATGTTATCTCGCCTAAATGATCTGAATCTAGGATTACAGGGACTCTCCGCAAATATATTCAATGTGCGGGATAAAATTGAGGCTATGATTAAGAAGTTGGAGCTCTTCTCTGTCTGCATTAACAAGGACAACACACAGGTCTTTCCATCATTGTATGATTTTTTTGTGTGTAAATGAACTCAAGCTTACGGACAATGTCAAATGTGATATAGCGAAGCACCTGAGTGAGTTGGGTGCGCAATTACGCAGGTACTTTCCCGAAACGGATGACACAAACAACTGGATTCGTTATCCTTTTCATGCCCTGTCACCAGTACACTTATCGATATCTGAACAAGAGAGCCTCATCGAAATTGCAACAAGCGGTTCTGTGAAAATTGAAATTAATCAGAAGCCACTGGCAGATTTCTGGATTGGGCTGCGCTCAGAGTATCCTGCCTTGGTAAATCGAGCTGTAAGCATTGAAGCCCTTTGCAACCACGTACAGTTGAAGTCGGAAGTTTACATACACTTAGGAGTCATTAAAGCTCGTTTTTCAACCACTCCACAAATTTCTTGTTAACAAACTATAGTTTTGGCAAGTCGGTTAGGACATCTACTTTGTGCATGACACAAATAATTTTTCCAACAATTGTTTACAAACAGATTATTTCACTTATGTATCACAATTCCAGTGGGTCAGAAGTTTACATACACTAAGTTGACCGTGCCTTTAAACAGCTTGGAAAATTCCAGAAAATGATGTCATGGCTTTAGAAGCTTCTGATAGGCTAATTAACATAATTGGAGGTGTACCTGTGGATGTATTTCAAGGCCTACCTTCAAACTCAGTGCCTCTGCTTGACATCATGGGAAAATCAAAAGAAATCAGCCAAGACCTCAGGAAACAATTGTGGACCTCCACAAGTCTGGTTCATCCTTGGGAGCAATTTCCAAACACCTGAAGGTACCACGTTCATCTGTACAAACAATAGTACGCAAAAATAAACACCACGGGACCACGCAGCCGTCATACAACTCAGGAAGGAGACGCGTTCTGTCTCCTAGAGATGAACGTACTTTGGTGCGAAAAGTGCAAATCAATCCCAGAACAACAGCAAAGGACCTTGTGAAGATGTTGGAGGAAACGGGTACAAAAGTATCTATATCCACAGTAAAAACGAGTCCTATATTGACATCGAAAAGCCGCTCAGCAAGGAGGAGGCCACTGCTCCAAAACCGCCATAAAAAAAGCCAGACTACGGTTTGCAACTGGACAGTGGGGTCTGATGAAACAAAAATAGAACTGCTTGGTCATAATGACCATCGTTATGTTCGGAGGAAAAAGGGGGAGGCTTGCAAGCTGTAGAACACCATCCCCAACCGTGAAGCACGGGGGTGGCAGCATCATGTTGTGGGGGTGCTTTGCTGCAGGAATGACTGGTGCACTTCACAAAATAGATGGCATCATGAGGCAGGAAAATTATGTGGATATATTGAAGCAACATCTCAAGACATCAGTCAGGAAGTCAAAGCTTGGGCGCAAATGGGTCTTCCAAATGGACAATGACCCTAAGCATACTTCCGAAGTTGTGGCAAAATGGCTTCAGGACAACAAAATCAAGGTATTGGACTGGCCATCACAAAGCCCTGACCTCAATCCCATAGAAAATATGTGGGCAGAACTGAAAAAGYGTGTGCGAGCAAGGAGGCCTACAAACCTGACTCAGTTACWCCAGCTSKGTCAGGAGGAWTGGGCCAAAATTCACCCAACTTATTGTGGGAAGCTTGTGGAAGGCTACACAAAACGTTTGACCCAAGTTAAACAATTGAAAGGCAATGCTACCAAATACTAATTGAGTAACTTCTGACCCACTGGGAATGTGATGAAAGAAATAAAAGCTGAAATAATTCTCATCTACTATTATTCTGACATTTCACATTCTTAAAATAAAGTGGTGATCCTAACTGACCTAAGACAGGGAATTTTTACTAAGATTAAATGTCAGGAATTGTGAGAAACTGAGTTTAAATGTATTTGGCTAAGGTGTATGTAAACTTCCGACTTCAACTGTACCTACACTACTGTTCAAAAGTTTGGGGTCACTTAGAAATGTCCTTGTTTTTTAAATAAAAGCTCATTTTTTGTCCATTAAAATAACATAAAATTGATCAGAAATACAGTGTAGACATTGTTCAAATCAAAGTTTATTTGTCACATGCGCCGAATACAACAGGTGTAGACCTTACAGTGAAATGCTAACTTACAGGCTCTAACCAATAGTACAAAAAAGGTGTTATGTGAACAATAGGTAAGTAAAGAAATATAAACAACAGTAAAAAGACAGGCTATATACAGTAGCGAGGTTATAGTACAGTAGCGAAGTGACTATGCATATATGATAAACAGAGAGTTGCAGCAGCGTTTAAAAGAGGGGTTGGGGAGGGGGGGGCACACAATGCAAATAATCCAGGTAGCCAGTTGATTACCTGTTCAGGAGTCTTATGGCTTGGGGGTAAAAACTGTTGAGAAGCCTCTTTGTCCTAGACTTGGCACTCCGGTACTGCTTGCCATGCGGTAGTAGAGAGAACAGTCTATGACTGGGGTGGCTGGGGTCTTTGACAATTTTTAGGGCCTTCCTCTGACACCGCCTGGTGTAGAGGTCCTGGATGGCATGCAGCTTAGCCCCAGTGATGTACTGGGCCGTACGCACTACCCTCTGTAGTGCCTTGCGGTCAGAGGCCGAGATTGCCGTACCAGGCAGTGATGCAACCAGTCAGGATGCTCTCAATGTTGCAGCTGTAGAACCTTTTGAGGATCTCAGGACCCATGCCAAATCTTTTTAGTTTCCTGAGGGGGAATAGGCTTTGTCGTGCCCTTTTTACAACTGTCTTGGTCTGTCTTGTTTGGACCATTCTAGTTTGTTGTTGATGTGGACACCGAGGAACTTGAAGCGCTCAACCTGCTCCTCTACAACCCCGTCGATGAGAATGGGGGCGTGCTCGGTCCTCCTTTTCCTGTAGTCCACAATCATCTCCTTTGTCTTGGTTACGTTGAGGGATAGGTTGTTATTCTGGCACCACACGGCCAGGTCTCTGACCTCCTCCCTATAGGCTGTCTCGTCGTTGTCTGTGATCAGGCCTACCACTGTTGTGCCGTCTGCAAACTTAATGATGGTTTTGGAGTCGTGCCTGGCCATGCAGTCGTGGGTGAACATGGTGTACAGGAGGGGACTGAGCATGTACCCCTGTGGAGCTCCAGTGGCCGGGTTTAGCCATAATTATAACTTTGTGGCTGTGGTAAATAGTGACGACCCATTCCACCGCAGATGCGGAAGGCCGACATCGGAGGATGTAGTGGATTGAGATGCAGCCCATGCAAAGAAACTGATATCTCTAGCTTAAATAGTCATATTTTGATGGTGATGTTTTATTATTTATTTATTATGCCTCCAGCGGAGCATGGGGGGACTTTAATTTTCTTATGCCCAGCTCACGAGGCCCCTTGATGATGTGAGGCCTGAGGCAATTGTCTCTTCTGCCTAATGGTAAGTCCACCAGTGACGGAGGACATGGGACGATCATCATACCCTCATAAAATGCTCATTATTCCCTATCTTTCAGAGAAGGTGTCAATATAATTGATACCAAATGGTACATACCGTAGTGATGTTTGTGTCAATGAATCTCAAAGAAACCAAAGTGTAATTACTATGCACTTATTAGATAGTTAACATTTTAACAAGCAATTTCTAAGTAACTACCTGGGAAWTACCAGGCTTTAAAATAAATGGTTACCTTTCTCACTTTTCTCTTCAATTTGTTGTATCTTTATGAACTGTTTTTTACATGATTTCTGAAAATAATATTTCTCACCTCATTATTTACATATTTTTTTTAAAGAGCTCATGTTGTGAGATCTATACATTTTAAAATTAATTGACATTATCACGCCTGCTCCTCAGCCGGCTCGTCACGCTTCCAAGCCTCAGCCGGCTCGTCAGGCTCCCACGTCTCAGCCGGCTCGTCATGCTTCCACTCTTCAGCCGGCTCATCGTGCTTCCACGCCTCGTCCAGCTCCCATGTATCAGCCTGTCAGGCTTGCCCAGGTGGGATGCCGAGTGGCGCCCCTGGTAGGGTACTGTCACTCCTGCTCCCCCTCTCTGGCGCTTGAGGGCGCAAGGCGACCCATCATTATGCACACCTGTCACCATTGTTACACGCATCAGTGCTTCATGGGACTCACCTTAACTCTATTACCTTATTGATTGCCTCCCCTATATCTGTCACTTCCTCAGTTTCTTCCCCGTGTCTGTAATAATGTTGTTTTGTTCCCCTTGTCCAGACGCTGTCCTTGTTTTGTTTCATGTCCGTTATTTATTAAATATTCACTCCCTGTACTTCCTTCTCATCTCCCAGCGTAAGTCCTTACAGACATGGAAAATTCACATTGAATGATGAGCTCCCAGCCTCCTCAGCTGTATGTATGTTATTATGGTGCCGGAGTGGATGGCTGCCGTTGTACGGGCTCCTTACCAACTGTGCTATTTTGTGTTTTTTTTAGCATTTTTTGTAACTTATATTGTATATAATGTTGCTGCTACTGTCTCTTATGACCAAAAAGAGCTTATGGATATCAGAACAGCAATTACTCACCTCGAACTGGACAAAGGTTTTTCATTAATGAGTCCGACGCAAAGGATATACTATTTTCTCCGAGACCAGGCCGAGGTCCACGTAATTCGCGTGAAGAAAAGATGGAAATACTGGGGGCGGGATCGGGGTGCCTTGTGAGAAGTCGTCAGCGAGTGGGTAACCCGCCTCTACTATCCGTTCTATTGGCCATTGTGCAATCACTGGAGAATAAACTGGATGATCTCCGTTCGAAACTATCCAACCAACGGGACATTAAAAACTGTAATATCTTATATTTCACAGAATTGTGGCTGAACGACGACACGGATAATATACAGTTGGCTGGATTTTCCGTGCATCGGCAGGACAGAACAGCTACGTCTGGTAAAATGAAGGGTGGTGGTGTGTGTCTATTTGTCAATAACAGCTGGTGCGCAATGTCTAATATTAAGTAAGTCTCGAGGTATTGCTCGCCTGAGGTAGAGTACCTCATAATAAACTGTAGACCACACTATTTACCGAGAGAGTTTATCTATATTTTTTTGTAGCTGTCTATTTACCGCCACAAACCGATGCTGGCACTAAGGCTGCACTCAACGAGCTGTATAAGGCCATAAGCAAATAAGAAAATGCTCATCCAGAAGCAGCGCTCCTAGTGGCCGCGGACTTTAATGCAGGCAAACTTAAATCTGTTTTACCTTATTTCTACCAGCATGTCACATGTGCAACCAGAGGGGAAAAAAACTCTAGACCACATTTACTCCATACACAGAGACGCATACAAAGCCCACCCTCGCTCTCCATTTGGTGAATCTGACCATAATTCTATCCTCCTGATTCCTGTTGATTCCTACTAAAGCAGGAAGTACCAGTGACTCACTCAATAAATACTGTAAAGCGGCCAGACGACGCGGATGCTAAGCTACAGGACTGTTTTGCTAGCACAGACTGGAATATGTTCTGGGATTCATCCAATGGCTTTGAGGGAGTATACCACCACAGTCACTGGCTTCATCAATAAGTGCATTGACAATGTTGTCCCCACAGTGACCGTACGTACATATCCCAACCAGAAGCCATGTGTTGCCGCTTTCAAGGAGCGGGACACTAATCCGGACGCTTATAAGAAATCTCGCTATGCCCTCAGACTAACCATCAAACAGGCAAAGCGTCAATACAGAACTAAGATTGAATCCTACTACACCAGCTCTGACGCTCGTTGGATTTGGCAGGGCTTGCAAACTATTACGGACTACAATGGAAAACCCAGCCACGAGCTGCCCAGTGACGCGAGCCTACCAGACGAGCTAAATGCCTATGACCTGACGACTGTGTGATCACGCTCTCCATAGCCGATGTGAGCAACATCTTTAAACAGGTTAACATTTACAAGGCCGCGGGGCCAGGTGGATTACCAGGACACGTACTCAGAGCATGCGCAGACCGACTGGTAAGTGTCTTCACTGACATTTTCAACCTCTCCCTGACCGAGTCTGTAATACCTACATGTTTCAAGCAGACCAACATAAGCGAAGGTAATCTGCCTAAATGACTACCACCCTGTAGCACTCACGTCGGTAGCCATGAAGTGCTTTGAAAGGTTGGTCATGGCTCACAACAACACCATCATCCTGGAAATCTTAGACCCCAATTCGCATCCCGCCCCAACAGATCCACAGATGACGCAGTCTCAATTGCACTCCACAGATCCACAGATGACGCAGTCTCAATTGCACTCCACAGATCCACAGATGACGCACTCAATTGCACTCCACACTGCACTTTCCTACCTGGATGAAAAAACCTATGTGAGAATGCTGTTCATTCAAATCAAATCAAATTGTATTGGTCACATACACGTGACTAGCAGATGTTATTGCGGGTGTAGCGAAATGCTTGTGCTTCTAGCTCTGACAGTGCAGTAATATCTAACAAATTACACAACATACGTATACCCAATAGACACAAATCTAAGTAGGAATGAATTAAGAMTATATACATATGGACGAGCGATGTCAGAGCAGAACGGACTAAGATTCAGTAGAATAGTATAGAATACAGTATAGACTTATGAGATGAGTAATGCAAGATATGTAAACATTATTAAGTGAATGCGATACCATAGAATAGTATAGAAAACAGTATATACATATGAGATGAGTAATGCAAGATACGTAAACATTATTAAAGTGACTAGTGTTCCATTCTTAGGGCTAGGCGTCCCGCCTGTCGACAACTAAAATTGGAGGGCGCACAATTCAAATAAATAATCATAAAAATGATGGATATTAAACTTTTAACCAATATAAGACACTTGTATGTAGCTAAAGTCTTGTTCATCTAACTGCGTTGTCCGATTTACAATAGGCTTTACAGCGAAGGCATGCCATGAGATTGTTTGAGAACGGCGCCCTGCATCAAAATATTTTTCAATCAGCACAGGCATCATAAAATCACAAATAGCGATTAAATATTCACTTACTTTTTGAAAATCTTCCTCTGATTTGCAATCCAAAGGGTCCCAGCCACAACATGCATGGTCGTTTTGTTAGATAAAATCCTTCTGTATTTCCCAAAAAGTCTGTTTAGTTGGCACCATCGATTTGAGTAATCCACTCGTTCAACAGGCAGAGAAAGGAATCCAAAAAGCTACCGCTAAACTTATATGTTTCAATTCAATCCTCAGGTACCCTAAAATGTAATTAAACTATAATATTTAATACGGAAAGAAGTATGTTCAATAGGAAAGCAAAATTAGCAGGTGCGTTCCATTGGAAGAGCATGGGCTCTCAAAAAAATGATTCTGGTTGGTTTTTCTTTGGATTTTCTCCTACCATATCTATTATGTTATAGTCTCATACATTATTTTAACATTTCTACAAACTTCAAAGTGTTTTATTTCCAATGGTACCAATTATATGCATATCCTTGCTTCTGGGCCTGAGTACAGGCAGTGTACTTTGGGCACGTCAGTCAGGTGGAAATTCAGAAAAAAGGACCCTAGCCTGAAGAAGTGGCCAGTGATTTCTAGTCTATGCCTATAGGCAGCAGCCTCTAATGTGCGAGTGATGGCTGTTTAACAGTCTGATGGCTTTGAGATAGAAGCTGTTTTTCAGTCTCTCGGTCCCAGCTTTGATGCACCAGCACTGGCCTCGCCTTCTGGATGATAGCGGGGTGAACAGGCAGTGGCTCGGGTGGTTGATGTCCTTAAGGATCTTTTTGGCCTTCCTGTGACATTGGGTGCTGTAGGTGTCCTGGAGGGCGGGTAGTTTGCCCCCGGTAATGCGCTGCGCAGACCGCACCACCCTCTGGAGAGCCTTGCGGTTGCGGGCGGTGCAGTTACCGTACCAGGCAGTGATACAGCCCAACAGGATACTTTCAATTGTGCATCTGTAAAAGTTTGAGGATTTTTGGTGACAAGACAAAATATCTTTAGCCTCCTGAGGTTGAAGAGGCTCTGTTGTGCCTTCTGCACCACACTGTCTGTGGGGATGGACCATTTCAGTTTGTCAGTGATGTATACGCCGAGGCACTTGAAGCTTTCCACCTTCTCCACTGGGGTCCCGTCGATGTAAATAGAGGGGTGCACCCTCTGGTTCCTGAAGTCCACCATCATCTCCTTTGTTTTGTTGACATTGAGTGAGAGGTTGTTTTCCTGRCACCACACACCCAGAGCCCTCACCTCCTCCCTGTAGGCTGTCTCGTCATCGTTGGTATTCAAGCCCACTACTGTTGTGCCGTCTGCAAACTTGATGATTGAATTGGAGGTGTGCTTGTCCATGCAGTCATGGGTGAACAGGGAGTACAGGAGAGGGCTGAGCACGCACCCTTGTGGGGCCCCCGTGTTGAGGATCAGCGGAGTGGAGGTGATGTTTCCTACGTTGAATGCTGAGCTATAGTCAATAAACAGCATTCTTACATAGGAATTCCTCTTGTCCAGATGGGATAAGGCAGTGTGCAGAGTGACGCGATTGCATCGTCGGTGGATCTATTGGGGCGGTAAGCAAATTGAAGTGGGTCTAGGGTGTCAGGTAAGGTAGAGGTGATACGATCCTTGACTAGTCCCCTCAAAGCACTTCATGAAGACAGAGGTGAGTGCTACGGGGCAATAGTCATTAAGGTCAGTTACTTTTGCCTTCTTGGGTACAGCAACAATGGTGGCCATCTTGAAGCATGTGGGGACAGCAGACTGGGATAGGGAGAGATTGAATATGCCTGTAAACACAACAGCCAGCTGGTCTGCGCATGCTCTGAGGACGCGGCTAGGGATGCTCTCTAGGCCAGCAGCCTTGCGAGGGTTAACACGTTTAAATGTTTTACTCACGTCAGCCAGGAAGGAGAGCCCATAGTCCTTGGTAGCGGGCAATGTCGGTGGCACTGTGTTATCCTCAAAGCGTGCGAAGTGTTTACCATAGTGCCAACAAAGCTCATTACTAAACTATGGACCCTGGGACTAAATACCTCCCTCTGCAACTGGATCCTGGAGGTTCTGATGGGCCGCCCCCAGGTGGCAACTGCTCCACTTCCGACCGTAAGGCGCGACAAAGGGTAGTGAGTACGGCCCAGTACATCACTTGGGGCCAAGCTTCCTGCCATCCAGGACCTATATACTAGGCAGTGTCAGAGGAAGGCCCAAAAAATTGTCAAAGACTCCAGTCACCCATGTCTCTGCTACTGCTCGGCTTTACTTTAGTTTATTTAGTAAATATTTTCTTAACTCTATTTCTTTAACTGCATTGTTGGTTAAGGGCTTGTAAGTAAGCATTTCACGGTAAGGTCGACACCTGTTGTATTCGGTGCATGTGACAAATCAAATTTGATGTCCCCACAAAGGTTGTGTCACTTTTGACCTTATTAATGTGTGTAGGGCTGTGGCCCACTAGGCACCATGCTTATCACCACCACAGCCTGATTGGAGCTCTGAAAGCCAAGGGTTAGAGCCTGTAGGGCCACATTTACAGTACAAATGTTATCGTTCAGATGACACTTTAAACAGTCTTTATCAATATATAGTCATTCAAGGTTTATGAGCTTTGATAAAATGCCACTAGCTAAGCGGGATCATTACAAAGTGTTGCTGACTGAGKTTTTTTTTACAGTGCCTCTCTCAGGTAAATTTCAGAAATTTAAACAAACACTCAACCTGAAAGAGGAGAGGACATTATGGCCTCTGTGGAGAAGCGATTTATTTTCTTACATGGAGAGAGAACAGCGTTATTGGACAAACTACACTACAGTGTGACTGGCAGAACCTTATCATTGTATTATCTTTAAAACACTGGGTTAACATAATTGCTTACTTAATAATTATATAAAGCTGTGTAAGTGCAACCTTTGGCTGGGCAGTAAACTAAACTCAAGTGCTTTTGATGCAGAGAGAGATTGAATAGACAGACTTCTGAGAAAACAGAGAGGCTATAAATGCTGTAACATCACATTTCAGCTGTAACAAATATATTATATTTTTGTCATGTAGCCATATTATAGAAATGATCATCTGTTAAGAAATGGAATTTAGTAACTATTATTAAAGAAGTGTGTGTAGGACAGCAATGTTGTCCTTTCACTGATTCAGTAATGTCATGCATGAGTAGTAACAGAGCAGAGCAGAGAACCGTTCCAGGTACAACCAAAGCAAAACACTTTCTTAAACATGTTTTTTTACTTTTTAATATTGAAAAATATACAGTACCAGTCAAAAGTTTGGACACACCTACTCAGTTGTTCTTAATTTTTACTATTTTCCACATTGTAGAATAATAGCGAAGGCATCAAAACTATGAAATAACACATATGGAATCATGTAGTAACCAAAAAAGTGTTAAACAAATCAAATATATATTTTAAATTTGAGATTCTTCAAAATAGCCACCCATTGCCTTGATGACAGCTTTACACACTCTTGGCATTCCCTCAACCAACTTCATGAGGTAGTCACCTGGAATGCCTTTCAATTAACATGTGTGCCTTGTTAAAAGTTAATTTGTGGAATCTATTTCCTTCTTAATGCATTTTGGCCAATCAGTTGTGTTGTGACAAGATGGGGTTGGTGTACAGAAGATAGCCCTTTTGGTGAAAGACCAAGTCCATATTATGGCAAGAACATCTCAAATAAGCAAAGGAAAACGACAGTCCATCATTACTTTAGGACAAGAAGGTCAGTCAATACAGAACATTTTAAAAACGTTGACATTTTCTTYGAGTGCAGTTGCAAAAACCATCAAGCGTTATGATGAAACTGGCTCTCATGAGAACCGCCACAGGAAATGAAGACCCAGAGTTACCTCTGCTGCAGAGGATAAGTTCATTAGAGTTACCAGCCTCAGAAATCGGGAATTAACTGCACATCAGATTGCAGCCCAAATAAATGCTTCACAGAGTTCAAGTAGTCATTAGTCCAACAGTTGCAAACGAGAGTTTCCATTGGACAAATTCAGGTATATTTATCCCTGTTTTGTTCCGTTTGCTTATATTTAAGAAACGTTTTCAACAGAATCTGCGGAATGAATACATCCATGATCATTACAAAGACAGTTCACTTTGATAGTAGCCACATACAAACAACATGATCATTTGCTTGTTGTATAATTCCGTTTCACATCTACATGGGTCTCCTCCTCTCACCTTTTCCATTTGCTTTTGGATTTTAATGCACAATACAACAGCTGTCTGTGAATAGGCTATAAAACCTTTCTAAGCCAAAGATCCCAGAAGTGTTCCATACGCACAAAAGCGTATGGAAAGCTTATTTCTCTCAAATGTTGTTCCCAAGTTTGTTTACATCCCTGTTAGTGAGAATTTTCTCATTTGCCAAGATAATACATCCACCTGACAGTTGTGGCATATCAAGAAGCTGATTAAACAGCATGATCATTACACAGGTGCTCCTTGTGCTGGGGACAATAAAAGATCACTCTTACAGAATGTCACAGATGTCTCAAGTTTTGAAGGAGCGTGCAATTGGCAGCCTGACTGCAGRAATGTCCATCAGAGTTGTTGCCAAAGAATTTAATGTTCATTTCTCTCTTTTTCTGTCTGTAATAAAGCCCTTTTATGGGGAAAAACAAATTCTGATTGGTATACTTTGCGTTGCGTCGTGTATAAGAACAGCCCTTAGCCGTGGTATATTGGCCATATACCACACCCCTCAGGCCTTATTTCTTAATTATACCATGGCATTGCGGAATACTCCATTCTGATTGGCTTGAAGGACATTCTAGAGCATGCATTATTTCCCTATAATGCACAGTATATTTGCATGGTAGAATTCAATGGCTATAGTTAATTCTTGCATGTTTTGTTTGGCGCAGCAGTCTAAGGCACTGCATCGCAGTGCTTGAGGTGCCACTACAGCCCCGGGTTCGATCCCAGGCTGTGTCACATGACTGGCCGTGASCGAGAGAGCAAGGATGCGGCGCACAATTGGCCCAGCATCGTCCGGGTTAGCGGAGGGTTTGGCTGGCCGGGATTTCCTTGTCCCATCGTGCTCTAGCGACTCCTTGTGGCGGGCTGGGTGCCTGCAAGCTGACTGTGATTGCCAGCTGGACAGTGTTTCCTCCGACACATTGGTGCGGTTGGCTTCCAGGTTAAGCGAGCAGTGTGTCAATCACAACAATAGACAAACACAGTGTGCTTAAACTAATAACACACAAACAATTATACGTGTTGTAAATATTCACAGTGTAGTTTGGAAAAAGTATGTGAAGCCTTGGATTTAATAACCGGTTGACCCTCCTTTGGCAGCAATAAACTCAACCAAATGTTTTCTGTAGTTGCGGATCAGACCTGCACAACAGTCAGGAGGAATTTTGGACCATTCATCTTTACAAAACTGTTTCAGTTCAGCAATATTCTTAGGATGTCTGGTGCGAACCGCTCTYGAGGTCATACCACAGCATTTTAAATCTGTTTGAGGTCAGGACTCTTACTGGGCCACTCCAGAAGGCGTATTTTCTTCTGTTGAAGCCATTCTGTTGTTGATTTACTTCTGTGTTTTGGGTTGGTGTCCTGTTGCATCATCCAACTTCTGTTGAGCTTCAATTGGCAGACAGATAGCCTTACATTCACCTGCTAAATGTCTTGATAAACTTGGGAATTCATTTTTCCCGTCGATGATAGCAAGCTGTCCAGGCCCTGAGGCAGCAAAGCAGCCCCAAACCATGATGCTCCCTCCACCATACTTTACAGTTGGGATGAGGTTTTGATGTTGGTGTGCTGTGCCTTTTTTTCTCCACACATAGTGTTGTGTGTTCCTTCCAAACAACTCAACTTTAGTTTAATCTGTCCACAGAATATTTTGCCAGAAGCACTGTGGAACATCCAGGTGCTCTTCTGCAAACTTCAGACGTGCAGCAATGTTTTTTGGAGAGCAGTGGCTTCTTCCTTGTGGTCCTCCCATGAACACTATTCTTGTTTAGTGTTTTACGTATCGTAGACTCGTCAACAGAGATGTTAGCATGTTCCAGAGATTTCTGTAAGTCTTCAGCTGACACTCTAGGATTCTTCTTAACCTATTTGAGCGTTCTGCGCTGTGCTCTTGCAGTCATCTTTGCAGGACGGACACTCCTAGGGAGAGAAGCAACAGTGTTGAACTTTCTCCATTTATAGACAATTTGTCTTACCGTAGACTGATGAACATCAAGGCTTTTAGAGATACTTTTGTAACCCTTTACAGCTTTATGCAAGTCAACAATTCTTAATCTTAGGTCTTCTAAGATAGGTTCACATACTTTAGGTTCACTTACTTTTTCTTGCCACTGTAGTAAACTTGCTAGGCTACTTCAGTGGATGTTGAACACATTTATACCAGCAAATTAACACATTTCTAGTGGCAAATGTGTTCAATTATAGCCATGGTATAAAATGGATAATCAAGGGACTCTATGCGTTCTCTGGAAGATAATGCAACTCCATGGAACACCTTCCATGTCGTTCATTATTTTCCATAGAACTACCCCTCGTTGATTGCCTTACTTATTTAATCTTGCTTCTAGCCTAGCATTTGATTTCCAACAGTGATGGTTTGTATGAACCTTTTTCGTCTGCCTATCTGACCTCAGAAACATTGGTTCACTTTTGAACTTCGATCGTGCCCCTGTACAGAGAATGCATCCAATGTAAATAGAAAAGCTTTGAAAACAGATGAACATGTTGCGTTTGCTGGCTGCCCTTGCAACTGTAGAATTTGTAGCTATAGTAGGCTAAGTGAGAATTCCTTAGCCAGCTTGCTGCATAGAAACCATTTTTGTTAGCCAGCCTAACCAATGTTTTTGCATGGATGAAAGTATTTGGGCTTTTGTCTTCAGATGGAAGAATGAAATAATCGGAATTTACTTATCAAAATAATGTGCAGAACGTATTACAGGCATCAGAATCATATTTCGATGAAGTGTGACAGTGCAGTTATTGTGATTGGACAGTGTGTAACGTCTGCTTCCAACTCACACTCTCATACACGTAGATCCCCTGAATGCAGCTCACTTTCCAGCCCACTTTCCATCTTACACTCTCACACACTATTTARTTCAGTTCTTTGCACMCCATCTTTGTGAGGTATTGTTTGTTTTTGACACGCTCTGTTTTTCACGTCTTTAACTCCTCCCGTTTATGATAGTTTTTACTGCCTCACTAACGACGCCTTTTGCCTATTCCCTGCTTGTACCTTAGCCTATCAGATTTCCTGTTCTCCCGGACGACATTACTAGCCTTTTCCCTGCCTGTACAATTGCCTTTTGGACCCCCTGTGTTTGACCTGCTGCCTGCCCCTGGACCCAGCTACCTGCCTCCTCCTGTGGTCCTTTACATTAAACACCTGATGCGCCCTGCGCTTGAAACCAGCTCTCTGTCTCCCTTGTGTTCATTACACAGTGAGCATTCTAGCCGTTGCTCTTGACCCTGTTTCACAATGGCACTGTGTTTCTGGGGCTAACCCTGAAAAGTCGGTGCTAACCCTACTCCAGAGCAGGGCCAGCTAGCCCTGGGCTAAGGTTGGTGCTAGCCCACTTTAGAATGTTTAAGTGTGAACACTCGCTTAGCCCTGGGCTAAAATCTCCCTTAGCCCAGGGCTAAGATGCAGTGTGAACATGCCTATTTAGAAATGCAGCAGCTATTACTGAAGCCCAAACGAGATTTGTCTGCCAGTCTGGGGTGTAGTTTAATGTGGGTGTTCTTGGGTGTCTGTCATTCAATCACAACAAACAAACAATTGCAGCAGTGAGTTAGTGACAGAGGTAAGCTAAGCTAGCTTTGCCATGGAGAGCAGTTTTGAAGTTGAGGACTTCTCCCCACCTGACTGACTCACCATCTCAAGATGATCTATTCAGACTATGTGTAGGCTAAAGCCTGTGCTGACCTTGTGCTTAGCCAACCTGACAGTAGCTAGCTAGCCTAGCTTGGGGATAGCTACAGCTGGCTAGCCTATCTAGCTAGCTGATATTTCTCGATCAAATCACAGCTATGCCAAGAAAGCAAAAAGTACAGTGTCTGGAATATGTATCCTGAGACACTCGTACTACAACACCTTAATATGAAAGTAGCGTGCAACTTGAAGTTTTATCACATCACGTAAAGACGTGACCATGGAAACAATATCAACAACTGCAAGTTGAATCCCCGATCTTCAGTCAGCTCCGCTGTCAACACAATGTTCTATAACTTGCTACAGCCAGCAGATCTTCTTCTATGGTGAGGTTTAACGACGGGTGGCATCCAATATATGTTTCATTATCGCCAACAACTGGGGTATATATCCTKTATACTTTGTGATACTGAAAAGGAAAAACTACCATGCCAACTAACCCTACATTCATTGAAAACCCACCATCTATTCCACTATTTAACCCTACCTGATACTATCCCAGGCCAACGGGACAGGACACCACCACTCGACACACCCTGTAACTCTTCTGAAGTTAAATCTCGTACCCCCAAGTACTTCTCTGCCACTGCCACCACATCTATTTTCTGGGACTTTCTGGTTCCATCCCTGCTGTACAATTGATAACCATCGCTATGAACGCTAAGAATCCAACCTTACTGAAGCATTGTTGGCCTCTCCCTCTGTTCTGGCCCAGATCTACTACCCACAAGGATCCTCTCAGGATCCTTCACCGTAGACCCATCCTTCTCTACTTTCTTCATTGCCTCAGCATACGACACCTTCTGTACTCACCGACACTAGACACTCCTCTGTCCCATGCCCTCCTGCACATTTCCTACATCTTGGAATCTCCCTCCTACACACTTCTGCAACATGACCATAAACATGACACCTGAAACACTGCAGCGGGTTAGACACAAAAGTTCTAACAGGATAACTGAGAGATCCTAACATCCCGTCTCCTCCTCCATGATCTATGCTGCAATAGTCTATGTGCCTGGGGGCTAGGGGCAGTCTGCCCTATCTGGTGAAATTCTCCTGTCTTATCTGGTGTCCTGTGTGAACTTAAGTATGCTCCCTCTAATTCTCACATATCTCTCTCTCTTTCTCTCCCTTCCCCCTCCCAGAGGATCTGATCCCTTGGACCATGCCTCAGAACTACCTGGCCTGAAAACTCCTTGCTGTCCCCGTCCTCAGTCCACCTGGTCGTGCTGCTGCTCCAGTTTCAACTGTTCTGTCAGCGACTATAGAACCCTGACCTGTCTACCTTGTCCTGGACATGCTGTTTTTGACCTTCTCCCTCTCCCTCTCTCTCTCCCCCCCCCCCCCCTCTCTCTCCACACCTGCTGTCTAGACCTCTGAATGCTGAGGTGCTGACGTGTTGCACCCTTTACAACCACTGTGATTATTATTTGACCCTGCTGGTCATCTATGAACATTTGAACATCTTGAAGAACGATTTGGTCTTAATGGCCATGCACTCTTTTAATCTCCTCCAGCACAGCCAGAAGAGAACTGGCCACCCCTCAGAGCTTGTTCCTCTCTACTCAGCACAGCCAGAAGAGACTGGCCACCCCTCAGAGCCTGGTTCCTTCCACCCTGGCACAGCCAGAAAGAGGACTGCCACCCCTCAGAGCTTGTTTCTCTCTACCCGGCACAGCCAGAAGAGGACTTGCCACCCTCAGAGCTTGATTTCTCTCTAACCGGCACAGCCAGAAGAGGACTGGCCACCCTCAGAGCTTGGTTCTCTCTACCCGGCACAGCCAGAAGAGGACTGGCCACCCTCAGAGCCTGGTTCCTCTCCACCTGGCACAGCCAGAAGAGGACTGGCCACCCCTCAGAGCCTGGTTCCTCTCTAGGTTTCTACCTAGATTCCTGCCTTTTTAGGGAGTTTTTCCAAGCCACCATGCTTCTACATCTGCATTGCTTGACGGTTGGGGTTTTAGGCTGGGTTTCTGTATAAGCACATTGTGACATCTGCTGATGTAAAAAGGGCTTTATACATACATTTGATTTATTTAATGACTTTGTCGGGTAAAGACTCAGGCTCAAAACTGGACTGACAGCGACTCTTCTGTTTCACCACGCTCACCACCAGGTCTGCGTCGCACCAAACGGCGGGTGTCACACACACCGGGAATCTTCAACTTCAATTGCTCCACTTCCACACTTAACGCTACCCCAGAAATCCCTCCTTTTACTTATGCCCTGTTCCTAAGAGCAAAGCAAGAAACAGATATTAAGTCAAGTTGCGTGACACAGAGCACCCGCTTCCTCTGGGAAAAAGAAACACAAACAAATATCACAAGTGCACTACAAGTTACCTTCACTAGTTCGACTCCTTACCCACCCACCCTAAAACCATGAATGGATCCACCAAAAGGCAAGGGTCGATTTTCTCCAATTGGACCAGATTCTTCTTTATCAGGTCCATTGATGCAAGGCTTGGGCTCTGAGCTCTTCACCACACCTTCCACCACACCAGTTGATCTGGCGTAGTTCTTACTTTGTTTGTACTTGTCTTTTTTGACACCCCATTTCCCTATTTATCACCATCTTCTTCAAACTCTACTTTCCTCACTGTCTTCAAAACTTCATTTTTCCTCTTCCATTCCACACAGTCGAAACAGAAAGATGTCTCCTCCAGCTTARGTAGAGGCATTGCTTCCCCACACCCATAACAGAAGTTCCTGTGGTTCTTGCTTGTCTCTGTAGCTTTTTCCCCATCACTCAACACCGACTGACCTGACGCCATCTCACACACGACTCATCCCGTCCATGTTCTATCTGGTAATTCATTGCACACACCTGGTGTCCCAGGTCTAAATCATTCCCTGATTTGATGAGAACAATGAGCAAATGCAGTGGAACTGGCTTTGAGGTCCAGAGTTGAGTTTGAGCGCCCTAATCCTAAAACCTAGATAGCCAATTAGCACAGGTGGCGGCCTATTGGTGCTTCACAGCCAGCAATTTTGCCTCGTCCCTCCATATGTTTGCTGTTAGCTCTTTCCAGGGTGACAAATCCCAGAACTAATATCCCTACAAGTGTAGGCTACATGTGGACATTGCACAAACTTGGCCAGCTTAGTGTAGATACAGTTGAAGTCAAATCAAATCAAAGTTTATTTGTCATGTGCGTCAAACACAACAGATGTAGACCTTACAGTGAAATGCTTAYTTACAGGCTCTAACCAATAGTGCAAAAAAGGTATTAGGTGCACAATAGGTAAGTAAAGAAATAAAAACAACAGTAAAAAGACAGTGAAAAGTAACAATAGCGAGGCTATACACAGTAGCGAGGCTATAAAAGTAGCGAGGCTACATACAGACACCGGTTAATCGGGCTGATTGAGGTAGTATGTACATGTAGATATGGTTAAAGTGACTATGCATATATGATGAACAGAGAGTAGCAATAGCGTAAAAGATGGGTTGGCGGGTGGTGGGTGGCGGGACACATTTCAGATAGCCCGGTTAGCCAATGTGCGGGAGCATTGGTTGGTCGGGCAAATTGAGGTAGTATGTACATGAATGTATAGTTAAAGTGACTATGCATATATGATAAACAGAGAGTAACAGCAGCGTAAAAGAGGGGTTGGGGGGGGGGGGGCACACAGTGCAAATAGTTCAGGTAGCCATAGTCAGGAGTCTTATGGCTTGGGGTAAAAACTGTTGAGAAGCCTTTTTGTCCTAGACTTAGCACTCCGGTACTGCTTGCCATGCAATAGTAGAGAGAACAGTCTATGACTGGGGTCTTTGACAATTTTAGGGCCTTCCTCTGACACCCCTGGTGTAGAGGTCCTGGATGGCAGGCAGCTTAGCCCCAGTGATGTACTGGGCCGTACGCACTAAGCTCTGTAGTGCCTTGCGGTCGGAGGCCGAGCAATTGTCGTACCAGGCAGTGATGCAACCAGTCAGGATGCTCTCAATGTTGCAGCTGTAGAACCTTTTGAGGATCTCAGGACCCATGCCAAATCTTTTTAGTTTCCTGAGGGGGGAATAGGCTTTGTCGTGCCCTCTTCACGCTGTTTGGTGTGTTGGACCATTCTAATTTGTTGGTGATGTGGACACCGAGGAACTTGAAGCTCTCAACCTGCTTCACTACAGCCCAGTCGATGAGAATGGGGGCGTGCTCGGTCCTCCTTTTCCTGTAGTTCACAATCATCTCCTTAGTCTTGGTTACATTGAGGGATAGGTTGTTATTCTGGCACCACCCGGCTAGGTCTCTGACCTCCCTATAGGCTGTCTCGTCGTTGTCGGTGATCAGGCTACCACTGTTGTGTCGTCTGCAAACTTAATGATGGTGTTGGAGTCGTGCCTGGCCATGCAGTCGTGGGTGAATAGGGAGTACAGGAGGGGACTGAGCACGCACCCCTGGGGGGCTCCAGTGTTGAGGATCAGCGTGGCAGATGTGTTGCTACCTACCCTCACCACCTGGGGGCGATCCGTCAGGAAGTCCAGAATCCAGTTGCAGAGGGAGGTGTTTAGTCCCAGAGTGGAGTGCAATAGAGATTGCATCATCTGTGGATCTGTTTGGCGGAATGCAAATTCGGGAACTGGTCTAGGGTTTCTGGGAAATGTGTTTGATGTGAGCCATTACCAGCGTTTCAAAGCACTTCATGGCTACGGACGTGAGTGCTATGTGTCTGTAGTTGTTTAGGCAGTTTTCCTTCGCGTTCTTGTGCACAGGGACTATGGTGGTCTGCTTGAAACATGTTGGTATTAGACTCAATCAGGGACATGTTGAAAACATCAGTGGAGACACCTGGCAGTTGGTCAGCACATGCCCAGAGCACACGTCCTGCTAATCTGTCTTGCCCCGCAGCCTTGTGAATGTTGACCTTTTTAAAGGTCTTATTCACATCAGCGTGATCATATTTTTACTTATAATTCACTGTATCACAATTCCAGTGGGTCAGAAATTTACATACACGAAGTTGACTGTGTCTTTAAACAGCTTGGAAAATTCCAGAAAATGATGTCATGGCTTTAGAGCTTCTGATAGGCTAATTGACATCATTTGAGTCAATTGGAGGTAGACCTGTGGATGTATTTCAAGGTTTACCTTCAAACTCAGTGCCTCTTTGCTTGACATCATGGGAAAATCAAAAGAAATCAGCCAGACCTCAGAAAAAAATGTGTAGACCTCCAAGTTTGGTTCATCCTTGGGAGCAATTTGAAATGCCTGAAGTACCATGTTCTCTATTAAACAATAGTATGCAAGTATAAACTCCATGGGACCACGCAGTCATCATACTCTCAGGAAGGAGACATGTCGGTCTCTAGAGATGAATGTACTTTGGTGCGAAAAGTGCAAATCAATCCCAGAACAACAGCAAAGGACCTGTGAAGATGCTGGAGGAAACAGGTACAAAAGTATTTATATCCACAGTAAAACGAGTCCTATATCGACATAACCTGAAAGGCCGCTCAGCAAGGAAGACGCCACTGCTCCAAAACGCCATAAAAAAGCCGACTACGGTTTGCAACTGCACATGGGGACAAAGATCGTACTTTTGTCCTCTGGTCTGATGAAACAAAAATAGAACTGTTTGGCCATAATGACCATTGTTATGTTTGGAGAAAAAAGGGGAGGCTTGCAAGCCGAAGAACACCATCCCAACCGTGAAGCACGGGTGGTGCAGCATCATGTTAGAGGTGCTTCTGCAGGAATGACTTGTGCTCTTCACAAAATAGATGGCATCGTAGGTAGGAAATTATGTGGATAATTGAAGAAACATCTCAAGACATCAGTCAGGAAGCTCAAACTTGGTCGCAAATGGGTCTTCCAAATGGACAATGACCCAAGCATACTTCCAAAGTTGTGGCTTAAAGGGACAACAAAGTCAAGGTATTGGAGTGGCCATCACAAAGCCCTGACCTCAATCCTATAGAAAATGTGTGGGCAGAACTGAAAAGCATGTGTGAGCAAGGAGGCCTACAAACCTAACTCAGTTACACCAGCTCTGTCAGGAGGAATGGGCCAAAATTCACCCAACTTACTGTGGGAAGCTTGTGGAAGGCTACCCGAAACGTTTGACCCAAATTAAACAATTTAAAGGCAACGCTACCAAATACTAATTGAGTGTATGTAAACTTCTGACGCACTGGGAATGTGATGAAAGAAATAAAAGCTGAAATAAATCATTCTCTCTACTAATATTCTGACATTTCACATTTTTAAATGTGAAACATTCTAAGGATTTGGCTGTCTAACCACACACTGATATACAGAGATCTCTGGGTGAGGTTCTATCTTCAAGTCTCCAGTGGGTGATGAAGTCCCTTCCAGCTATGTCATGTATTACAGGTTGTGGACAGGTGCAGTCAGGTGGCATGACATTCCATCCTGGATATGTCCGTTTGTCTCGACCCATGGGTCCAGCAGGCAGAGTGCAATAAATACAAGCAGATGTGAGATGCAGGAAGATGGAACTCTTCTCATACCACTCTGTAGCTACTGACCAAGCTTAACTTATTGTGAAATGATGTGAAACTTCCAGAAGATTTCAAATGAGGGCCAGGTTTTCAGGATGGGTATTGTACTGGATAAGTATACAAAAATTATAAGCAGTGCTTGATTTGGGCAGGAGCTCACCGGAGCTAAGTACCGGCACCTCAAATGTTCTACTGCTTGAGCTCCTGTTCCTCTTATAGAATATAAGCTCAAAAGTATTGTGGAGCTCCTTCACCTAAATATAAACGGTAACATTACAAAAAAACGTTTTGAAACTGCAGTAAAAGTGCAGTAACTGCAGTCGACTGTGGTATTTTGGACGCAGTAATTGCAGAATAACTGCAGTGTACTGCAGTTGAACTGTAGTAATACTGCACTCTAATTGCAGTTACACTGCAAAATTACTGTAGTAAAAAAACTGTGTTATTTTGGATGCAGTATTTGCTGCATACTGCAGTTATACTGCACTCTGACTGGAATCTTTTTTCGTAAGGGTACCGGCACTCAAAATGAGTAACGGAACCTATTTAAATCCAAGTCAAGCATTGATTATATGTAAGGACCCCTCAAGATACACTTCATTTTAATTAGCTAAATCCTGTGTAACAGCGAGTAATTATATTGTATGTATGCAAACATTACATGTACATTACTGTGCTTTCAAATAATGTATTTTTCAACATCTGGGATGCCACTCATATTAGATCCCAGTCAGTGAGGTTGACCTACTGATTTGTTTTTACCTGCTCAACCAAGTTAACCCAGATTGTACACGTTATTTTAGCAATAACACTGAGTGGCGATATAGTTTGAACAGTGCACATTCAAGGGTAAGTAATGTTAGCCTATTGAGAAAACRCTATAATCTCTGACACCCAGCGCATAAATGAGGGGTCACAACCTTTGTGACAGTTGTTACTGTATGCAGGTGGGAAGAAGTGAAACACTAAGTTGGTGAATTTAGTGGAAACCTTACCATTTGTAACAAGCATGGTAATAAGCATTCATTGTTACACCACTGTATCTATATACCTCAATTACTACCAGTTACAGTGCATTTGGAAAGTTTTCAGACCCCTTGACTTCTTCCACATTTTATTACCTTACAGCCTTATTCTAAAATTGATTCAATTGTTTTTTTTCTCATCAATCTACACACAATACCCCATAATGACAAAGCAAAAACAGGTTTTTATAAATTTTTGCAAATGTATTAAAAATAAAATACTTTAATATTACATTTGCATAAGTATTCAGACCCTTTACCCAGTACTTTGTTGAAGTGCCTTTGGCAGCGATTATAGCCTTAAGTCTTCTTGGGTATGACACTACAAGCTTGTCACACCTGTATTTGCGGAGTTTCTCCCATTCTTCTCTGCAGATCCTCCCAAGCTCTGTCAGGTTGAATGAGGTGCGTCGCTGCACAGCTATTTTCAAGTCTCTCCAGAGATGTTCAATCAGGTTCAAGTCTGGGCTCTGGCCGTGCCACGCAAGGACATTAAATGACTTGTCCCGAAGCCAGTTCTGTGTTGTCTTGGCTGTGTGCTTAGGGTTGTTGCCACAGTCTGAAGTCCTGAACGCTCTGGAGCAGGTTTTCATCAAGGATCTCTCTGTACTTTGCTCCGTTCATCTTTCCCTCGATCCTGACTAGGCTCCCAGTCCCTGCCGCTGAAAAACATCCCTACAGCATGATGCTACCACCACCATGCTTCCCCGTAGGGATGGTGCCAGGTTTCCTCCAGATGTGATGCTTAGTACTCAGGCCAAATAGTACAATCTTCGTTTCATCAGACCAGAGAATCTTGTTTCTCATGGTCTGAGTGTGGGCTGTCATGTGCCTTTCACTGAGGAGTGGCTTCCGTCTGGCCAATCTACCATAAAGGCCTGATTGGTGGAGTGCTGCAGAGATGGTTGTCCTTCTGGAATGTTCTCCCATCTCCACAGAGGAACTCGGGTTCTTGGTCACCTCCCTGACCAAGGCCCTTCTCCCCTGATTGCTCAGTTTGGCCAGGCGGCCAGCTCTAGGAAGAGTCTTGGTGATTCCAAACTTGGAGGACACTGTGTTCTTGGGRACCTTCAATGCTGCAGAAATGTTTGGTACCCTTCCCCAGATCTGTGCCTCGACACAATCCTTTCTCTGAGCTCTACGGACAATTCCTTCAACCTCATGGYTTGGTTTTTGCTCTGACATGCACTGTCAACTGCGGGACCTATAGACAGGTGTTTGCCTTTCCAAATCATGTTCAATCAATTGAATTTATCACAGATGGACTCCAATCAAGAAACATCTCAAGGATGACCAATGGAAACAGGGCGCACCTGAGCTCAATTTTGAGACTCATAGCAAAGGGTCTGAATATTTATGTAATTAAGGTAGTTCCGTTTCTTTTTATAAATGTGCAAAAATGCAAGTGCTAACCCAAACAACATAATTGTTCTCATAAAAGTAACTAGCTACCTATCTTGCAAATCCGAGTTAGTTATCAAAATCTTTGTCCGAATTTAAATGAATTGGCTAGCTTTCTAACGTTAGCTAGCACAGGGATCTTCTTAGCTAGCCAGTTCGAGTTGAATTATCGATAGCAAGCGGGCTACAGTTACATGCTATCAAACTTTATCGTCAGGTGCAATGTTAGCTGTGCAAATATTCCTCTCTATAACATTGCATCACATTAGGGACAGGTTATGTATTTAGCTAGTTATATCACAGTATCACAACTCACCACACACTTGCACTTGATCACGACTCAGTTCATTACATCACACATAAGAGTCATTGGACGAAGGCGTCTTCTGTACGGGGGAGTTTTGTTAAGTTTTGTCTGAACGTTAACACACATGGCTGGCGGTATGGTTTTGGAAGCATTATAGGGTTAGGGTTAGTGTTCCCACACGGCCACATCTCTATGTTACAGCGCGTGTTTACGGGAGACAGAAAATGGAAGCCTATTTTCAATCCTATGCCAAGCAAGTGTGCATGCGTTGTAGACTTGACAATATGGCAGCTGGCAGCAGACCACACCTTGTGTCTCTGGGCAATTGCACATCATAAGTGAGCATGTAAGGAATCCATACCCAGCCCATCCATACCCGTCTTGACGCGCTCACTTCCAAATCTCGTTTTGAACGAGACTGACTTTATGACCAAAAGGATCCTATGTACACTTTGTAGTAAATATTGACACGATAATKAATGTTTCTGACTCATATCAATGCCACATAGGCTGTTTATAACCAGAGAAGTTGATTCTAGGAGGCAGTTCCCCTTTAACCATTAACACRGTTCCTGGCAATGGTCTGTACAGGGTCCCTGTGTCCTGTGGATTTTAGCTTCCTGATGTGCATTCACTTCCAGGGTATCGGGGAGCCTGTACAGTCTGCTATGGGAGTGGCTATCATTAATAACCAAATAGATGCTCTTACAGTATTTCATTTTATTCTATAGAGTAAAGCTCTGTGGACTTTGAATATTTCAACAAACTTAAATCCAATGTTCCTTCCTTTAGCATTATTTTTCACAATGAATAAGTCTATTTCAATGAATAATCTTTCGGCTGGAAACATTATACCACTCAAACGCAGCCTACACATGCTGGAATCACGACCCGGAGCTACTGAATGCTTTGTCTTTCAGAGGTTTCTGTCTTTCAGAGCCTCTTTTTGAATGAGAGTTCAACTTTCTGACCTCAGTTTACATTTACCCTTTATCAGTTCAGCAGGAACCAGGCCTGCTCTAAAATAGCTTTTTTCCAGGTGGTCTAAGGCTGGGGAAATCTCAGGCCCTCTTCATCACTCAGCTCTCTCTCTCTCTCGCTCTCTCGCTCTATCCAGAACACTGAGCTCTGGGATATTTGTGCATTGTGTATTGATTCGGGGTACAACCCTTGGCTGTAAAAGAGAGATAAAGAAGTTAAACATTAACTTTATTTTTTCAGGGGTCACAGTGTGGTTTCACATAGACCTACCGACACACACACAAAAACCTGGTTCCTCTGATGGACTCTGGAATATTGATTTTACCCCTCTCACCCTCTCTCTCTCTCTTTTACCACTCTCGCCCTGTCTCTCGCTCTCGCTCTCTCTCTCTCTCTAACTCTCTCTCTCTCTCACACTTGCTCTCTCACACATCCACAGAAAAAAGCCTTTGCAGTCAGTATTTCTCCTCTCAGATAGATAGTGTGGCTGGCAGGCAGCATTCCTGTCTACTCCCTTCAAGGTTACAGCGTGGTGGAGGGGAGAGCTCGGAGCACCTGCTGCCTTGCTGCCTGAGAGAGGAACCGTTGTTTTGTTCCACCCTCAACTGAACTGTAGCACTGCTTATTCCACTGTATCCACTTATCCTTTTCCAGTTCTGAAAAACTTAAAAGGACACCAAAAGAGATAACTATAGTGGTTTTTATGCAGTTTGTCCCAAGCTCAGATGTCATTATYGCAGAGAAAAGAGAACATCAAAAGGAAACTGGTGATAATAGGATTGTTGTGTTAATTMAAATTAATAAATATTAATCAGGTTGTCAGGTGCCTGGAAGATCAACAATTGTTTTAATATTTCGACTTTAGTGGCAGCAAATCTTATGGGCTTCCAATTTCTGTGTGAAACGTAGCAACCACAATTCTATTTTTGTGTGCTGAAGGCCAGCTTACCCCATAGCCTGAGAATACTGCACCTGGTTTGGACAGCAGCACAGGTGAACTCTGCACATTTCCATTGGTGGAATTTCTCACACTTGGTGCCATATAGATGACTCGATATTTGGGGGGGGGGGATGGCCCCCCAAAATAAAGCTAGGTGGCTCTTACTTTCTCCCCTTTCTCTCAGTAAGTTAACTGGCTTCCCAGATTGTAGCTAACCCGAGATACTAGTCATAGTCTGTCTGGTAAACTGTATTTCTATTTGATATATATATATATATAGAGAGAGAGAGAGAGAATCCACTTAACTGGACGGCTGACTGGCTGGTGGAGGGGGCCTCTGCCCTTTATTGAATCCTGTATGGGGGGGGTCCCACGATGACCACAGACAGACAGCTCCCTCTCTGCTGGAGGTCACTATTACAGACAGTTTGCTGTACACAAAGCCCCTATCATCGCCAAGCCTATCTCTGACCTTTCTGACCTGTCTCTCCTCTCTGGGGAGATTCCTATTGCTTGGAAGGCAGCCACAGTGCGTATTTTATTTAGATGGGGAAATCAGGCTGATTAACTGTTACAGGCCATTTCTATTTTGCCCTGTTAATCAAAAGTGTTGAAATAGTCAATAATCAACAGACTGGCTTTATTGATGTCTATAGTGTTTTCTCAGGTATGCAATCTGGTTTCTGCTCAGGTTATGGATGTGTCACTGCAACCCTAAAGGTCCCAAATTCTGTCACCCTTGCCTTCATTCTAAGCAATGTTGTGCTGCTATTTTTATTGACTTGGCCAACGCTTTTGCTACGGTAGACCATTCCATTCTTGTGGGCCGGCTAAGGAGTATTGGTGTCTCTGAGGGGTCTTTGGCCTGGTTTGCTAACTACCTCTCTCAAAAAGTGCAGTGTATGAAGTCAGAACATCTGCTGTCTCAGCCACTGCCCAAGCTCTTCTCAATTTACATCAACAACATAGCTCAGGCAGTAGGAATCTCTCTCATCCATTTATATGCAGATGATTCAGTCTTATACTCAGCTGGCCCCTCCCGGATTTTGTGTTAAACGCTCTACAACAAAGTTTTCTTAGTGTCCAACAAGCTTTCTCTACCCTTAACCTTGTTCTGAACACCTCTAAAACAAAGGTAATGTGGTTTGGTAAGAAGAATGCCCCCCTCCCCACAGGTGGGATTACTACCTCTGAGGGTTTAGAGCTTGAAGTAGTCACCTCATACATGTACTTGGGAGTATGGCTAGACGGTACACTGTC
The DNA here is from genome assembly GCF_002910315.2 of Salvelinus sp. IW2-2015. Lineage (NCBI taxonomy): Eukaryota > Metazoa > Chordata > Actinopteri > Salmoniformes > Salmonidae > Salvelinus > Salvelinus sp. IW2-2015. Next base: position 11,627,226 of record NC_036859.1, on the reverse strand, counting down.
CTTCTAGCACATATCAAAGCTGCAGGCTAAGGTTAAATCTAGACTTGGTTTCCTTTATCGTAATCGCTCTTCTTTCACCCCAGCTGCCAAACTAACCCTGATTCAGATGACCATCCAACCCATTCTAGATTACTGAGACATCATTTATAGATCGGCAGGTGTGGTGCTCTCAAGCGACTAGATGTTCTTTACCATCCGGCCATCAGATTTGCCACCAATGCTCCTTATACGACACATCACTGCACTCTATACTCCTCCGTAAACTGATCATCTCTGTATACCCGTTGCAAGACCCACTGGTTGATGCTTATTTATAAAACCCTCTTAGGCCTCACTCCCCCCTATCTGAGATACCTACTGCAGCCCTCATCCTCCACATACAACACCTGTTCTGCCAGTCACATTCTGTTAAAGGTCCCCAAAGCACACACATCCCTGGGCCGCTCCTCTTTTCAGTTTGCTGCAGCTAGCGACTGGAACGAGCTGCAAAAAACACTCAAACTGGACAGTTTAATCTGAATCTCTTCATTCAAAGACTCAATCATGGACACTCTTACTGATAGTTGTGGCTGCTTTGCGTGATGTATTGTTGTATCTACCTTCTTTCCCTTTGTGCTGTTGTCTGTGCCCAATAATGTTTGTAGCATGTTTTGTGCTACTACCGTGTTGTACGGCTGCCATGTTGTGTTACTACCATGTTGTTGTCATGTTGTGTTGCTACCATGCTGTGTTGTCATGTGTTGCTGCCATGCTATGTTGTCTTAGGTCTCTCTTTATGTAGTGTTGTGGTGTCTCTCTTGTCGCGATGTGTGTGTTGTCCTATATCTTTATTTTATTTTTAATCCCAGCCCCCGTCCCCGCAGGAGGCCTTTTGCCTTTTGGTAGACCGTCATTGTAAATAAAAATGGGTTCTTAGCTGACTTGCCTAATTAAATAAAGTATTTTTTTAATACACTGTCTGTGTGGTACATTCTGTAGACTGGGCTTCCAGCTCTTTGCCAGGTGGTCCTCTATATGACGTCTCTCTCTCTGTGTGTGTCTGGTACTACAAGGCCTTGTCCTACAGATCCATCCTTGGGAAGGTTCTCCTTGAGAAGGTTCTCCATGGTGTTGTGTTAGTCACTGTACAGTCTCACCTTAGGTCCAGCGCTTCTTTTGGTCACGCTGTGCTGCGTTAACTGTTTCAACACTATTTCTTTTTTTCTTTTTTTCTTCCCCCCCCAATGGCTCACCGACACAACCTCAAGCAACGAGAAAGCGAACMAATCTAACCTTAACCCAATGCTGACTATAAAGTATAGACGACAGGTACTCGGCTAATATAGTGAAAGGTCATGTACGCGTCATACTACGAGCTCTTAAAATGTCATAAATAATAGCCTGTTCTTTTATTTGACCAAAATCAAGTCTGTCAGATTCCTAAACAGGCGGTAGTGGATTACAGATGACAGAGTATTTATCAAGATGGCTTCCGCATTGCAGACAGGACAGTGAAAACACTTATCTCTAGATATTCCCTTATCAAAAAACAATTTAGCAGGAGAAACAGACATTAGCACAGGTTTTTGCTGAGCTGAGTGCTTTGGCTTTACCCTCCTCGGTACAAGGGTCTGTTTGCACTGTGCACACATCTCCATCTGCCTGGCTGGCTGCATGAAGACATTCACATTACTTCAATATTGCTTTGACGTCTAAATCTATTCTTTCTGGCTTCAGAAAACTTGGATRAAATATATCAATTAAATTAGTGAGGAGGGCAGAATGTGTGAACAGCAAGGTTATTATAAGAAACTGAAACTGAAACTAAAATAAAAKAATCATGWTTTTTTTTTTTTGTAAATTGAAATTAAATAATCAACAAACCCGTCTGAAAAACTAAAACTATACTGAAACTATTATCTTTGACTCCAAAACTAAATAAAATGGAAATCCCTTATATTCTTATACAGTGCATTGAGAAAGTATTCACACCCCTTGACTTTTTCCACATTTTGTTGTTACAAAGTGGGATTAAAATGGATTTAATTGTCTTTTTTTRTGTCAACGATCTACACAAAATACTCTAATGTCAAAGTGGATGAAAAATTCTAACATTTGAAAATAATATATGGGAAATAAAACACAAATACCTTGATTAGATAAGTATTCAACCCCCTGAGTCAATACATTTTAGAATCACCTCTGGCAGCGATTACAACTGTGAGTCTTTTTGGGGTAAATCTCTAAGAGCTTTCCACACCTGGATTTGTGCTACGGGGGAGATCTTCATGGGCTATACTCAGCCTTGCCTCAGGGTAGTAAGTTGGTGATTTGAAGATATCCCTCTAGTGGTGTGGGGGCTATGCTTTGGCAAAGTGGATGGGGTTATATCCTGCCTGGTTGGCMCTGTCCGGGGGTATCGTCGGATAGGGCCACAGGGTCTCCCGACCCTTCCAGTCTCAGCCTCCAGTATTTATGCTGCAATAGTTTGATGACTCCTTGCTGTCCCCAGTCTGCCCGGTCGTGCTGCTGCTCTGGTTTCAACTGTTCTGCCTGCGGCTGTGGAACACTGACCTGTTCACCAGGCGTGCTGCCTTGTCCCGGACYTGCTGTTTTCGACTCTCTCTCTCTCTTTTCGACCCTGCTGTTCATCTATGAACGTTTGAACATCTTGACCAAGTACTGTTATAATCTCCACCCGGCACAGCCAGAAGAGGACTGGCCAACCCTCAGAGCCTGGTTCCTCTCTAGGTTACTTCCTAGGTTCCCGCCTTTCCAGGGAGTTTTTCCTAGCCACCGTGCTTCTACATCTGAATTGCTTGCTGTTTGGGGTTTTAGACTGGGTCCCTGTATAGCACTTTGTGACATCGGCTGATATAAAAAGGGCTTTATAAATAMATTTGATTGATTGATGTTGGATTTGCCTCAAACATAAAACTTTGTATTCAGGACAAAAAGTGAATTGCTTTGGCACATTTCTTTGCAGTATTACTTTAGTGCCTTATTTCAAGCAGGATGCAGGTTTTGGAATATTTTTATTCCCTACAAGCTTCTGTCTTTTCACTCTGTCAAGGATCAACGCTGGGGATGAGAAGCAAGTACAGGGAGTAAACATTTACTGGAAAACGGGCATCAAACCAAAACAAGAACAGCGTCTGGACTGGGGGAACAAAACGACATAACGACAATAATGCTGATACAGGGAACCAACTGAGGAACAGACAGATATAGAAGGGCAATCAACAAAGTAATAGAGTCCAGGTGAGTCCAATATTTTGCAGCTACGCGTAATGATGGTGACAGGTGTGCGTAATGCCTGCCGCCCTCAGGTACCAGAGAGAGGCAGAGGCGTGCGAGCCTGATGGGGCGGCTGAAGCATGATGTGGGGTGTGCGCCTGCCGAGCCAACCGAGGCAAGAAGACTTCTCGAGCCAGCTAATGCGTGGAAGCCCGACGAGCTAGCTGAGGCACCMCCGGTTTCATCGGTGACTGCACCCGGACCCGACGTCACCAACCAAAACAAAATCCMAAAACTCCATGATGCTTCCTTTAGTGGTGTCAGCATTCTGTAAGGATCGACGCTAGAGACCAGAAGCAAGTACAGGAGTAAACATTTACTAGAAAAYAACATCAAACCAAAACAAGAACAGCATCTGGACAGGGGGAACAAAACGACATAATGACAATAATGCTGACACGGGGAACCAACTGAGGAACAGACAGATATAGAAGGGCAATCAACAAAGTAATGGAGTCCAGGTGAGTCCAATATTGCCCAGCTGCGTGTAATGATGGTGACAGGTGTGCGTAATGAAGGGCASCCTGGCGCCCTCGAGCACCAGAGAGGGAAAGCAGGAGCAGGCGTGACAGGTTAGTCTTGTGGAGTAAGTACAATGTTGTAGATCCATCCTCAGTTTTCTCCTATCACAGCCATTACACTCTTTAACTGTTTTAAAGTCACCATTGGCCTCATTGTGAAATCTGCGAGTGGGGTTCTTCCTTTCTGGCAACTGAGTTAGGAAGGACTGCTGTATCTTTGTAGTGACTGAGTGTATTGATACAACATCYAAAGTGTAATTAATAACTTCACCATGCTCAAAGGGATATTCAATGTCTCCTTTTTTATTTTTTCCCATCTACCAATAGGTGCCCTTTGCGAGTCATTGGAAAAACTCCCTGGTCTTTGTGATTAAATCTGTGTTTGAAATTCACTGCTCGACTGAGGAACCTTACAGATAATTSTATGTGTGGGGTACAAATATGAGGTAGTCATTCAAAAATCATGTTAAACACAATTTATTTCACACAATATGAGTCCATGGAACAAAGGGGTTGAATACTTGTTGACTCAAGACATTTCAGCTTTCCATTTGTAATTCATTTGTAAAAAATTTGAAAAACATCATTCCACTTTGACATTATGGGGTGTGTAGGCCAGTGTGTAGGCCAGTGATTTTTTTATTTATTTAATCAATTTTAACACAACAAAATGTTGACAAAGTCAATGAGTGTGAATACTTCCTGAAGGCACTGTAGCAGTCTGTTGTCCGACTGCACAATCGATGACGTGGCATGCAACCTTTGGTTGATGCATGCAGCGTCTGAGCAGGGGAATGTGACCATGATGTGGTAAACAGATATGCAAAATACCTATCCAGGTGTTGTAAGATCTGGCAGGCGTCAGCAACGTCTGAACAGAGGAGCCCATTTAGATGAGCATGATGCAAGGCTCTCACACGGTCACATAGAGTATCTGCGCATGTGCGTGAGTGCGCTTCACACTTCTACAATGTGGTTGCTACCGGACCAAAACAATGGTGAAGTTGAGCCTCSASCTTCAACGCTCCTGGTTGTTGCAGAAATGTGTCCACTACTACTGTTTACTTGGTGAATCTACGTACCTCATCTTGCTGAGTCTACCTGTAAACCTAAGCTATGACTTGACCTATCACCTTATGCACTACTGACCCCAGTGGCAAGAAGTGACATCCCCAAAAACTGTACAACACATACATGGCTCCTAGCCTCCCACWCATACTTTCTGTCCCTAACACTAAAACGTAATATTAAAACGAAATAGAAATGTTTTTATWAAACTTAAATTAAATAAAAACGATTAAATCAGATCTGAAAAAGAACAGAAACTAAACTGAATTTAAAAGAGAAATCTTAAAGCTAAAAGAAATATAAACCAACCTAAAAACACAAAACTATAATAACCTCGGTGAACAGTATTTAAAAATGAAACAGAACCAGATTTGAAGTAGACAAATAGAAATGTTGTCATTTATTTCCCTTAATGTGTCCTGTGTATGGCTGGGTGCTGGCTTCTGGTTGGAGATGGGGGGTGGAGATTGGCTGAGAGCGATGCCCAGGCTTGGCAGGGGGGTGAGGGGGTGAGGGAGGTCACAACAGGAGATGGAGCCTGTGTGGGTCACCATGAGGTTACCCTGAACCTGAGTTTGGATTCTGCAGGCCGTATTTATCAAGCAAAGCAAGCTGGGAGGTGTGTGTGTGTGTGTGTGTGTGTGTGTGTGTGTGTGTGTGTGTGTGTGTGTTGTGTGTGTGAGTGGTGTGTGTGCAAGTGTTTGTTCTCGTGTGAGGGTGTAGTAAGATAAGGGAAAGCAGCTCCAGTTCCATGCTGCTCCAGGATCTAGCGACGGTGTCTGTCAAGGATGGAGGCTCTTTTTGTGGACCACAGCCGTCCGTGGGGTGGGGCTGGGGGGGAGATGGATAGCCCACACTCCTGTGCCTCTAACCCTGGAAGGCTACTGGCATGTCTGGCTGACACAGACACAACTTATACAGGCTGGAGCTGTGTATATGACAATATCGTAAAGCACTACTAGAGCTTTGTGAATACTCACTCAATTGAACTTTTTTCAATTTCGCCTATTAATGACATACCCAAATCTAACTGCCTGTAGCTCAGGACCTGAAGCAAGGATATGCATATTCCTGATACCATTTGAAAGGAAACACTTTGAAGTTTGTGGAAATGTGAAATGAATGTAGAAGAATATAACACATTAGATCTGGTAAAAGATAATACAAAGAAAAAAACTAAAAAATCGTTTTTTGTATTATTTTGGCCAATCGATGGCAGCAGTGTATGTGCAAAGTTTTAGACTAATCCAATGAACCATTGAATTTCTGTTCAACATTTTGTATCAAGACTGCCCAAATGTGCCTAATTGGTTTATTAATAACTTTTCAAGTTCATAACTGTGCACTCTCCTCAAACAATAGCATGGTATTATTTCACTAATAGCTACTGTAAATTGGACGGTGCAGTTAGATTAACAAGAATTTAAGCTTTTTGCCAATATCAGATATGTCTATGTCCTGGGAAATGTTCTTGTTACTTACAATCTCATGTTAATCGCATTAGCCTACGTTAKCTCAGCCGTCCCGCGGGGGACCCACCGATCCTGTAGAGGTAAGCACTAGTAGAAATCCCAAAATTGTATTTCTCAAGGACATATTTTCTTGTCTTTAGTAACATCTAACTCCTCATCCACATGTTGAGAGGCCAGTGGAGTGTGGTAAAAACKGAAACAAGATGGTGCACAGTGCTTGACTTGGGTAGGAGCTCATCGGAGCTGAGTACCGGCACCTCMAATCTTCTACTGCTTGAGGTCTTATTGAATATTAGATCAAAAGTATTGTGGAGCTCCTGCACCTAAGTATAAACAGTACCAGCACCCAAAATGAGTACCATAACCTATTTCAGTCCAAGTCAAACACTGACAGTACATGTATCATTAATGTGTCCAATAAGTATGGAGTATTTGTTTTTACCCTGGATTATGCCTGTTAAAATGGTCTGTAGGTGCTTGGGCCAGGGGCACATGCAGGCCCGGGCCCACAAGGGGGCTAAAGGTCGCTTAGTCCCCTCAGTTTTTGTTTCATGTCCCTATATTCTAATGGCAAAAACGGTAAAATGATTGAGTGACCGGTTGGCGCAAAACTAGAGTTTACAGCCAGCATGGGGCACAGAATATTCAGTCTTCTCGATGCTCCAAACAAATTACTCCAGGCAAAAGCAACAGACCTTTATACTGGAGTCAGTGGGCCACAGTGCGTTGGAGTGCGTCGAGAAGTTGAGGGGCGACTGCGAGTTCGAAGACATTTGGGCACAGTGCATTGGAGTGTGGAGAAGTTGAGGGGCGAGTTCGAAGACATTTGGGCACAGTGCGTTGGAGTGTGGAGAAGTTGAGGGGCGACAGCGAGTTCGAAGACATTTGGGCACAGTGCGTTGGAGTGTGGAGAAGTTGAGGGGCGAGTTCGAAGACATTTGGGCACAGTGCAGTGGCACTGACACACCACCACCAGCTCCAAGCCAACAGCAACGTTATGCACATACACCTTTTCAGCAATACGTGGTGGACAGTGCAGTAGGCCAACAGGACAGAGGAGAAAAGACTGTTCTTCAGCACGTCGAATGCTGTCATTGGTGAAATGTCCAAACGATTCAGCAAACGCTACAGCCAACAAACTGGTGGAGGCACTGTGTGCCATTGACCCAGAGAGTCAGGACTTTCTAGACGTGAAAAAGCAAAACAGATTTGGTGGAAGCTGAGTTTAGTGTCGCCCGCCAGTTTTTGCAGACTGAAATCTTACGGTCCTCTCTGGCTCCAGTGAGGACCAATGGACCCCATTTGATATCCTGCAATGATTTTTCTGGGCCTCTCTCCCCTATCCAGCCTGTGCTTACTGCACTGAAACATGGACTGACTTCTGAGGCATCCACGGCTACATGCGAGAACTCATTTTGCACTGTGACAAATGTGTTCAGTCAGCATAGAAGAGGCATGCTACACCCGAGGAAAGCTCAACTAATCCAACTGGCTTTTGAGGGGGATCTTGCAAGAAGACTTCGGGCAGAATGGAATTATCGATTAGCCTACTCAAGACGTTCCACAGAGCATCACGGAAGCTGCAACTCTTTTGAAAATATACAATTTAAACAATCTAGCTGGTTGGTTTTTATTAAAATCTTGCTTTAGTGTGTAGGGCGCTGTCCAYAGTGCTGATAGATCTCAGCGAGATTTCGTGCCATTGAAACTGTCACTTGGTCAAAAGCCTTTWAAAATATTTTATGCTTATTGTGGTGTAGCGTGATATAAGCCGAATTCAATATAACTCCAATGCAAGAACCCAAATGAAGCCCCTGGGTGTARCTACATATGGGTATGTTTCATCATAGACATAGATAGGCTTCGTTGTATTATGGTTTTCTTGGTAGCCTATTGGTTTGCGTTGCTGTAAAAGGAGCTGTATGTATTGGAAACGTGTTTCTGGTAGGTAGGCTGGCATTGTCGAATTTTATTCACAGAAGTGTATTGTGCCATATCACAATGTGTTGCTGAACTCATGACTGAGCAGCATGATTTTCAATGTTTGAAGCGGGCCTGTTTTGGCAAGACAGCTGTGTATTGCTGCATCTCACTGTAACAGGCAGTAGGCTATGTGTTGGTTATTTGGATCTCTATTTGCCTTTTGTTTACTGTGTTTGTTTAGTGTTAATGTAACTAGCCTGAATATAGATTGTGTCATGCCTTTATCGATCTAATATTTAGTTTACTAGGTCTACTACCTGGTACCACTGTTTTGTTCTGGTCGCATTCATTCACATTCACAGTTGTCGGTATTCTAAGCCAAACTGCTATTCAGTATTTTTGTTTGCATGCATGAATAACTAAGGTACTACTTTCAGCATTTAGTTTGCATTATCTTGGTGAGACAGCTGTGTGCATGGCTGCATTCACATAGGCTGTTTGTAATAGGTGAATTGCCCTATCTATCTTGTAGCCCAGGGGTGTCAAACTCATTCCATGGAGGGCCTAGTGTCTGCAGGTTTTTGTTTTTTCTTTCAATTAAGCCCTAGACAACCAGGTGTGCAGAGTTCCTTACCAATTGGTGACCTTGATTCATCAATCAAGTACAAGGGAGGAGCGAAAAGCCACAGACACTCGGCCCTCCGTGGAATGAGTTTGACACCTGTGTTGTAGCCAATATTCATTACCAAAACGGCCTAGCTGTAGGGCGCTGTCCATTGTGCTGATACAGAGCGGCAGAGATAGGCTACAGATTTCAAAAGCACTCAAGATCAATCTCAGCATTTTAACTTTATGTTTGTTGTGGCATAGTGTGAATATGTAAGCAGAATTTAATATAATTCAAATGCAAAACTTTGCCCCCCCTCGTTGATTTCAACTGCCCCCTCAGTCACATTATCCTGGCACTGGGTCTGGGCACATGTTATTAAGTATTAACACAGCCATATAACCACGTTACTGATTGACACCTCTTGTTGTTGAGACTCTTGCCGACCTTTGCGGCATGACATCGGTGCATCCTCCACACACAAGTGTGTGTTATTCAGTGGGAACATCTCAGTACAGGGAGCAGAAGTGTTTGCTTCGAACCTCCCTTTCAGGCCTGGCCCAGCCTGCTCTTTTATCCTGTCTCTCTCTCCCTCTCTCCTTCACTCTATTTCTTCCTCTTCCTCTCTCTCTCACATTCACACTCACTCTTCCCTCACTCCCCCATACCTCCGTCTGTCCTTCCTATCTAACCCATACTCTGAATCCCTCCATCTCTTCTGTCCTTCACTAACTGGATCCTTTGAGAGACCTTCAGAGTGAGCCTTATCCTGTGCATCATAAAACGCTAAGACATAAAGATGGCTTGTACAAAGTGTAGGAAGGCCTGGTTGACATTTAGTGCCTCTGGATCTTTCCGCCGGGGCAAAAGTCGAATGTGCTCTGGAGAACCTTTGATATATGATATATGCCTTTTATGCTCGCTTTGAGGCAAGCAACCTGAAGTCCCTGTGCCCAAGAAAGCGAACGTGACCTGCCTAAATGATTACCGCCCCGTAGCACTCACGTCGGTAGCCATGAAGTGCCTTGAAAGGCTGGTCATGGCTCAGATCAACACCATCATGCCGGAAACCCTAGACCCACTCCTATTCGCATTCTGCTGCAACAGATCCACAGATGACCCAATCTCAATCGCAATCCACACTGCCCTTTTCCACCTGGACAAAAGGAAAACCTATATGATAATTTTGTTCATTGACTACAGCTCAGCATTCAACTCCATAGCACCCACAAAGCTCATCACTAAGCTAAGGACCCTGGGACTAAACATCTCCCTCTGCAACTGGATCCTGGACTTCCTGATGGGTTGCTCCCCAGGTGGTAAGGGTAGGCAACAACACATCTGCCACGCTGATCCTCAACACTGGGGCCCCTCAGGGGTGTGTGCTTAGTCCTCTGCTGTACTCCCTGTTCACCCATGACTGCGTGGCCAAGCACGACTCCAACACCATCGTTACATTTGCTGACGACACAACAGTGATAGCCCTGATCACCGACAACAATGAGACAGCCTATAGGGAGGAGGTTAGAGACCTGGCAGTGTGGTGCCAGGACAACAACCTCTCCCTCATTGTGAGAAAGACAAACGAGCTGATCGTGGACTATAGGAAAAGGAGGGCCGAAGAGTCCCCCATTAACATAGATGGGGATGAAGTGGAGAGGGTTGAGAGTTTCAAGTTCCTTGGTGTCCACATCACTAATAAACTCATGGTCCAAACACACCAAGACAGTTGTGAAGAGAGCACAACACCACCTTTTCCCCCTCAGGAGACTGAAAAAATTTGGCATGGATCCCCAGATCCTCAAAAAGTTATACAGCTGCACCATCGAGAGCATCCTGACCGGTTGCATTACCGCTTGTAAAGGCAACTGCTTGGCATCTGAACGTAAGGTGCTACAGAGGGTAGCACCAGTACATCACTGTGGCCAAGTTTCCTGACATCCAGGACTTATATACTAGGCGGTGTCAGAGGAAGGCCCAAAACATTGTCAAACGACTCCAGTCACCCAAGTCATAGACTGTTCTCTCCGCTACCACATGGCAAGCGGTACCGGAGCACCAAGTCTAGGATCAAAAGGCGCCTTAACAGCTTCTACCCCCAAGCTTCTACTAACCTGTACCCCCGCACATTGACTCGGTACCGGTACCCCCTGTATATAGCCTCGTTATTGTTATGTAGTTTTCTTGTGTTACTTTTTGATTTTATAATAATATTTCTTTAAAAAAATATATATATATTTTTTACTTTAGTTTATTTAGTGAATATTTTCTTAACTCTATTTCTTGAGCTGCATTATTGGTTAAGGGCTTGCAAGTAAGCATTTCACGGTAAGGTCCACTACACCTGTTGTATTCGGCGCAGATGACAAATAAAATTTGATTTGATTTGATATGACACTTTAGCACATGTATGGCATGTCAGTGTGAGATGATGAACGGTTGAAGAAATCAACTGGCAGGCCTATGTACTGTGCATATCTCTTTGACAATTCCGGTTCGGTTCTACACGTCCATCATTGAGTCCATCCTCACCTCGTCTATCACTGTCTGGTTTGGATCTGCGTCTGCCCGCTGCAAGGTCAAACTGCAGCGCATCATCCGGTCTGCGGAGAAGGTCATCAGCTGTCACCTGCACTCCATCAAGTACCTGCACGCCTCCAGGACAAGGGAGCTTGCAGGTCAGATCATCACCAACCCTGCCCACCCCGGACACCCCATTTTTCAAAGACTCCGCTCTGGCAGGTGATTTAGGTCATGACCAAAACCTCCCGCCACCAGAACACTTTCTTCCTCCGTGCACATCAACCGGCCAATCGGGCTCATACGGATTAAGTGGATTTGCTTTGGGACGATTACTGCACCTTGTCATCAATGACGTCAAATACTAATCTGCACTATACCACATTTTCACTATTTACACCTCCGGTCCTCTGCACAACCCTGTGTAAATTGTATATTCCCACTGTAATCAGCCTATACTCCAGAGTTTTTTGTTTTATGTTTACTGTTCCGATATTGTACATTCTGTATGATGTCTCTGTGGACTTGTATTGTATATTTATGTATACTTGTATATGGACTGTATTCTTCGTGTATATTGTCTACTGCTGGCAGCACCTTCTCACTAAGACGAATTCTGGGTATGTGTAAATGTACTTGGCAATTCTGATTCAGATTTTGATGTGTCGTACAGTCGGACTCAATCAAAGAATGCACACTTTCTTCTGTGTGCAAAATGTAAACTCAGCAAAAAAAGAAACGTCCTCTCACTGTCAACTGCGTTTATTTTCAGCAAACTTAACATGTGTAAATATTTGTATGAACATAACAAGATTCAACAACTGAGACATAAACTGAACAAGTTCCACAGACATGTGACTAACAGACATGGAATAATATGTCCCTGAACAAAGGGGGGCAAAATCAAAAGTAACAGTCAGTATCTGGTGTGGACACCAGCTGCATTAAGTACTGCAGTGCATCTCCTCATGGACTGCACCAGATTTGCCAGTTCTTGCTGTGAGATGTTACCCCACTCTTCCACCAAGGCACCTGCAAGTTCCCGGACATTTCTGGGGGAAATGGCCCTAGCCCTCACCCTCCGATCCAACAGGTCCCAGACGTGCTCAATGGGATTGAGATCCGGGCTCTTCGCTGGCCATGGCAGAACACTGACATTCCTGTCTTGCAGGAAATCACGCACAGAACAAGCAGTATGGCTGGTGGCATTGTCATGCTGGAGGGTCATGTCAGGATGAGCCTGCAGGAAGGGTAGCACATGAGGGTCTTCCCTGTAATGCACAGCGATGAGATTGCCTGCGATGACAACAAGCTTAGTCCGACGATGCTGTGACACACCGCCCCAGACCATGATGGACTCTCCACCTCCAAATCAATCCCGCTCCAGAGTACAGGCCTCGGTGTAACGCTCATTCCTTCGTCGATAAACGCGAATCCGACCATCACCCCTGGTGAGACTAAACCGCGACTCGTCAGTGAATAGCACTTTTTGCCAGTCCTGTCTGGTCCAGCGACGGTGGGATTGTGCCCATAGGCAACGTTGTTGCCGGTGATGTCTGGTGAGGACCTGCCTTACAACAGGCCTACAAGCCCTCAGTCCGGCTTCTCTCAGCCTATAGCGGACAGTTTGAGCACTGATGGAGGGATTGTGCGTTCCTGGTATAACTCGGCAGTTGTTGTTGCCATCTTGTACCTGTCCCGCAGGTGTGATGTTCAGATGTACCGATCCTGTGTTGGTGTTGCTACACGTGGTCTGCAACTGCGAGGACGATCAGCTGTCCGTCCTGTCTCCCTGTAGCACTGTCTTAGGCGTCTCACAGTACAGACATTGCAATGTATTGCCCTTGCCACATCTGCAGTCCTCATGCCTCCYTGCAGCATGCCTAAGGCACGTTCACGCAGATGAGCAGGGACCCTGGGCATCTTTCTTTTGGTGTTTTTCAGAGTCAGTAGAAAGGTCTCTTTAGTGTCCTAAGTTTTCATAACTGTGACCTTAATTGCCTACCGTCTGTAAGCTGTTAGTGTTTTAACGACCATTCCATAGGTGCTTGTTCATTAATTGTTTATGGTTCCTTGAACAAGCATGGGAAACAGTGTTTAAACCCTTTACAATGAAGATCTGTGAAGTTATTTGGATTTTTACGAATTGTCTTTGAAAGACAGGGTCCTGAAAAAGGGACGTTTCTTTTTTTGCTGAGTTTACATGCCTCCCTCAATGTGTTGCAATGGACTTGCTACAATGTTTAGTCACAAAATATAAGGAGGTTTGTTTGGATATTTGTTTTTTATGCTTCAAGCCATATTTTTGCTTGTTACCTACACTTAAACGATCGCTTTATTCTTGGAAGGCATGTCTCTCTTGAATACCAGTGTTGGTACGCTGTAGCAGGTAACCAGGCAAACAGACACATTCTCAGAATGACTTACCTCCATTTCATCTATACCCATTGTTCCCAGGATTGAAGTGGGCCAGAGGAGAGAATGTGATGTTGTTCTAGTCAATATCTCCCAAGAATTGGCTGTGGAGGGAGGTGAGGTCAATGATTTATTAGCCTATAGCAACCCTGGGTGTCCTCAGCCTCACACAGGTGCCGGAGATATAGAAACACATATGCTTGTTGACGTTCTCAGACATTTTAGCCTCACAATTCACTGGTCAAAAGGGGTTCGTTTGCTATAAATTGCTCCTTTGTAAAATATCTATCATTTACACTTCAAGCAGATCACTAGATTAGTGCCTCACCTTCATTTTTTTTATACTGGTCTTTGTAACATGTTCATAAGACAATATTTTGATAAAGATGTATTGCCTGACATTATTTAATTCTAACTTAAAAATTAAGTGTTATCTTGGCCTTATTATTATCTCATGATGGATAAGAGCTGTTCCAATGTGTTGCGACGAATATGTCATTATCCTAACTATTATCCAACTTGTTATGGACAGTGTAAGTCACACGATGATGTCACAGAGTAGCGTTCAAGATAAATGCTGTCATTTTCCTCCTATCCCAATCGTTTCCCATCATTATCAGTGCTTGGTATTCTAGGTCCATGCTGGGTTGTTGAAGGCTAGTACACACACACACGCGCGCGCACAAACACACACACTCATCGTCCCCAGCGCCTATAGCATCTTGATGCTCTTTGTGAGTCTGAGCTGTGTGTTCTCTCTTGTTCTGTAAACACTGATCTGAGTGGAGCCAACACCTCTAGGCTATGGACCATGTTCTATCAAAACAAATCACACACAATGCCCAATGTTTTTGTAAAGTGGGGAGGGATAGGAGGGGGTGAGGTAGGAGGGAAGGGGGTGAGGTAGGAGGGGAGGGGGGGGTGTCAAACAAGAGTCCTGGGTAGTGGGATCAGTGTATGAAAGAATATGAATTTAAGTACAAAAATGTATTGTTTTAGGGAAATGTCAATTCAGTTGTTATTGTGTTCAATCCAGGAAATAGATTTAAATGTATCGCATATTGCCTATGAGGATATTTTTTAAATGATAATTTACACATAAAATGTTTTCCTGACACATTTGCAGTTACATGTAACACAGTGCTTCAAGTCTACTTTTTCTAAGTGCTTAGTTTGCTTGGTATTTCTGTTATGAATACAGTATTTACAATAAGACATATACAGAGACCCCAATCCAAATCTTGTGAAATCAACAGAGAACAGCTTTGTCCTTCTGAAGGGACAACGTGCTATATAGACACTACGTGGAAGTGAGACCGGTAATGGCCTGATCCAGTAGCTACTCCCATCTCCCATGTCTTTCTTGTCACCTTTTGTTGAGCTAGAGTGGTACAGGCACCAAGTCACAATGTTACAGTAAATGATACGTGCTGGAGATCATCCTGATATGACCTCATTTTGTAGAATCATCCAGGTTTTTTTAGGTCATGGGAATGCCCCCCTCAAAGACAAACTCACCACGGAAACTCAACCATGGAAACGAAGGGCCAGAGCCACTACTACGCAGATGTCATTTTGACATGGAATTACGAGAGAAAGAGTATCGGGAAGGACGGTGAATTTATAAACGAATCAGTTACGGTGAAGTAGAAGGGAGGTGACACATTGCTTTTCAGTCAGACCTGGAGTCATTTCATGTCTTTTCTTGCTGTAGTATAGTTAGGTGTAATATTCCCACCATGAGCAAACATTTCCGGACAAACAGAGGGAGCTGTGGGCACTATGGCTCTGCCTGGTACAGCACACTGAGGACGGAGACACAGGCACAAAGGAAGGCGCATGATTGGTCTGTTTGATGGAGATCTGATAAAAAAATATATAATTGGAGCATGTAGAATTCACATGTTGACTGTTTTCAGTCAAACAAAGACTCTGTCACGCCATAAACTAAACTGACCTAGCACCTCAATGTTTTCATTGTCTGGGCAACTGGAGTGAAGTGATAATGTGACAGGAACTCTGCAGTCAAGTGCACAGTTGGAATGAGTGTGCTTTATTTTAATGTGTGTGGAAGAGTAGTGTGCGTGCACGTGTCTGTGTGTCTGTATGTACACATGTGCAAGTATAGCTGTTTGAGGTGCCTGAGACAAGGTCATACGGTCATGGAAGGACAAGGGAAACCGTTGCCACATGATGGTGGCCATGTTTGGTTGGTTGAGCTCTGCAGTCTTTTCAGTAACAAGATGTTATCAGGTCTGCCGGGCCCCTTGTTTGTTCTACACACTCAAACAGCCTCACACACATTTGAATACATTTTCCAGTGGAAAGAAACTGTCTATAGAGAAGGTCAAGGCCCTAGCTTAGCGTTGTGCATTTCAACAGAATAGTGAAAGAGGACAAGACCTTTTGAGTTATGTAATTTGTTACAATCGGATTGGTGTTTCTAAAATGTCACAAAAGTGTTGGATTGACTCAGCAACTCACAACTCCAAGGACCAATTTGGGGCTAGTGTTCAGTTCTGCACAGTCAAAATTAGCTATGGTACTACCAGGGTTGCGTAGGTTACTTTCTAAATGTAATCCATTACAGTCACAAGTTACCTGTCCAAAATTGTAATCAGTAACGTAACTTTGGGATTACCCAAACTCAGTAACGTAATCTGATTACATTCAGTTACTTTTAGATKACTTTCCCCTTAAGAGGCATTAGAAGAAGAGAAAAATGTGTACGTTACCATTTGAACGACATCTATTGCAGGATAAATCAATGTTAAAGTTTACATAGCTGGCCATATGGACGTTAAATTGAACGACTCAATGCCATATGCTGCATTTGCTATAGACCTATTGTTTACCTTTTTCTTGGCGAAATTATCTTAATAATATGCAGCCATTTAAAGGGCAAATCCACAGATGAAACAATAACAAAACAGTTGCCACGCCTCTGTTTTGGTAAAAAACTGAGGGATGGGCCTGGAGAAATGTAACCACTCTCAGATTAATAGACAGAGCTATAGATGCAAGGACTGACCATCCATGATATCAAAATAATTGTTTTAACCATGTTATGAGGCTATACAGTGTTTGTTTACATTTACAAGATTATTGTCACACCCTGACCTTAGAGAGCCYTTTATTTCTCTATTTGGTTAGGTCGGGTGTGATTTGGGTGGGCAATCTATGTGTTCTATTTCTTTGTTGGCCGGGTATGGTTCCCAATCAGAGGCAGCTGTCTATCGTTGTCTCTGATTGGGGATCATACTTAGGCAGCCTGTTTTCCACCTTAGTTTATGGGATCTTGTTTTTGCACAGTTACTAGGTAGCCTGCAGAACGTTATGTTCGTTTATCTTTTTTTTTTTTTGGTGTTCATCATAAAGAAAGATGTACACTTACCACGCTGCGCCTTGGTCTCCTTCTATCAACGAGCGGAACATTTATATTTTGGGTTCTCATGGACGTATGACAGTTGAACTAAGCTCATGAGGCATTTATAAGTTAAATTCTTCAGGAATCATACACACACATATATATACAGTGGGGAGAACAAGTATTTGATACACTGACAATTTTGCAGGTTTTCCTACTTACAAAGCATGTAGAGGTCTGTAATTTTTATCATAGGTACACTTCAACKGTGAGAGAAGGAATCTAAAACAAAAATCCAGAAAATCACATTGTATGATTTTTAAGTAATTAATTTGCATTTTATTGCATGACATAAGTATTTGATACATCAGAAAAGCAGAACTGAATATTTGGTACAGAAACCTTAGTTGCAATTACAGAAGATCATACGTTTCCTGTAGTTTCTTGACCAGGTTTGCACACACTGCAGCAGGGATTTGGCCCACTCCTCCATACAGACCTTCTCCAGATCCTTCAGGTTTCGGGGCTGTCGCTGGGCAATACGGCTTTCGGCTCCCTCCAAAGATTTTCTATTGGGTTCAGGTCTGGAGACTGGCTAGGCCACTCCAGGACCTTGAGATGCTTCTTACGGAGCCACTCCTTAGTTGCCCTGGCTGTGTGTTTCGGGTCGTTGTCATGCTGAAGACCCAGCCACGACCCTCTTCAATGCTCTTACTGAGGGAAGGAGGTTGTTGGTCAAGATCTCGCGATACATGGCCCATCCATCCTCCCCTCAATACGGTGCAGTCGTCCTGTCCCTTTGAGAAAAGCATCCCAAAGAATGATGTTTACACCTCCACGCCCGTGCTTCATGTTTGCTGGGTGTTGTCTGGCGTTGTATCTTCATATAAACGCGCGCGAGTGGAGTTTAGAGCAAAAAGCTCTATTTTTGTCTCATCAGACCACATGACCTTCTCCATTCCTCCTCTGGATCATCCAGATGGTCATTGGAAACTTCAGACGGGCCTGGACATGCGCTGGCTTGAGAGGGGACCTTGCGCGTGCGCTGCAGGATTTTAATCCATGACGGCGTAGTGTGTACTAATGGTTTTCTTTGAGACTGTGGTCCCAGCTCTCTTCAGGTCATTGACCAGTCCTGCCGTGTAGTTCTGGGCTGATCCCTCACATTCCTCATGATCATTGATGCCCCACGAGGTGAGATCTTGCATGGAGCCCAGACCGAGGGTGATTGACCGTCATCTTGAACTTCTTCCATTTTCTAATAATTGTGCCAACAGTTGTTGCCTTCTCACCAGCTGCTTGGCTATTGTCCTGTAGCCCATCCCAGCCTTGTCAGGTCTACAATTTTCCCTGATGTCCTTACACAGCTCTCTGGTCTTGGCCATTGTGGAGAGGTTGAGTCTGTTTGATTGAGTGTGTGGACAGGTGTCTTTTATACAGGTAACGAGTTCAAACAGGTGCAGTTAATACAGGTAATGAGTGGAGAACAGGAGGGCTTCTTAAAGAAAAACAACAGGTCTGTGAGCCCGGAATTCTTACTGTTGGTAGGTGATCAAATACTTATGTCATGCAATAAAATGCAAATTAATTACTTAAAAATCATACAATGTGATTTTCTGGATTTTTTGTTTTAGATTCCGTCTCTCACAGTTGAAGTGTACCTATGATAAAAATGACAGACCTCTACATGCTTTGTAAGTAGGAAACCTGCAAAATCGGCAGTGTATCAAATACTTGTTCTCCCACTGTATATATATTAACTATATATATATATATATAAATAGTGGGAGAACTAAGATCGCAGTGTATAAATACTGTTCCCCACTGTATATATACTACTCACTGATATTATATATATATATATATATAATATATATACAGTGGGAGAACAAGTATTTGATACATCTGATCTGTTCTCCCACTGTATATATATATATATATATATATATATATATATATATATATATATATATATATATATACAGTGGGGAGAACAAGTATTTGATACACTGCCGATTTTGCAGGTTTTCCTACTTACAAAGCATGTAGAGGTCTGTAATTTGTATCATAGGTACACTTCAACTGTGAGAGACGTAATCTAAAACAAAAATCCAGAAAATCACATTGTATGATTTTTAAGTAATTAATTTGCATTTTTTGCATGACATAAGTATTTGATCACTTACCAACCAGTAAGAATTCCGGCTCTCACAGACCTGTTCGTTTTTCTTTAAGAAGCCCTCCTGTTCTCCACTCATTACTGTATTAACTGCACCTGTTTGAACTCGTTACCTGTATAAAAGACACCTGTCCACACACTCAATCAAACAGACTCCAACCTCTCCACAATGGCCAAGACCAGAGAGCTGTGTAGGGACATCAAGGATAAAATTGTAGACCTGCACAAGGCTGGGATGGGCTACAGGACAATAGGGAAGCAGCTTGGTGAGAAGGCAACAACTGTTGGCGCAATTATTAGAAAATGGAAGAAGTTCAAGATGATGGTCAATCACCCTCGGTCTGGGCTCCATGCAAGATCTCACCTCGTGGGGCATCAATGATCATGAGGAAGGTGAGGGATCAGCCCAGAACTACACGGCAGGACCTGGTCAATGACCTGAAGAGAGCTGGGACCACAGTCTCAAAGAAAACCATTAGTAACACACTACGCCTCATGGATTAAATCCTGCAGCGCACGCAAGCTCCCCTGCTCAAGCCAGCGCATGTCCGGCCCATCTGAAGTTGCCAATGACCATCTGGATGATCCAGAGGAGGAATGGGAGAAGTCATGTGGTCTGATGGAACAAAAATAGAGCTTTTTGGTCTAAACTCCACTCGCGGTGTTTGGAGGAAGAAGAAGGATGAGTACAACCCCAAGAACACCATCCCAACCGTGAAGCATGGAGATGGAAACATCATTCTTTGGGGATGCTTTTCTGCAAAGGGGACAGGACGACTACACCGTATTGAGGGGAGGATGGATGGGGCCATGTATCGCAGATCTTGGCCAACAGCCTCTTCCCTCAGTAAGAGCATTGAAGATGGTCGTGGCTGGGTCTTCCAGCATGACAACAACCCAAAACACACAGCCAGGGCAACTAAGGAGTGGCTCCGTAAGAAGCATCTCAAGGTCCTGGAGTGGCCTAGCCAGTCTCCAGACCTGAACCCAATAGAAAATCTTTGGAGGGAGCTGAAAGTCCGTATTGCCCAGCGACAGCCCCGAAACCTGAAGGATCTGGAGAAGGTCTGTATGGAGGAGTGGCCAAAATCCCTGCTGCAGTGTGTGCAAACCTGGTCAAGAACTACAGGAAACGTATGATCTCTGTAATTGCAAACAAAGGTTTCTGTACCAAATATTAAGTTCTGCTTTTCTGATGTATCAAATACTTATGTCATGCAATAAAATGCAAATTAATTACTTAAAAATCATACAATGTGATTTTCCTGATTTTTGTTTTAGATTACGTCTCTCACAGTTGAAGTGTACCTATGATAAAAATTACAGACCTCTACATGCTTTGTAAGTAGGACAACCTGAAAAATCGGCAGTGTATCAAATACTTGTTCTCCCCACTGTGTATATATATATATATATATATATATATATATATAATTTACGAGTCCATTTGAGTCTATCAAAAGTGTGCAAGTTTGACCATGTGTCCATTAGGCCTATGTATTATTTATTATCACCATGAATTATATTGAGCAATAAATTCCCACTTTTATTCCTTAGGCTGGGATCCGCACTATGCAGCTGATGCAAGAGCGCATTTTTCACTGGCTGTCCACTGGTTTCAAAAACAATGATTGATAGGCAGCTTAAACTTTTTGAATTCAACCATTATTGGGTTCAAATACACATTTAGATTTGTGATCAGCCATCCACAACAACCAAAATCCGTAAGGCGCAAATAGCTAAATGAGAGAGCAGCAGTGTGATTCACATCAATGCCCTATGTAGATATCAATTATAAGTGATATCCGTATCACCGTAGACCACACCACTGCTGTCATCCTTACCTCCAAGCGTTTATTCAAGTTGGATAATCTTTGGATGCCGACAGCAGCCGCGCCATTGGAAGAAATAGCTTGGACTGTAGCCTACAAAAGCTTATTCCTGCTCTTTTCCCGCGATCCATCAAACCCATTTGGTGTGTCGTCATAGTGGACTCTGACTTGTGGTCAGACACGTTCAGGTGGAACAAACTTACACTTGCACCTTTTTTCAATGCTGATTTGAATGTCATTGAGAAAACAGAAGTGTCAAAGATTTTTTTCCGCAAACATCCTTTCTGAATTTAAAAGTAATCCTCAAAATAATCATCTAGTTTTTCAAAAGTATCTGTAATCTGATTACAGTATTTTTGCTGGTAATGTAATGGATTACAGTTACCGGTTTTTGTAATCCCTTACATGTAGCAGATTACATGTAATCCGTTACTCCCCAACACTGGGTACTACAGAGTTTTACTCTTTCAGGCTTTGAGATTCTAAGATTTTTACCTAGCTATTTCAATTGCAAAAACAAGTCTCCGAGGTCCACCTAATGTCCCGTGAACAGACTACGTAAACATAAATGGAACCATAGATCTGTCATGATACAACGGAGCGTGAGATAATGAGCAGCATTAGTTCCGTGCTTTGGACATTTCACAATTTTGCATCTTTAGAATTTCGGAAGGGGAGGCGACATTTGACCCATAGACTTGCCCATAACTTGGAAAGAGAGAGGTTGGAGCTCTTCATTCCGCTTCCGCTTCTGATCCTCGTTCTATCTCTTCTCTTAACACATATGGACCCAGAACTTAATAGAGCACCTGACCAATTATGCAAGACTTTAGTTCTGAGTTAACCTAGATGAATATCCACCTAACTTAGGTACAGTACAGGTATGTACACTTCTTGCCCTACAAATATGAACAAAAGACAAGCGGGTAGTACATTAATCTACCAAGACTGAGGTTTTACTCCCCTCTCATACAGTATCTCCCTAATAAGCAGTAGAGCCGCTAGGTATAATACAATACCCAGGCATTGAGACCAGCTGAGAGGCCTGTGTATGCTAAGGTCTGGACCTTCAGCTGCTCCTCTCCTCTTTCCCTATGTCTGTCTGCCTCTGTCTGTTGCCCTATCCTCTCCCCCCCCCCCCTCCCCAATACAGCCCCCAATCCCCCCAACTACTACCCCCACCCCTACACCTCTGCTTTTTACGATCTAATGACGTCACCTCTGCCAAGGCTGCTCTTTTTCTCTGGTGCGCCGAACATCTAAACAGCTGATTCAGGGAAAGTCACAGGGTGTTCTGGAAACCTGACCTTCTGCTAAGACAAAACACAGAGAGGAGCTGGCTCTAGCTGGCRAGCTAACAGGATGGAGGTRACGGGGATGTTAACGTGGAAACAATAACATGGCCTTGCTCGGGTTTGGAAAACCAAACCTCATCTATTAGCTGTACTTTCAGAGACCCAATACAGGGGTGTTCATTTGAAGGCCATATCTAGTCTAAACCATTAGTAATTTTGAGGTAATTAGTGAAAATTACCATTTTGTGGTAATTCATGTTTTCTAAAATTAAGTGCTACCATATCATCTTTGTACAAGATAGCAACATAACAGAGTTGTGGGCTAGAGCAGTGCACTCCGCCATTGTAATCTTTCCTCACAATTACAGTGCTTAAGTTCTTATTACCCTCAATCGGTGCTAGTGTTGAATCGGTGCTAGTGTTGAACACCTCAGGCTTATCTGGTTAGGTTGTCTAATGGCTTTTTAAACACTTGAGTCAGATGTGTGATGGATGGATTGAAGGCTTATCTGGGACCCGTCCTTGGAGGAGCATCCCAGGAGAAGCTCTCTGACATGAGGTTGTGAGGGGCTGGATGACCATGGACCCCCACAGACCCCCACCACTGGAGCTAGCCCTTCCACACTGACTGGGCTAAGGTAGAGAGGGGTACCAAGAGAAAGAGAGAAAGGTAGAGCTAGAGGAATCCCAACTATATCAGGGGCCGGGATGCAGTGGCGGATTTAGGTATAGGTGACATGGGCAGCCGCCAGGGGCGGGGGCTGAAGGGAGGGGGGCACCCAGGGAGCCATACAAGCTAGAACCGCCACTGCCGGTATTCCACCATTCAGACCGCGCTCCCCGATAAATTCCCAATGCGACAAATCTGTGCATGCAACTTGAAATTACTATCTATCATTGTAAATCTCCCATCTACACAAATGCATGATTGATGTGAACATTATGTGCATGTTGTATTGACCCAATTTGGCCCTCAGTAACCTCACCATGTCAAGTATTGTAAATGACAAGGCCTACTCCATCTTATTGTCAGTCAGACTAGATTTACTTATGTGTGTCATGCCATGTCCCTCCACCAGCTACACGGGAAAATGAACCCCTTATTTGTTTATGAGATAGGTAAGAAAGAGGTACACTGTCAGAATGAGAGGAGATGCAAATGTATTGAGTTAGGCTCTAGACTGGGGTGACCCAAGAAATGCTGGTTTAGAAAGAAGTCATGGACAATGGTTTGGCCTTCAAATCAAATTTGATTTGTCACATGCACTTGTTTAGCAGATGTTATTGTGGGTGTAGCGAAATGCTTGTAAAGAGACATTAGACAACGAGACATAGAGAATGGTTTGGCGTGGGTTAATTCCAATTTTATGACCTCTTTCCYGCTGGTATAAACCGGACAAAATCATAGTTAAGACGTAAACTAAAATGCAACATCGGTGTGTTTCTCCTTTGAGTTATCATGCGTTACATAATCGGGTATACATTTGGAAGTTACTAATACTAATATGGGCATTAGAGGTCCTGATATGGTTGCATAAACAGATACTGAGCCTCATAATCTTGTCTACATTGTATCACATAGAGTAGTTGGTTCCATTCTGTAACTCCTATCTACCCTGTATGTCATTATTATTACACTACAATTAGAAAACAGAGCCAAGGTCAAGACACGAGAGGCAACTGAGTCAAAGTCACCCCATATCACCAACCTGTGACGACGTCACTATGATAGACTGATGCGTATAGAGACAATACTAAAGATTGGGTGTCTCCCTCATTGTCTGATGCAAGGTTTTTATGAGTATGAATTGGAATAGTTATCCATTTTCCAGTACTGAGCCATACTATTCAACTTGCTACTTTTATGTTAGTGTTTTTTACGAGTTTGCTAAGTGACACCAATCCCCTAGAATCATAAATGCAGCGCTAAAATAATCTAAAACTCTCTTCTATTTCAGTATCATTAGATGGAGAGGAATGTAGTTGATCATAGACAGTGGTTCATCACTTGACCCAGCTAGGGTGTAGCTGACTGGCTGTGGCTGTAAAATACTTCCGCGGAAGTTTTTAGCCAGCATGGCTAGCTAGCTTGCCACCAATCCCATGGCCTCTCCCCAACACACACACACACACACACTCTCGTAAACGGGCAGGTGAGGGCGTTCCCTTTTGTGGGCGAGCCTTGGAAAGCAGCAAGGATGGTTCACACTGTCCAAACGACAAAGGTTGCTTTTACACACCTGCCTTGCCTCGCTTAATCATCTACCACTCCAAACAGCAGACTGACGCTCACCCACCACATCCCATCAGCCACTGGGGCAGCCCCCATGGCAGTTGTTACCAACAGTTTCTCTCTTAAAAATATTATCATACAACTAACCCTAACCACACTGCTAAAGGTAAACCGAATTCTTACTTTAAATTAACCTTTTACTGCAATGGGCTAAGTCAGGGTCACACAGAATGTTTCTTGATAGTCTTAAACAAATCTACTTTGAAACAAAAGTATACACCTCACACACATGGTTATAGGCTTAAAATAATAAATAGAGTTTGAATGTATTCAATCGTAAGTTTGCATCCCAATAGTACATTGTATATACATTAAAGAAGAAATGAAATACACTATATATACAAAAGTATGTGGACACCCCTTCAAATGAGTGGATTCGGCTATTTCATCCACACCCGTTGCTGACAGGTGTATAAAATTGAGCACACAGCCATGCAATCTCCATAGACTAGCATTGGCAGTAGAATGGCCTTACTGAAGAGCTCAGAGCCAGCTTTCCAACAAGTCAGTTCATACAATTGTGGCCCTGCTAGAGCTGCCCCGGTCAACTGTAAGTGCTGTTATTGTGAAGTGGAAATGTCTAGGAGCAACAACGGCTCCGCCGCGAAGTGGTAGGCCACACAAGCTCACAGAATGGGACCACTGAGTGCTGAAGGGCATAATGCGTAAAAATTGTCTGTCCTCGGTTGCAACACTCACTACTGAGTTCCAAACTGCCTCTGGAAGCAATGTCAGCACAATAACTATTTATTGGGAGATTCATGAAATGTGTTTTACAAGCCTAAAATCACTATGCCAAGCGTCGGCGGAAGTGGTGTAAAGCTCGCCGCCATTGGACTCTGGAGCAGTGGAAACGCGTTCTCTGCAGTGATGAATCACGCTTCACCATCTGGCAGTCTGACGTACAAATCTTGGTTTGGCGGATGCCAGTAGAACGCTACCTGGCCCAATGCACAGTGCCAACTGTAAAAAAGAATGGTCTGGGGCTTTATTTCATGCTTCGGGCTAGACCCCTTTGTTCCAGTGAAGGGAAATCTTAACGCTACAGCAKACAATGACATTCTAGACGATTCTGCGCTTCCAACTTTGTGGCAACAGTTTGGGGAAGGCCCTTTCCTGTTTCAGCATGACAATGCCCCTGAGCACAAAGTGAGGTTCATACAGAAATGGTTTGTTGAGATCTGTGTGAAAGAACTTGACTGGCCTGCACAGAGCCCTGCACTCAACCCCATCAAACACATTTGGGATGAATTGGAACGCTGACTGCGAGCCAGGCCTAATCGCCCAACATCACTGCCCGACCTCACTAATGCTCTTGTAGCTGAATGGAAGCAATTCCCCGCAGCAATGTTCCAACATCCAGAAGAGTGGAGGCTGTTATAGCAGCTAAGGGGGACCAACTCCATATTAATGAGATGTTCGACGAGCAGGTCTCCACATACTTTTGGTCATGTAGTGTATAACAAACTGTTTGACATAGACATTGTAATCATGTTTGTTAATTATATTATTAAAAATGTTATAAGCATTCCACCCATGAGGTCACTGTGTCATTTGACTGCAGGAAATGGCTATGACCTAAGAGCTACCTGTTGTTTTAATGCAGTTTCACTTTGACTTAACCCTCTATGGGAGCCACTGGCCATGCAGCCATGGGAAGATAGACAGCCAGACAGACAGAGAGACAGACAGAGACAGAGTCTCAGGCATAAAACTTAACTGCTCTGTGCCTGCCTTCCAGAAAAACAAACGTGTAAATAGGGCATTTCATTTCTTTTAAGCCCCAAACGCTTCAGACACAGTGAAGAGATCAATCAAATACAGGAAATTACTTTCACACCCTCCATAATGGGACACAGAGTTTTATTTGACATCCAGAACAAATCACAACGCTTCCTCCCAAAGTCCAAGTTATGTACAAAGAGCCAGACGACCTATAAACAAACTGTAATAACTGTGAATCTGAATAAGGAAGTGGGATACTATGCTCTCTGTATATGTGTGACATGGAAGGTTAGATATATCCATTTTAGGCAATTCATTCTAAACGTTATCACAATGCATTAGATGTCTTTGGGGGTCAGTTAAATAACAACCAATTATCAGCCATATTCAATATGGCAATTGAAATGAGATTGTATGTATCGCTAAAGCATAACGTGAAAATATGTCGAGAACAATTATTTATTTGTATTGAGTCACGACATTACAATATTTTTACATTTCCAAGACGCTCTTATACAAAGTGACTTACAGGAGCAATTAGGGTTAAGTGCATTGCACGTCAACAGATTGTTCACCTAGTCGGCTAGGGGATTCGACTCAGCGACCTTTCGAGTTAACCATAATTAGCGGACATTAGTGGCGTCGTTTGGATTTAATCAAACCATGACGTTTTCTCCTTTAATAACAATGAAATAGCATTCTGCTCTGAAATGATCTTCTATTCATAAATTACCTGGAAATATATCCTACTGTATGTGGACCCTCTTGATGGATGCCATGTGCTATGTTCTATACATAGCTGTGTCATTTCTTTGATTGAATTATCTCACTACCAGCTGAGTCTAAACTCCAAAAATGCTCGAGAAATTGTCCAGTAATTTCGAGAGTACCTACAACGATAAATCCCATTCCTTTGCTTATCTTTATCTTGTTTTTATCACCCGTTTGTGAGATTAAATGGACACTCAAAATGTAATGATAAAATGCTGTATTACATTTATCTAGTGGATAACACAAAAGTGTATCTTATTGTTGTTATTATAATTGTTGTAATAGCGCAATAATAATAATAATAATTTCAAGGTCTGTATTGTCAAATGTAATATTTACAGGATATCTCAAATGTGATCGCATAGCGGTCTTGGCAACGATATCGGATTGGATAAGATTTGCAAAAAAACATTTAATCAAATAAAAACATTAACTGCAAMATTTTCGTTCAATTTCCGAGCACATAAAAACAYCTCCACTTAATCTAATCAATCTATTGAGACGCAATCGAAACGGAGGTGAATAATTAAGTAAAGGTCTGAATGCTACAAGGTAGACATTCATTTACAAATCGCTGATTGTTCCCAATTCATCATAAACTCTCACCTTTGATGACACTATTCTATTACACTACAGACAAAGCAGACTTCCTTTTTGCCTTCAACACCATKCATGAATAGCATAAATTATTAGGTGTTGTGTCTGTATTAAACCAATCAAACCTGATGTTACGATTTCAGCTGATATTTTTATTACGCCAAATCAATTATAATAATACTTTTATCATCACATGAATAGGCCTATCGAGTATACAAAACATTAGGAACACCTTCCTAATATTGAGTTTGCCCTCAGAACAGCCTCAATTCGTCTGGGTATGGACTCTACAAGGTGTCGAAAACATTCCACAGGGATGCTGGCCCATTTTGACTCCAATCCTTCCCACACCTACTACCATACCCCGTTCAAAGAAACTTAAATAGCTTAACCCGCTAAATGGCACACATACACAATCCGTGTCTCAAAATAGGAAACTCTGTCTTTCAATATAACAGAAAACGAGTAGTAGGAGATAATCATTATGAAGTCAGTACGGCAATGACACCTGAGGGCGATTACGCAATGAAACAGACACCCATTATTGAGATACGACTGAAGATACGGCCATCTTGAAAATCAATAAAGAAATTAATCACAAAACAATAGCATTTTATTATCATTACTAGTACTACCACTACTATTATTTTCAAAATATATTATTATATTGTTATTATTATTATTATTATGAATAATTATAACATTAATATTATAAGCTAGTCGAGGTAATTCGAATGTAGGCCCATCAAGGCCTAATAATGCCATTACATTATAATAAACCTTAAATTATTCCACAGTGACAGTAAATTATTCGTTTTCAATTTCCAAATGATATAGACTATTTATTGTTGATTGCAAACAGTCTTCTCCTGGTCTGCCCCTGCCTGAGCCTGTCCGTCCCTGGATAGTGTGAAGATAGAGGCTGAGACTGAGTGGCGTCCTGCCACTTTACGGGGGGGATTCGTCACAGGTAGGCTAACTATCTGAGAGACACACTTCATGGCATCACAGCGAAAACACCTCATTCGTTAAGTCGCATTGGAACAGACAGTAAAATGATGTATTCTCGCACCTCCCTGACAACGGCCTGCCTCGGCCCCCAATGTCCAGCCGAGACAGTAGCGCCTGCTTACTCCATGTTCCACGGTGCATTTGATAGGCTATGTTCTGTCTTTTTCGCTTTGCTCTCAACGATTGATCAAAATAGCCTAGGCGATAGCTGTTAGTGCTATCCCTTTTACGCACGAGGACACGTCCAATCCATGGCGCGTTAAACCAATAGTCATAGTTCTGATATCTATTTTAGAAGTATGCAGTTGCTTACACCTCTCAGAGAACGTTTCTAAAATGCTACCTAGGTTTACCCTTTGCAAAGCAACCAGAAGTGAAAGGAATGCAAAGACCAAATTAAAAGAAGAATGGCCATTGTTTGAGCCCATTTTACAAGAGGAGTCAAACAGAGGATAGAGCATGTTGCAATGGCTCGTGTCTCTCCTCTCTCTTTCAGTGCAACGAAATGGTGACCTATAATTTACCCTGAAACGCGTATCGCCTAACAGTGTTATCCAGACAAAATGTAAATAGAAAGAAATACCAGTTGAATTCTTCCCAGGTTGACTAACGACGGGACTATTTGTTAACGTCTGGAAGGAGTGCAGAAGACTAGTAAATGAATGGTTTAATTGACAACTCGTCACTTTTGATAATTTCACTGAGCCAATGTATATTCCAACTGAAATAATCATCGCCAGTTCAATGTAAATCCTCTCTGCAACAACAGATACGTGCTGAGAGTTTGTGCTTCCGAGGCTGACCCCATTTAATCAATTTAAGGGCTCACTTAAATAAACTAACTGTGAATGGTCTCCCCTAACATAACGCCGAAATTGAGAATAAACAAACAAATAATCAAAAAGAGGCGATTTCAAAATAGCTGTTCTCAGCGAGGTTTGTATTTTAGGGCCTTTTACTTTCTAATTATAATTATTTTATCATTCAATGTTAGTTATTGTAAGTATGGTGCAATTGAAAGGCTATTAAATATTTCACTTTGCAAATTGAAAAGTTTTTCAATTGAATATTATTTTTTAAACTCTGTATTCGATGCCAACAGTTTTGTCGATAGTTCTGTAACATCTTACATTATTACAATGTATTGCTTGCCAGAACTTGTAAACACATTCTGAAGAATGTTAGCCTAGGGACTACTTAATTTGTCTAAYGTCTATAATGATAGGCCTACTATAATTTTTGAGCCTCTGATAGGTTAATGTTCATCATGATAGTCGTGGTTTGTACATCTAACTAATTTGTACGCAATATCCGTTTAAACCAGGCTTGATGTCAATTATGAAAAATCCCAATTTTTGCTCTAAATAAAACGCAGTTATTATCATATTTCTTTGAATATCTTAACTATTTTGTGAGTAAACCAATGTGCACTGCCAAAACAAACTTTTCTCTGTGTATTTATCTGATATATGAATTTCGATTTTATTTCAGCAACAAAAAGTCAATAGCCTACTGTGAAACGTCAAATTGATTGCCGTTTTTGTCATTTTAGACATGATCAAGTCTCTCAAAGGCTAGCACCCTCAACCAGTTGATATGTTTGTTAAACTGAAATCCAATCAGAGAACGCCCTCAGATTCCAACTGCAGCCTCGAGAAGCGCCTCCTCTCTAAAAACCTCGTCACGCGCGCAGTAGGCTAACGCTTTCATTCCTATCTTCCCAGAGACCAGCTACGACCCACACACTATAGGAAACTTCAACGAGCGACCGATGGCACAGAACGAGTAGGTGTGTGGTGAATAATCCTTCCTCTCCTCTTTTGTCTTCTATGTTTCAGTCCAGTCTTGGTAAAACATCTGGTTTCAGTGATCGTGCTCCTGGGTGCCAGTTGCGCAGAACCTAAATCATTTGGGGTATTGGTTTGTCACAATTACCCTGCCTCTTGGGTCTTATCTGTTATGCGTCTTATCAAGCGGTTATCGCTTTGCTCCAAAGATATATTGCATTTTGTTCCTATCTGTAACGGTGTGTGGTTTTTTGTAATTATGAAGAGGCTATCTCGAGAGGGGAGGACAGGGTTTTGACACGGATGGATTCAACTCCTCCGGTCAGAGCGCGCGGTGTGCCTACATTTCTAATGGATTAATACCTTAGGTGGTATTGCCAAACATGTCTTAACTATTAGTTTATAACCATCATATAGTTTTAATAGTGAGGATCGAGTATTGTGTGCTAAGTAACCTAGCCKTTCGCCTATAATTTTGTGTCATGTACTCAAAATTGCGCGAATACGTTTCAAAATGAAACCAAGCCCCACATCAAGGGCTATGTTGGGTTTGTATTACGCAGTTTCCCAGAGGGTAAGCTATGGAATTGATATGACATTGTTATCATGGGGGATGACATGTTTCTTGCAAATTAATAGTATCGCTTGAAAGGTAACTCAAATGTAACTATTTGGACCAAATCTTTGGGAAGAATATTTGAGATTGTAATAAGATTTGATTACCTCATCTCATAGATCCTTTATGATACCAGAAATAGTTACATGACGCCCAAGGACCTGTTTTAAGTTAACAATTTACAATATGATAGACCCTTTTAGCCTACTTGATCTTGATAACAACATATTCTCTCTCATTCCCAGGGCAGACAACACCCTCACGATTTTCTAGCCCWACGGTGTATGGAAAGTGATCCTGGATGGACCTGGGCGAAAACAGCTGGTCCATGGTCAAGCAAGAAGTGTCCAGCAGCCCAGGGTCACCGGCTGAACAGAGCTACTTACACGGCGGTCAGGACAGTCACGGCCACGCGCACGACTCGGAGGGACTCAGGTCACCGCCGACAACCGATCAACTTGACTTAGTGGGACACCGGCGCGACGAGGGGCCAGGTAGACCATCTCTACACTCCTACGTTCACTTCGGACACGGACACCATAACAACAACACTGCCCTGCCCACCACAGAGGACATCACGCTGTTCACGGATTTAGACCAGGGCAACAAACTAATCATCTCGAGTGGAGCGCACCCGCACCACAAGGGGGGCCTTATCGTCGACCCCAGCGACATGTATCAAACACTAGCCATCGCGGCGGCCCACCAGAGCCAGGCGGGGTACGACTCGCCCTCTGGGGGCTATATGCACTCCAACCCCAACTCTCCAGTGTATGTACCGAGCTCCCGGGTGGGACCCATGATATCCAGCCTCCCTTATTTGCAAGCCAGCGGGTCGGCACAGCCCAGTCATGCGGTCACAAGCCATTCAGTCTGGTCGCAGTCTACTCCGGAGAGTCCCTCCTACAGCACCGGGAGTCCTCATACATCCAACCGTTTCCATTACCCTCCAAGCCCGCCAATGAACAACGTAGCGTCCAGGGATAACGGCTACAGTAACCCGCTGAATGTGGGCAGTCGAGACCAGTACGGCCTCCCGCGGTCCCTCGGTGGATCCTACGCCAGTCCCTACTCCCCGTATGTCGGACCGCAGCTATCCCAGTTGTCCTCGCCTTGGCCTGGAGGACCATTCGATAACACCATGTTGCACACTTTGCAAAGCAGAGGTGCGCCCTTGACGATTCGAGGACCCAATGGAGGTAGGCTTACTATTCCCCAAAGTATCGAAGAAAGCTGATTAATTGAGTGAGAACTTTAGTGCTGATATGACATGTATCGAATAGCTGTTTAACGCATGGTATAATAATAAAAATAACCATTCCAAAAAAATCTAAGCAACAAGGGTGAAATAATGTGATGATAATTTACGATTACAAGTGTTTAGGTCTAATGGCCCCAATAAATTCTAATTCAATTTGGTTAAGGAAATTATCGGAGGTAAAATACATGTTTTATAGTAATGGTAAGACATGGTAAATAGGTTCCATTTTAGAATASCAAGTTAATTAGGCTATATTTATTATTTATTTAACTTGGCAAGTCAGTTAAGAAAAAAATCGTATTTGCAATGACGGCCTACACCGGCAAAACCCGGATGACGCTGGGCCAATTGTGCGCCGCCCTATGGAAGTCCCAATGAAGGCCGGTTGTGATACAGCTTGGATTCAAAGCAGGGTGTCTGTAGTGTCGCCTCTTGCACTGAAATGCAGTGCCTTAGACCGCTGCGCCACTCGGGAGCGMTACACTCTTAGTAAAAAAGGTTCTGGATAGAATCAAAAAGGGTTCTATACTTGCTTCATATATGGCAACCCTAAAGGTTGGTAGAACCCCAATTTTGGTTCAGTGAAGAACCCMTGGGGTTCTGATGGGGTTCTGATCAAAGAACCCTACAAAATGGTTCTATATAGAACCTTTAGGGTTGCCATAAATGAAGCAAGAAATATAACCCTTTTTGGTTCTATCCGAAACCCTTTTTCTAAGAGTGTAGGCTATATATTAGTTACATAGGCTATTATCAATGCATTTGTTGCATGAATTAAAGTTTGGGCCTATCCCTGATATCAAATGTTTTATAACGACGTCTAAGCCTATCATATTTTGATATTTTTATTGGTGTAACTAAAATAAATACATTGTTGATTACACCCTCTGACTGCACATATAAAACTAGTATGGAAACATTTTGAGTTTCTTAAAGTAACTTAATGCATTAGATATAGATAAAATAGCTAAAGTACAGTCAAAAGTGCAGTCACCTTGTGTATTGAATGTATAATCTTAATTTGCTATCACATATGCCTAGAATATACCTCATTTTGTAAATAATGGTGAATAATCATTAAAAAATAAMAWWWTTTTATTTTTACAATATACAATAACATATTTCAAAGCAGGTGCTCAATTAAGCCTAAGAWAAATCATGGCTCTTTTAATGCCCAAGCACCTCTCTGAAGTGTCATGTAAGTGATTGGTGTATTGCCTATCTGTTTCCCGCAGATATTCTCGACGACCTGGGAGAGAGCAGGGAATGCGTCAACTGCGGCTCCATCTCAACGCCGCTTTGGAGACGCGATGGCACGGGCCACTTTCTCTGCAACGCCTGCGGCCTGTACAGCAAAATGAATGGACTCAGCCGGCCATTAATTAAACCACAGAAGCGGATGGTAAGCAGAACACGCTCAGGGGACTACTTAACCACTCAATTTCCTGTCTATTTATTTAAAGCAATGGCTTAAGGTTATCACCTCAGATCTCTATACTCCTTATGATGATTTTTTGGGACAAACAATTCGCTTAAACGGTAGACCATTTTATTGCACCCTCAGTTTAGCCAGCGTTCATATATTAACAARGTAATTCTGGCTGTCATATAGGTAATTTAGTCAGGGTCAACAAGTGTACAGAGGCTACGTGAGGGAAAAAAATACTTTTCAAACACACATTCTCCTGGCGCCATTACGCAGTTATTACGCACACTAACAAACGACTGATGCCTTTTTTCCACGAACTCCCTGACAATTAAATTCATGGTAATAAGCTGAACGTAACTGCCAGTTAAATGGATGACATGAATATGACCAATATTATTGTTCGGAAATTAGTGCAGATAACAGAAAGAGAGTCATAAGTCATAAGAGAGGAATATCCATGCCCTTCATATCCAATGATGAATTCAAGTGCTTGGATCACAGCCAAAGATTCCATTAGTCAGGTAGCCTAGCCGCGGGCTGCGACATCTCTCCATTCCACGTTTACAGCACGCGTTCACCTTTGCTTAATCGTAGCTTCATATCTTTATGTTCCAGTGTGTTTATCGTTGTTTATATATTGCCTTTTCCCAGTCATCATCCCGGCGAATCGGCCTCTCCTGCGCCAACTGTCAGACGAGCACAACCACCTTGTGGCGCAGAAACGCAGAAGGAGAACCGGTCTGCAACGCATGTGGGCTCTACACAAAATTACATGGAGTAAGACACAATCTTTACATTATGTCACAAGTTACCCCTTTTTATTAACTTCATGTTCGACAAATGCAGAGAATATTGTAACTGACACGTGCCTAATTACCGTGCGTAATTGTTTCGATGACTATGGAGAACAATATTAAACGGGATCAGTGTATTCAGTCTGCCTAATAAATTATATTTATTATTAATAAAGTTTATGTTTAAAGGACAATGTACATGTTTTCATACATTGACAAAACGTGTAACCAAAAAACATGACAGACTAATGTAGTCGTTATTTTTGCAGGTACCTCGGCCGCTCGCCATGAAGAAAGAGGGAATTCAGACGAGGAAAAGAAAACCTAAGACTTTGAACAAAACCAAGGGATCCTCTGGTAAGCAGATCCCTCTCTCTCTCTCTCTCTGTTGTATAATTGAAATACTTAACTTTTATGGTTCTCTTTATATATATATATATATACTTTTAAAAATCATTTTACCACAGGAAATAGTAATTCAGTCGCCATGACTCCGACGTCGACATCTTCTTCCAACTCTGAAGACTGCTCGAAGGACAGCTCTCCCAACACGCAGGTGCCAGGGTTAATAAGAACGATCCATATTTTGATATAGCGTATTCAAAAAGAAAACGAATATTCAGGTGCGGGATAGGCCGCGTGTGTTATAAAAACGGACTCAGGGTCGTTTGCAATTGAGATTCTACTGTTGTCCCCTCCTCGGTTATGTCTTGTGTAAGAAATTATGCACGGCTGAATTCTTCCCACACATTTCAGTTAGCGTCAAATATAAGTCTACGGTTTTGGTAGGATAGACACACTTTTACTTAAAAAGAAAATATATATATATATTTAAAATATGATTTTATCGTTTTATTTATTGCACTAATTGGTATTCTTTTGACTGAATACTGTTGACAAATGTAGGAGCAGGCAGGCTAATAATACACTTTCATCTTATATGTTCGTGATAGCAATAATACCGACCTGACAATACTGGATTCAAAAGTATTGAGTCATATGGTATGTGGGTTGTAGCCTACTGTATCTGGTGTCTTCAGAGGTATTTAAAGGCTGTCTCTAATGGGTTCTGGGAAGTGGTCTGCATTTCTCAGAGATGATGCTCTTCGGGAATTTTGTCCTAAAACATAGTCTCTGATTTTGTTCCAAATGAAACAATATTATAGGGCTATTTAAAGTACATTTTATTAATGACATTTGTCTGTTCCTATCATTTGATAAACGGGCCGGTTTGCTATAATAATGTGGAGATTCACTGCATATAGGCCTATACACTGAGTGTACAAAACATTATGAACACCTGTTCTTTCCATGACAGACTGACCAGGTGAAATCTGATGTCACTTGTTCTCTAAAGAAGGATTTTTAAGCCTTGAGACAACTGAGACATGGATTGTGTATGTGTGCCATTCAGAGGGTAGATGGGCAAGACAAAATATTTAAGTGCCTTTGAATGGGGTATGGTAGTAGGTGCCCGGGCGCACCGGTTTGTATCACGAACTGCAGTTTTGCTTGGTTTTTCCACACACAGCAGTTTCCCGTGTGTATCAAGAATGGTCCACCACTCATTGAGACTGTTCTGAGGGCAAAACTCAAGATTAGGAAGGTGTTCTTAATGTTTTGTACACTCAGTGTATATCCATTTTAGCAGTTACAAATGAAGATTTATCATTGATAGGCTTCTGGAAGCCCTGGCTGTGACTATAGAAAACCCATGGAGAATATTAGGGTCGTTCCACCGATTCAGTGCCTTTTAAGAAATGTAACTTGGTCCAAAAAAGTTTGATTTCGCCAAATTTTTACATTCTGTCATTAAGAGCACATGTTCAACTTAATGAAAAATACATTTTCCCATCTCAAGATTGTATATAAAAACATACTATGGTGAGTGCCTATTAAGTGGCAAATAAAGTAACAGGGTTGACATAACATGGTTGAAGATTTCATCTTAAATCAGCCTTAAATCCCCTTGTGACAGGAGGAATGGAAGCTTGTTGTGTGCAACAGGGAGCAGCAATTGAATTCAAGCTTAAAGAAGTGAATAAAATGTGCTAAAACATGTCTAACTTGTCTATCTATGGTTAAGAGTGTTGATGTGTTATGCTCCAACCGATCAGTTTTCTGCCACAAAACACCAGAAAATTGCCAAAAATAGTAAAACCAGCTCACCGGCTTTTACACTATTGACTATTAGATGTTCAATGTTTCTTATTTAAATGTTTTAAGAATAGTTTCACCATATTAAAAACGAGTGTTCAGTTCACGTAACAGGGTTCATGTAATTTATTGAATTATACATGTAATATACCAGGCTTTTAAAATTCAATATTGGTGCACAATTTCTAGTAAAAAATATCAAAGGGACGCAAAAAGGCACTTATTTTGTGGAAAGACCCAGTCATTTCTTTTGAATCTGTGACTAACATTTCTCTGTCCTATTCCAGGTCCAGTCCGCTGTCCTGAGTGGCCCAGCGGATGGCTCAGGCTCTGATGGCTCTGCCATCGTGAAGTACCCAGGCCAGGATAGTCTCTACACCAGCGTGGGCCTTACCCAGTCTCCAGACATAGCCGGCTCCGTCAGGGGAGAGTCCTGGTGCCCCATGGCTCTTGCCTGAGTCACGAGCTGGGGATGGAACCCACCACACTATCCTCTGTCTCTCTCTCTCTCTCTGGATGTCCTGCTGCTGCGTGGTGGAAATATTCTGTGCCTTGATGGTTCTGGGTCTGTTTCCTACTGCCCAGCTAACAACAGTTGGACAGAGACAGNTTGAAACGTCTGTGGAATATTTGGGATTGATTTCCAGAATGATATGAGAAAACCGTAGTGCCTTAACAGAAAGGGAAATATGTGAGAGGAGGCCTGTTGATGCATTCTTGTTACTCTGCAGTTCGGATGCGTTCCACACCGACCTGCTGTTCTCTCTGTCTCTGTCTCTGTCTCTCTCGCTCTCTCTCTCTCAGCTATGGAGGTGGATAGAATGTCTGAAATGAAGAAACCTGTACATAATGATATGGATTCCYCCACTCAAGACAAAAGTGGTTAATTGGATATTAGTGCTTGAGAAAAGCGCAACCATGCATACAGAGGACATTTTGATTATCATTTTTTTGCAACTGGAATCAAGCTATCAAGTTACCAAGACAACCTTCCTGAATCAAGAGAAAGTATTTATTAATCTTCCATTGTTGAAAATATGACTATGATTGTTAAATAAAGATATGGATATAGAGTAGAACTGAAACAAAAAAAATCTTATATCTTCGTTTTTTAATATACTTTTGTATTTCCTTCTCTCTTGTTGAGTTAGTAGTTGTTACCAGTGATCGTAAATCTGCACGTTTTTCCACTGATAGCTCTTACTGTATCTGACTGAAACTCTTGGTTTTAAACAGGGTATCAAAGACTGCGACATCCTATGTCGGTCAGTTTTTGTTTTTAATTATTAACTCAATTCGCAAATAATTCAATCCTACAGATTAAATTAAAATACTCTTCACTTTATGGTACTATTTTTTAAGAAATTGGTAGAAGTGTTTTTTTTTTTAGGCGAGGATAAAAAAGAGATAACATGTCCGCAAAATCGTTGACACATGTACAACAGCTAGCTAAGTACTGTTTGAATGAATGGCACCCACAATTATTTTACAGATGCATATTTTTGTTACAATACAAAACTGCTGCAATATTATCTGGCTGTAACAAAGACTACCTAACTGGTAGAAACAGTATACATTTACTGATGTATTTGATGTTCATATAAAACTTGACAAAAATCAAATGAAAAGGCTAAATGAGGTCAACATAAAATAATGTAATGTTGCTATATGGACAAACAGATGCGGAATTGATAAATTGCCCCTAATAAGTTTTTGGTTGATAAAATAGTAATGGCTGTTCCTACAACCAACTGTAGACTGTCATAAAACAAAATRAGTCAATGTAGCTTCAATTGAGAATAATCTTAAAAGAGTGATTTATGCCAAGAGTTATGTTTCAGTGACGTGAAAAAATCCATATGTAGGTAGAAAAAAACCTTTCACTGGTTTCAAGACATAATGACCTTATGTGACAAATCACTGTTGATTTTGGTTTGACTCAACACGCAACAAAAAGTGGAATACAAATGTGCCCTTGTATTTTTACTCAAAACATGTCAAAAGCTCTACAGTACATGTTCCTGACTTTCAACTTTTGAAGTAGAAATATGACTTTCCCATTCAATACACAGATCATACTGTATGTCTCCCTCTCCTCCAGCAGGGGTGTGAATGGCGCCTCGCTCAGCAGAACTCTCAGTGGATCCATTTTAGGGCCAGACAAATTCCTCGAGCTCTCTGGGGAATGTCAATTTCGGTGGAATGAATCTGAAGGTCATTGTGAAACTGCCGTTTTAAAGTGCATTTCAGTTTCACCATCAGGGTCGTTCAGCTGAAACAGTGCCTGGTAGTTTTTTTCTGGACTTATTTATTTAAAAAAATATCATGTTTATTATTAACATTGTTTTCCTATTTTTTGTTTGGATATTTGTATTTCTTTGGTTGGTTGTTTTATTCTTGATACAGTTTTAAATGATATTATTTCAATATTTGAAATAAATTGTTCTGTTGATATGTGAATTTTGGAATAATTGCCCATCTTAGAATATTTGAAGGAAATCTACACATTGTTGTTGGTGTGTCGTTGTATCACAGTGTTTTTGTGGTATGTGCCAGAGTTTGCAGCAAGAGTTTTAGCTCCATCTAGCCATTTGCTGTGAAGGTACATATAACCATTTTGAAAATGTGATAGTAAATAACCCCTTATAGTTGAATAATATTTTGACATTTGTTGTTATATTGGCATAAAAAAAAATTGGCAGTGTTATTCCTCACTTAAATTCTTTCACCTCATGATTCAGAGAGGTTCGATAAAAGCTAGTAGCCTACCGTTATTCAGAAATATAAATCGCCTTAGCCTACTTTCCTTTTTTTTTATTGAACTTGTATGAAGATTTCCACTATATTACTTCATGCTGGAATAATAAACAAAACGTTTATTAAAATGTGTTTTACAGTTTGTACATTTTTAAGACGGTACCTTCAAGAGAAATATGTTATGACAAGCTGTTGGAAAGACGGCAGCAATGGATCCCTGAGGGTTTTGAATTTCCAAACAGTGTTGGTCTAGTTGTTTTCTCCTTCTGTATTAAAGTTAGCCTTTCCTCTTACACACAACAGCAATTGTTTCTTTACACCACGATATGCAATCACTACAATGGTTTTAGCAGTGTTTTCAGTGTGTGTTAAATCAAGTGTATTGTGCCTGTCACAGTCTGAAATATATTTAAGTGAATATAGCTTGTAAATTATACCATAGGTAGACACAGACATTTTAGAGATGGCTAGATTTATGCCCGAGCTTTAGGTTATCTGGCTGCAATTTTGACATATTGATGTTGGAGAGTTTATTGAGTGTCAGTGTAGCTATGTTCAAGACTGCACTGCACATCAGCCAGATACATCATTTAGAGATACAAGTTATTTAAATGTTATTTCACTTTTATTTAAGAAAATGGCAATTGTTTTGTACTACCTGTCCCCTTGCATGATACTAGTTTTGAGCAGACCAGTGTAGGAAAACGTTATTATAATCCATTATTTTGATAATGTCACCAGTTCAATATCTTAAACAACTTTACTTT
This sequence comes from Salvelinus sp. IW2-2015, assembly GCF_002910315.2. NCBI lineage: Eukaryota > Metazoa > Chordata > Actinopteri > Salmoniformes > Salmonidae > Salvelinus > Salvelinus sp. IW2-2015. The sequence goes on along the minus strand of NC_036859.1, from coordinate 11,586,786 downwards.
TCAGTTTTGGATCTTTTGTATTTTATTCGTCGATAGCACATGCCCAAGGAGTTGGCAAGTGTCTGCAGGCTTAATGTCCCTCCAGTCTTTGTCTGAGGGGTTGCAGTTATGCATTATCCATTTAAAGGTCCAAAGCAGCTTGAATTTATCTCAATATCAAATCATTTCTGGGTAACAATTAAATACTCTAGTATGATTGTTTTGAATTGAAATTGTCAACGAGAAACAAACATAGCTTCTTATAAAATAGCAATTTCTCAAGGAAATGTTTTACTAGGACTGTCATGTGGTAGTCTGAGTGGGAGTTGTCTTCCTTATTGGTCTTTTAACTAATTGGCAGGACAAAACTCCATCCGACAAAAACAGGCTGATATTTCAGGCTGTAATTTCAGCCGGTCTTTTCAAACAGCTCTTATCATTTTCACAATTTCACAGTATTATTCCAAACTCATAGTGTGGAAATATAGATATAAAACACAGGTAAATCACGTTTTTGACTGCAATGGGCCTTTAACAGAAATGACCTCACACAAACTTTAAATAGGCTCTGCTGCAACTGAGACAAATTACAAACTTTTCTTTAGATATGTAAATCAAACGTAGTGTGAAACCTAAAATAAGAACAAATATTTATAGGTCTATGAATTTATGAAGTGGTCCTAGGCTAGTAATGTCTTCCAGGTACACTTTGCAGCTGTCCCCATGGATGAACGTTTTTTGGGGTTCCAGGTAGAACTATTCTGGGTTCCATGTGGAAAGGGTTCTACCTAGAAGCAGAAGGGTTCTACTTCGAACCAAAAGGGGTTATTCAAAGGGTTCTCCTATGGGGACAGTCGAAGAACCCTTTTTGGTTAGAGATAGCACCTTTTTTTCTAAGAGGATTTACAACACATTACATCACTGAGGCCCTCCTCCCATTTGTTACTCTGAATTAATGTGCTTAAGGTTGAGGGTCATGCGCATGACAACAGTCACTCTATGTTATTTCACCATAAATTATCTGTAGCTGTGAAGATCAGTAGTAAGAACTGACAAGTGACACAAACCAAAGCCTCAAACCTATTTTAGGAGTTTGGTGAATGGTGCAATAGGCTGATGTATTTGTCACTGAGCAGCGTAACAGAGTCTTATCTGTGTTGAATGTGCTTTTCTAAATTGGCAGAGACAGAAAGAGAGAGAGAGAGAATTAGAGTGAAAGAGCAAGTGAGTGAGCGAGAGAGAGAGAAAGACAGAGAGAGAGAGAGAGAGAGCGATACACACACACAGCAACTGACGCCTAAGGCTGCTTTATTTAGACAGTGAGTAAGAGAGTCCATGTCACCCCCGAGGGCAGCGCTACTGAGTTGAAAGTCCTCTGGCGGGAAGACTGGAGCCAAGGTAAACAGTTAGCAGCACAGCACAGCATGAGGACAGAGAGACTGCAAGCCTGGGTAACATTCATTAGGGCACACCGTACTCTCTTAGAAAAAGGGTATCAAAAGGGTTCTTCGGCTGCCGCATAGGGGAACCCTTTTTGGTTCCAGGTAGAACTGTTTTGGGTTCCATGTAGAACTCTCTGTGGAAAGGGTTCTACATGGAACTCAAAAAGGTTCTACCTGGAACCAAAAAAGGGTTATTCAAAGGGTTCTCCTATGGGGACAGCCGAAGAGACCTTTAAGGTTCTAGATAGCACCTTTTTTTTCTAATAGTGTAGCAAACTATTTTTCAATGGAAAACAAAAACGAGCGGTTCTTATTGGACAAATACAGGGAATTTGTCCCTGTCTTAGTCTGTTTTCTCCCGTTGGGCCCTAATCAGTGGAGGCTCCTCAGAGGAGGAAGGGGAGGACCACCCTCCTCAGTGAATTTCTTAAAAATAAAAATGGTAAAACATTAAAAAAGTTATCCTTTTTAGATAAAACTATACTAAATATAATCACGTCACCGAATAACTGATTAAAACACACTATTTTTAAAAGAACGTCTACAGTAGCCTTAACAGCACTCTGTAGGGTAGCACCATGGTGTACCCGGAGGACAGCTAGCTTCTGTCCTCCTCTGGGTACATTGACTTCAATACAAAACCTTGGAGGCTCACGGTTCTCACCCCCTTCCATAGACTTACACAGTATTTATGACAACGTCTGGAGAATGTCCTCCAGCCTATCAGAGTTTTGCAGCATGAACTGACATGTTGTCCACCCAATCAAAGGATCAGAGAATGAATCTAGTACTGAAAGCATAAGTTACAGCTAGCTAGCACTGCAAAAAATAAAATGTGGTGAGTAGTTGAGTCAAAGAGAGAGAAAGACAATAGTTGAACAGTTTGGAACAAATTAATTTCTTCCACAATTAAGGAGAAGCAAGAGAGAAATAGAGCAAGCGATAAAGATTGTCATTTTTTTCCACTTTCAGTTTCACTTACTTAGCTAGCAAATGCAGCTAGCTAGTTTAGCCTACTGAAACACCCCGCTCAAACAGAGGGATGCTATGTTAGCTAGCTGCCTATGACTTTCCAACACAACACTGGAACTCTTCCAAGTCAAGGTAAGCTTTTGGTATTACTAATTTATTAGTGCTTACTGACTAACGTTACTGCATGATTGTAGCTGGGTTTACTAACGCGTTAGATCTATTAGTTATGCTGACTATGACATTACTTCAGCTAATACGGTGACAATGATGTAGGCTGTTTGGCTTGGAAAGGTTGTTTCGCCTGGTCACATACAGCTGATTTGTTGTGCATCGAAGTCCACAGGTGAAGGGAAGATGACTAATACAACTTGGCTGTTATGAGAGTCAACGGAAGCAAACACAACAAAATGGGGATAAACGTACCTGAATTTGTCCAATAGAAACTTTCGCTTGCAACTGTTGGACTAATGATTACATCAGCTAAATGCAGACAAGAGTGTGCAAGGCGGTATTGAATGTCACTGTCTGTCACCTCAAATTTGTCTCTCGACCTGTGTGTACCTACGCTGTAAACTTTCATTCATAGCCTAGGTTGTAGCAACCTCATGATGGGTATAGGAACATTTGAGTATCATGTAGTGGCCTGAACCTGTTGATGTTACATTGAACTGGGTGAATGGAATATGAATGAAGGACATCCAATATGCTGTAATAGAAATAAGACCATGCTCATGAAAAAAATTATAGTCCTCCCTCATCTTAAACGGCACCAACCGCCACTGTTCCTAAAATATATGTTATGACCCCAGCCAGGCCCTGGGGCTGTTTGGGCAGGAATGGGTAGGACTAGTACAGCAGAGTGAATCCCCCAGGAGTTGCCCGTTGATATTTCCACAGAGAGGCTTTTCAAAGGGGAGCTCCCTCTGTTTGGCTCTGCCCTGGCTGCCTCCGGAAGCGATGGGATCTCTGACTCAGCCCTTTTGGGTTTCCTCGACAGACACACACA